>NW_020954751.1:17774416-17786585 GCF_900497805.2 Vombatus ursinus | reverse complement strand
GAAGAAGAAGAAGAAGAAGAAGAAGAAGAAGAAGAAGAAGAAGAAGACTACACCCTGCATAAATGTAATAACCAAGCTTGGCCTCTGAGAAAAGTTGAGAAAATGTACTCATTTCTCTTTTCTGAAGAGGTGCGGGACTACAGGCATGAAGTATTGCATATACTCTCAGACACAATTACTATACTGGCTAGTTTTGCTGAAGTTCTTTTTTTCCTACTAGTTTTTAGTCCTTTGATACAGAATATGACTCTCTTAGAAGACATAGGGAGGGATATGTTTGCAAATGAATGTTATGTAAAAACAAAATGTAGTAATAAAAATAAAATAGAATTTAACAACAAAGAAAATAGCGATGTGCCAGGAGACTAAAGATGAGCATCAAAGTTATTGGTACTACTGACTCCTGAAGGAATTCATGGGATCAACAAACACTATTACAACTTGTTCATCTCTAAGTTTATATTCTCAGCCTCCCCTAAAATATGAGTTCTTAACCTTTTTTGTGTCTTGGACCCCTTTGGCAATCTGGTGAGGCCTAAGGATCTCTTTCTTAAAATAATATTTTAAATATGTGAAATAAAATACATAGGCTTGCAAAGGAAATCAATTCTATTAAAATAGTTATGAAATTAAAAAAAATACAAGTACCTGGGGTTAAGAACCTTTGCTCTAAACCTGGTACCTTCAACCTCTTTGTAATTTATTAAACACTTCGTAAAAGATTACCCCATTTGACTGCTCTGTCTTTTCCTCATTCTTCAGAACCTAGGAATTACCAAAAAAAAAAAAATCCTGAAATTCTAGAGAAAATTCCAAGAACCCTGCAATACATAGGTATTCCAGATCATATGTTCCCATGTTGCATGAAATTCACAATAGCCCTGCAAAAACCAAAGGCAACCACTGAGTCTAATGTCCCCTTTCCTCATCACTCTCCCTTTTCTCCAACCATCATGTATCCCACAAACATCCTGCAAGACCAGATCACTCCCCTCCAAAATCACATTCAGGGCTTTAAATGGAAAGTCTCAGCCATTGTTCTGTCCTTTCTTCTCTCTCCCTAACCACAGGCAATGAGAAAGAACAGAAAGCTCTGCTAAAAAGGACTTGGTTTACTTTCTTTTTTGAATCCCTACTGAGCTCTCCACAATTCCCAAAGGCAGTTTCCTTAAAAAAATCCAAAGGAAAGTTCTAGAAAATATAAGTGAAGCTATTTCATTGCATATAGCTTGCTCTCCGACCCAGGCTGCTTGAGAAGTCACAGAGCAGGAAAGCAAAGGAAAAGAATGTTCAGGTTGGTTTCTTTCTTTCTTCTTCTTATTATTAAAGCAAATCTACTTCACAGAAGTTTTCAGACTGCAAGTTTGGTTTTCACTCAGCCTCCCCCCACCCAAAAAAAGAGTCAGACATGCATCTCTGACAGCTGGCTCCCAGCACCCTGATAACTTCCCCTGGGTTGATTGTATGGAAAGCCCTATTACTCACAAATCAGTCATGCAGCATCTAAGGCAAACCCCCCTTTATGTCCCGTCATCCCCCTACCCCCATCAGAAGTATAATAATCTTTTCTTGACCCTGGGGCAAGATCACTGAACTTTACCACCAGGTTCAAAAATGGATGAAGAAAAGGCCTCATACTTTTCTAAGCCTTAAAATATTGCCTAAATGTAGTTATTGTGAATCATACTGTGATAAAGTTGGAAGAGATCTAATCAATATAGACCATCAGGGCTAGAAGGGAACTAAAAAGAAAAAATATTAGCACATAGACTTCAAATATAGAAAAATAGAGCACAGAATTATAGAATTTAAAAGCTCTATGAGAACTTAGAATACTGAAGTTTGAAAAGTAGAATATTAGAACTGAAAGAGAACTTCGAACATGGCATACCAAGAATGGCAACCGTTGGAGGGTGGGGCTTCAGCAGATGATAGTCATGGAGTTGGGGTGCTAGAGTGGCTTAAGTAAAAGTTGGTATCTAGAGAAGATGGTGTTACTTCCAGAACTTACTTCCATTCCTTGATGTAGTAAAATAAGAAATGACTCAACAACATCAATACCAACAAAAAATCACCAAGTGTTTACTGAGTACATACAAAGTGCCTAGCATTTGCTAAGTGTTTGAATAATACAAGAGACATATGCAATGAGTCAAGAAACAGTCTTATTCTTCTTCCTATGGGACGCCTTTTCTGATTTTACCATTTGTTAGTTTTCACCCAACCCCCAATAAATTACTTTGTATTTTCACCAAATATATTCCATTTATACTTCTCTGTTTATGTGTCATTTTCTCACCAGCAGAAAGTAAGCTTCTTGAGAGTTAGGATTAACGAATTTTTGTTTTTAGAGCCACACTGTCTAGCATAGTACCTGGCACATAGTAGGTGCTGTTGAATTTAATTAAACTCCAGAGACACGTATGAAAGAATTAGAGCGTAGAACAAGAAAGTATGTAATTAAATATGCAATACAAATGGAATCAGGTGGCAAAAATAGGCTGTAAAATGTGGCAAACATGACTTCTGATGAAAACCTTATAGTAATTTGTTCAAGTTTTGACAGGTGATTTTAAAGATGTTATTGTTCAGTTGTTCAATCATGTCAGACTCATTCTGACCCAGTATAGGGTTTTCTTGGCAAAGATACTAGAGTGGTTTGCCATTTCCTTCTCCAGAGGATTAAGGCAAGCAGAAGTTAAGTGACTTACCCAAAGTTGCAAAGCTAGTGAGTGTCTGAGGCCAGATTTGAACTCAAGTCTTCCTGAGTGCAGGCCCAGTGCTCAATCCAGTGAGCCATCTAGCTTCATCTATTAAGGATGAGACTAATTTCAAAAGCCACAGAGAAAAATCATTCACATTATAGATATACCTTCTATGCCTCTATTGCTTGACTTGTCTGAGTATTTGCTATTCAATTCTTGAGCAAAATAAAGTAACTTACCAAGCTGATCTAGACATACCACTTCCTAGACCATGTGTAGACTGTTTATGCCTTTACTTTTTTTTTTTTTGCTTTTCAGATGAAATAGTATGTTTTGTTATATGTGCTTTTGTCCCTGCCTTCCAGAAGCACTTAGTCTAGTTCATCAGGAAGACCCAAGTAAGACACATAAAACAAGAACAATGTAATATAGCTTGTAATTAAGTGTTGAAGTGTATGGTGTATACTATGATGCACTGGAAAGTAATGCCATTGCTGTTTTAAAGTGATAATGACTAGTTCAATGTACCCCAAGGTTCTTCAACACAATTTATGGAAAGAGTAATGGAATTAAAGGACCTGAGTTCAAATTCTGGCTCTGATATTTGGACAATTGACCTTGGACAAGTCACTGACTAATCTACTTATTCAGTAAGTAATTGAGAGACAATCAAGTGTTTCAAATAGAGGAGTGCTTTATGAGGAAATGGAGACCCAGAAAGGTGATAAGATTGATTCAGGTTATTCACATTCAGGCAATTAGTAACACAGCTGAGTCTTCTCCTAGAGTGGAATAAGTCCTATACTTAGAGTCAGGATACCAGGGATTGAATTTTGTGTCTACCATTTTTATGACTCTGTACAAATCACTTACCCCTTCCTCGGCTTTGGTTTCATCAGGAAATGGCAAGGAGGAGAGAGGCAGTTGGCCTAAGTGAGCTCTAATGTCTCATCCACCTCCAGATCCAATTGCTATGACTCTATGCTATGAGAGTTCAAAGGAGAGGATGATTAACAATGGCTGGAGTGACTGAGGAAGTCATGGAAGAGCTGGGCCTTGATGAATAGGGAAGATCTGGATCAATACAGAAGAGTAGAAAAGCAATGTCAACCAAGGAGAATAGCATGGAGTCCCAGAAGTAGGGCTCAGAATAACAGACTTGTGGGATAGAAAAGCAACTGGCTTTCCCAGAACTCCAGGTTCCTGCTGAAGAGGTAAAAGAAAAAGGCTGGTTAAATAAAGTGAGTTCTGCTTACAGAAGACTTGGAAAACCAAGCAGAAGAATTTAAATGAAATAGCTAACAAAAGTCAATGGGAGACATTTGCATAAAGCAGTAATGTGACAAAAAAAGCATAGATGCAGATGACTCTTTGATTATATGTCTCTTTTAGAGGAAGTATAGTCAAAAAGACAAAATCAGTAACTAGGTGGTCAATATTCCTGAAATTCAATCCTATGTATTATTCCCCTCTAAATCCTCTGTTTGGCTTTTAAAACCTTTCATAACATGATCCCTTTCTGTCTTTCTAGTCCTACATATGACTCCCCTTCACATACTCTACAATCCAGTGACTCTGGCCTCCTTCCCATTCTTTGTACAAGACACTCCGTCTTCCATCTCTATGCATTTAATTGGCTGTCCTCCTTGCCTGGAACACTGTCTCTCCTCATTTCTGCTTTCTGGTTTCACTGAATTCCATCATAACCCACCTAAAAACTCCCATATTCTATCCCAGTTTCCCTTAATGCTAGTGACTTCCCTCTAGGATTATCTCCAGTTTACACTGCTTGTATATAGTCCTTTTCTTGTTGTTTCCCCCATTTGACTGTGAGATCCTTGAGAGGAGACATGTTTCCCCTTCTTTTTGTATCCCCAGTGCTTAACATGGTGCCTGCCACATAGTAGGTGCTAATGAATATTTGCTCTCTTGACTTGACTTAAACCAGAATTTGGTTTAATCTAACTGGCCTATGCCTTTCAGAGTCTGAAGTATTCATTCTTTGTTTTCCATGTTATGCTTTTAAAAATCAGGCTATGCTACCTATTAAGGGAAGAGAGACATCTAGAGAGAAAGAGATTATATAAGATACAGAGACCAAGACGATGAAACACATACAAAGAGGAAAGGAATGTCAGCTAAAAAATAAAAGTCCAGGGGCAGCTAGGTGGCACAGTGGATAGAGCACCAGCCCTAAAGTCAGGAGGACCTGAGTTCAAATGTGACCTCAGACACTTGACACTTACTAGCTGTGTGACCCTGAGCAAGTAATTTAACCCCAATTGCCTCACCAAAAAAGCAAAAAATAAAAAAATAAAAATAAAAGTCCCCCTCAGATACCTAGTAGCTGTGTGACTCTGGGTAAATCACTTAACCCCAATTGCCCCCCCAAAATAAAATAAAATAAAAGTCCATAGACATACAGTTAAGGAAAAGTTAAAATGTGAATGCTCCAAGATGTCTGGAACTGAAGCAAAAAATATGATTGAATCAAAGAAAGAGATGAAAGATAAAAAGGCAAAGGGATAGACCACGTAATTTCTTCAATGCCCTTCAAACACTGTCTGGTCCAGCCACATTGACCTTCTTATTGTCCCTCATACGTCATACTCCATCTCCCATCTGCATGCCTTTGCATAGGCTGTGCCTCATGCCTAGAATGTATTATCTCCTCACCTTTGTTCTTGAAGTCTTTAGTTTCCTTCAAGACTAAACTCAAGCACCACCTTGTATATAAAGTTTTTCCTTATGTAAATCAGCTACTAGTTCTTCCTCTTTCCACAGCCCAAATTATTTTATATATTTGTATCTATTCTGTATATATTTAAATCTATACAATGTGCAAAAACTGGTACTGAGAACTGGGAATACCAAGATGAAATTAAGCCTCTTTTAAAGGAGTTTGCAATATAGTTGGGGAGATAATGAAGGGATATTGTGGACCATAATATGGTGGACTATATGTGGACTAAATATGATAAGGGCAAGGAAAGGTCCACACAAACACTCTGAGACATTCGAAGAGATAGAGATTACTGTTCATCCAACCATAATATACTCATGGTGAATGCTAACTGAATGAAAAAATCTGGTTCACTGCACTAGGAATATCCTGCAGACCTTCAGCAAAGAGTATTCGAAGTCAACTCAATTGAAGCTGCTGAAGTATCAAAGCACCCTGACGTGGGGGAGGGAATGTGGGGGAGGGGCAGGGCAGGAAAGGAAGCAGCTTGTACCAGGTAAGTCAAACCATCATCTCAAATGCCACATTCCCTCCTACCCCAATGAAAACGGCTTAGGAGCTTGGGAATAGCCTTCACCCCCAGCCAATCTCCCACAACCAGCTCAAAGGCAACAATCCCTGCGAAGAATAAGTTTACTGTCTTCACCACTTGCCATTAGCAACAGTTGACCACCTACCATTTTCTTTTTTTTAATTTATTTCATTTTTAATTTATGAAATAAAACATGCATTTCCATAACATAGTATAATAAAAATGATTGCACATGAAACTGTAGATCTACTATGTACTTGTTATTCCTTTTAAATATACAACAAAGTTACAATGTAAATTGTTTTTCTTTTCCTTTTTTTCCTTCCCACCTCCCCAAACACAAATAGGTATAGATAGATAGATAGATAGATAGATAGATAGATAGATATAGATATAGATATAGAGATAAAGATATATAGATATGTATATGTATGTATGTATGTACGTATATATGTGTGTATATATATGTAAAATTATTCTATACATACTTCTATTTTTCAGTTCTTTCTCCATTTGAAGATTGTGTCTTTCTTCATATGTCCTTTATTTAATTGTTAATTTGGGTGTTTATAATAGTCAGAATGACATTTCCTCAAAGTCATTCTTAAAACAATATTGTCACTGTATACAATGTTCTCTTGGTTCTCTTCATTTTGCTCTTCATTATTTCTTGCAAATCTTACCATGTTTTTCTGAGATCATTGAGCTTATCATTTCTTAGTGCACAGTAGTATTCCATCACAATCATATACCATGACTTGTTCAGCCATTCCCAAATTGATGGGCATTTTCAAGCAAGTAAACTCAAAAGCCCCGGGAATAGCAGTGCCTCCTAGACCACTGACTGTGTACAGCCCAGCTCAGCCCCATAAGCATGGTCCAGGAGAGCAAGCTAAGTAAGGAAAGGGTAAGCCATCCCCACCATCTGCCAACTAATAACCTCTAACAGAGCAAGAAAGTCAGGCTCACTTAAAGAACATGGTGACCTGAGGGAGTGACAGAAGCAGCATAGACCAGATAAGTCAAGAGTGCTGAAAATAGCAGTGTTTCCCACCTCCAACCCTGCTCCACCTTCTTAAATTCTAGCCTAGCCCTCAAAGAGATCACTGGGGAAAGCAACCCTATCCCTTGCAAGTACAAAGGTCTTGCCTCCTCACTAGTTACCGACACTGGAAACCTGGAAGAGAAAGTTCTCAAATCAAGCCAAGCCAGCAAGCATTTATTTTGTTTTGTTTGTTTTTGCAAGGCAATCAGGGTTAAATGACTTGCCCAGGGTCACACAGCTAGGAAGTATCAAGTATCTGAGGTCGACTTTGAACGCAGGTCCTCCTAACTCTAGAGCTGGTGCTCTATCCACCGGGCCACCTAGCTGCCCCACAGCAAGCATTTATTCAGGATTTATTTGTGCTAAGTACTGGAGATACAAGGAAAAAGGGGGAAATGTCCCTTCCCTCAAGGACTTCCAGGGCTAATGGGAGAGATGACACACAAACAAATATGTACAAACAAGATATAGACAGGCTAAATGGGGGAGGGATCTCCAAAAGAAGGCACTAGCTTAAGGAGGACCAGAAAAGACCTCAGCAGAAGGTAGCATTTTGGCTGAGATTTGAAAGAAGCTAGAAGATAGAGATAGGGAGGAGGAGCTTTGTAGGCATAGAAGTCATCCAATAAAAAAAAAAATGCATAGACTCAGAAGACAGATTGTCCAATGTGAGGAATAGCCAGGAGGCCAGAGAAACTGAATTATCAGGATGTGGGGAGAAATAAGGTATAAGAAGACTGGAAATGTCAGAAGGGCCTAGGTTATGATTGACTTTAAAAGAAAAGCAGAGGATTTTGCATTTGATCCTGGAGGCAACAGGGAGCCACTGGAGTTTATTGAATAAGGGAGTGACAGGCTCAAATTTTTAGAAAAATCACTTTGATAGCTGAGTGAAGGATGTCTGGAGTGTGGAGAGACTTGAGGTAGAGAAACCAATCAGTGGGCTGTTGCAATGGTCTAACTGTGATGTAATGAGGGAATTCAACAGGATGGTGGCAGACTCAGAGGAGAGAAGGGGTATATAAGAGAGAGATTGCAAAGGTCCAATCAACAGAACTTGGGAATAGATTAGATATGGGGAATGAAGGAGAGTAAGGAGTTCGGGTGCCTAAAAGGATGTTGGTGCCCTCCATGGGAATAGGAAAGTAAGAAAAGAAAGGAGAGTGTTTTAGGGAAAGACAATGAGTTCAATTTTGGACATGTTGAGTTTTAGGTGTTTATGGTACCTTCAGTTCAAGCTATCCAATATGCACTTGGTGATTAAAGACTGGAGGTCAGGAGAGAAGATAGAGCTGGATAAATAGATCTGAGAAGGATCTGCATAAAGATTATGACTGAATGAATGGGAGCTGGTAAGAGTATCAAACAAAACTGTATAGAAGAAAAAGAGGAGGAGAGGATAGTGACTTGAGAAACCCCCATGGTTAGCTAGAATGTCCTAGATGAAGATCCAGTAAAGGAGACTGAAAAGGAACAGTTAGGCAGGTGAAAAGAGGACCAAGAGAGAGCAGAATGCTCGCCACCTGTGCTCTTGATATTGTCCTTAAAGCAGCTAGATAGAGCTTTGGGCCTGGAGGCAAGAATACCTGAGCTCAAACCTAGCCTTAGATACTTACTAGCTGTGTGACCTTGGGCAAGTCACTTGACTTCTATTTGCCTCAGTTTCCTCAACTGCAAAATAGGGACAATAATAGGGCCTACCTCCCAGGGTTGTTGTGAAAAATCAAATGAGATAGTTGTAATAATTATTGCAAAATAATTATTAATCAATAAAACATAAATATAAATTGATAATTTTATATTAAAATTAATACAATAATTATTGTAATAGTTGTAAAATTATAATTGTAAAAAGTACTTAGCCCAGTGCTTGGCATGTAGGTACTTAATAAATGCTTGTTTCCTTCCCTCCTTCTATTAAATGGTTCAACATCAGAAACCAAAATGGTCTTACTTATGGAAATTATGTTAAAGAAGAGGTATTACCATCTTCTTTGCTTCTGCGCCATAAGGACCATGGAATCTTTCCATAAAAGTTGCAGCTGGGGCAGCTAGATGGTGTAGTAGATAAAGTATGGGACCTGGAGTCAGGAAGACCTGAGTTCAAATCTGAACTCAGACACATGATACTAGCTGTGTGACCCAGGGCAAGTCACTTAACCCCAGCTGCCTCACCAAAAAAAAAAAAAAAAGAAAAAAAAAGAAAAAGAAAAGAAACTCACACACAAAACTTGCGGCTAAAATTTCCTCTACCTGAATGAGGGTCTCCTCCCCTTCTTCCCCCCCTAGAATCTGACTTCCTTGAGATCCAGGGCTGACCAGCTTTTTCATTTGTATCTCCAGTGATTAGCACAAAGGAAATACTTAATAAATATTTCTTCATGTATTCGTTGACAGATATTCACTCCACATCTACGCACCTTCTATGTGCCAGACACTTAAGCTGGCTCCGAAGTATACAAAGACAAAAAAGAAACAACCCCTGCCCTCAGAGAGTCTACCCTCTGTTGGGAAACTCCAGCATGAACAAAATTATGGTCTGGACTTTTAAGTTCATCTCTCAGTGCAGGAAACTCCCAGTAGGGAAATTCCCTCTATCAATTCAGATCAGCAACGATTCTGAAACATAGTATTTGAGAATTACTTTAGACACTGAGAGGTGAAGTGAGCAGGATCACAAGGCCAGGACTGTGTTAGAGGCAGAACAAAGTTTACCCAAAGTCATTTCAAAATGGAAAGAGTATTGACAATTTCAGAGAAGGGAGGAGAAAATCAGTAATGGCCTGGGGAGGAGAGGGCACCAGAGCCCTGCTTAAGAGGCGAACCTGGTGCTCTCAGTGACTTGCCCTCCCTGGGGCAGGTAGGTGGTGCAGTGGATGGAATACTGGGCCTGGAGTCAGCAAGACTCATTTTCCTGAATTTAAATCTGGCCTCAGACACTTCTGAGCTGTTACCCTAGGCAAGTCACTTCACCCTGTTTGCCTTGGTTTTCTCATCTGTAAAATGAGCTGGAGAAGGAAATGGCAAACCACTCCAGTCTCTTTGCCAAGAAGGATGACCCAAATGGTGTCATGAAGAGTCAGACATGACTGAAAAACAACGGACATTTTCCCCATACAGTCTTCTCCAAGAAGGATATTTTCAAAGAGCCATTAGTTTATGTTGTAAACATTTGTTCTTAAATTCACTCATTCGTTCTCTCAGAGGTGATTAAAGATGATGGGTGTATAAATATCCAAGTACATAAATGACAAGCCAAACTATCTACATATGGTAATTTAATTTTGAGATGAGTGCCATGTTTATGCACTTGTACCAGGGCTCTTCCTTTTGATAAATGGGCAATTTGCTGTCTACCATTATGTCACTAACAGTGTCGAAGTAAATATCTTAAGTCTAGGCTTGGAGACAGTTGCCTCAGCCACCCAAATGCTTTGGGGTAGGGATGGGGGATGAGTAGAAAGGGAACAAGATCTTTGTCTTAATCTCTGGGTCTGGTACCAGACCCTAGGTTGGATGTTCTGCCATGAGAAGGGAAAGGGCAGGGGGTGGCCTTCATAAATCCTCTCTGTGGTAATGCCATTGTCTAAAACGACAGGAATCCTGAATGAGAATCCTGGAACGAGGAAGGAGCTCCATGTCACTTTAATCATTCCATGTGGTCCTGGGATGAATAACATAGAGTCTATTTCTAAAGCTTTCTTCCATAAAGCAGGTAACACAATGAAATGGGCCTGGCTGGGACCTGAGGGGATTGCTAGGAGGCATCCCTCATTAATCAGCATCTAAGCCCAGGATCAATAGTTTACTGGCTGCTGCAAGCAGTAAGATATCTACAATCCATACCAGTGTGTGTAGACCAGCTCTATTCACCTCACCTTGTGGGATTTATGGGAACAAAATCTGATGGGCACTGGTAATCAGTTTGGAAGCTTTACAATACAGCCCTTTCTCACAGAAAAGGGGGAAGGGAAGAGATTTTCAGAGATGTTCATTTAAAATTAATATGCCATTTGGGGATGATTCATTATCAGTGTTCAGGAGGAAGTGTGTGTGTGTGTGTGTGTGTGTGTGTGTGTGTGTGCAGACAGTTAGTTCATTTCATCAAAAGTGAATTAATATTCTACTCCAGTCTCCTCCATGAGGCATTGGGAAGGCATAAGTCTTACAGACTCAGACTGTGTCTCACATAACGCCGTGAATCCAGATGAGAAACCAAAATCTCAATTCAGAGCCCAGATATTTCCAGATCTGTAGCCAAAACATCTGAGTGGCTGATTTTTTTTTCTAATGATTATCTAGATGTCAGGAACTCACAGGAAAGGGTCTTACAGATCCATGGGGAACCTACAAATACTTGGAATTTAATTACCCTCTCTTCTCAGATTTTATCACATCTGTTTTTCTGTATAAATGGTATATTATCCCAGTAAAATATTAGCTCCTTGAAGGCAAAGACTGTTTTGTTTGGGTTTTTTTGTCCTTTTATCCCTAGTGTCAAGCATAGTGCCTTGCATATAGTAGGTGCTTAAGAAATTACTATTAATAGAGGCAACTAGATAGTACAGTAGATAAAGTGCTGGGCCTAGAGTAGTTCCAGCTTCAGACACTTACTAGCTGTGTGACTCTGGGCAAGTCACTTAACCCTGTTTGCTTCAGCTTCCTTATCTGTAAAATGGGAATAATGATACAACCTAAATCCCAGGGTTTCATGAAGATCAAAAAAGATATTTGTAAAGCTCTTATCTTGTAGTAGGTGCTCAATCAATGTTTGTTTTCTTCCTTCCTTTTTAAATTGGTTGTCCCTTCCTGCACCCACATTTTAAACAAGAACACCTAACCTTTTAGAAATTGGATCATTTCTGCGGTTGTTTCAAATTGTAGATAAATAAAATCATAGGATCACAAGATTTAGAGCTAGAAGAAACTTTAGAATCACCCAATCCAAACCCTCAGTTTACAAATAAGAAGGCTGAAGCCCAGAGGAGGGAAATGACTTGACCAAAGTCATACAGGTAGTAAGTATTAAAAACAGAATTCAAACAAAGTCCTTTGATTCCACTATTTGTTTCTTGAAAGAAAGAAAGAGAGAGAGAGAGAAAGAAAGAAAGAAAGAAAGAAAGAAAGAAAGAAAGAAAGAAAGA
>NW_020954751.1:17609531-17774406 GCF_900497805.2 Vombatus ursinus | reverse complement strand
AGAAAGAAAGAAAGAAAGAAAGAAAGAAAGAAAGAAAGAAAGAAAGAAAGAAAGAAAGAAAGAAAGAAAGAAAGAAAGAAAAGAAAAGAAAACATGTAAAACTATTTCCCAATCGGCAAGCACCACCTCAGTTTCCAATTCTTTATAACTGGAAAAAGAGCTACTATAAATATTTTTGTATATCCCTAGAGTTTGTTTTGTTAAGAATTAATGCTTCTTTTAATCTATCCTCTTACTTGTTCCGTCATCACCATTTTCTCCTTTCTCTCAGGTTTTCTTGTGTGAAATGCATTTTTATACCCAACTCTGTGTGTGTATATTTTTCCCTCCTCTAACCAGTTCATATGAGAATGAGATTCAAATAGCCTCACTCTCCCTACCTCTGCCATTGTTTATAAAGACTCCTACTTGTGCACCTCAGTTATATGAGATAATTTTTCCATCTTTCCTCTCCCTTCTCCACCCCCACTTCCACCCACAGTATATCTCTTTTGATTTCCCTTTGCATTCTTCTTACTCTCAGGTCTTCTGTCTAATTAGATTCCTTTTTCGACATTGGATGACAATAAGGTTCTGAAGGGACACGTGTATCATCTCCTGATATTAGAATGTAAACAGTTTTTCCTTGTTTAAGTCCTTCATAATTGTTCTCTCATATTTACCTTTTTGTGTTTCTCTTAACTCTTGTATTTGTACTTCAAAGGTACTACACAGCTCTGGTCTTTTCATCAGGAATACTTAGGAGTTTTCTCTTTCTTTAATGAAAGGTCTATTTTTTTTTCCTCCCAGGATTATATTCAGTTTTGCTGGCTAAATTGTTCTTGGTTGTCAGCCTGGGTCCTTTGCTTTCTGGAATATTATTATGTTCTAAGCTCTCCACTCCTTTAGAATGGCAGCTGCTAAATTATGTAAGATCCTGACTGTGGCTCCTATGTAGCTAAAGTCTTTCTAGCTGCTTACAGTATTTTTTTTTTTTTTTTGATATGGAAGCCCTGAATTTTGTCAGGTTTCTAGGAGTTTTTATTTTGATGTTTCTATCAGGAAGTGACTGGTGGATTTTTTTTTTTTACTTTGCCCTCTGATTCTAACAGATCTGAACAATTTTCTTTTGTGATTTCTTGAAATATGATGTCTAGGCTCTTCTTTTGATAATAGTTTTCAGTAGTTCAGTGATCCTTAAATTCTCTCTCCTTATTTTGTTTCCCAAGTCAGTTGTTTTTACTGCAAGATACCTTACATTTTCTTCTATTTTTTTCAGTCTTTTGATTTTGTTTAAATACTTGTCTCATGGAGTCATTATCTTCTATTTGGTCCTTTCTAATTTTCAGTGAGTTTATTGCTTGAGTAATGGGTGGGATTTTTTAATTAAAATTTTATTGATATGTTTTGTTTTTTATATCACCATGATTTCCTAATATATTTTCTCTTCCTCTTCCCCTTCCCCTCCCAGAGAGCCATCTCATATAACAAATAATATTTTAAAACTGAAAAAAGAAGAAAAATACATTCACAAAGTCTGAAAATATGTACAATATGCAAAACTTGTGGACCTCCCACATCTGCAAAGGAGTGAGGTTCTATTATATCTCTTCTTTTGAAACATGACTCATCTCTATAATTTTACAACAATCACTTTTGATTTGCTTATGTATATGTGAATATGGCTCTGTCCATTTACATTGTTGTAATCATTATGTCTATTGTTTTCTTGTCTCTGCTTACTTTGCATCAGTTCATGTGGATCTTCCCATGCTTTTCTGTATTCAACACACTGATCATTTCTTATAGCTCAGTAATATTATATTGTATTCATGTACCATAATTTGTCTAGCCATCTCCCACTCAATGAGCATCTACTTTGTTTCTAATTCTTTACCACCACACAAAGTGCTGCTGTAAATATTTTGGTGTATATGGGCACTTTCTTCTTATCAATGGCTTACTAGGGATACAAGATCAGTAATAGAATCTCTGAGTGAAAGGGGATGGATAATTTAGTCACTTAATTTGCATAATTCCAAAATGCCTTCCCAAATGGTTCTAGCAATTCACAGTTCCATCAACAATGTATCAGTGAGCCTATCTCCTCACAACCCCTCCGATATTGACTAGTGCTATCTTTGTCATCTTTGCCAATTTTCAAGGTATGAGATGAAATCTCGCTACCCTGTGCTATGAGACAGGACATATCTCTGACACAAATGGAATCAAGATGACAGTTCATAAAAGATCCAGGGGTGAGAGGGAGGCATTTTGCTCTCTTCATAGTGTGAGCTATAACTGAGCTGTTGCACAGTTGGGGGTTTTGCAACATAAGGTACTAAATTCTGCAACAAATCTGTCTCCTGACCATGTTGCACACCCCATCCTCACCCTCTTGACAGCTCAGTGGGGTCTTGGGTTTATGTGTCAAAACAAGACTAAAAATGAACCACAAACCACTTCCAACATCATCTCCACCCAATTGCTCCTCTTTGCTAATAAGACCCCTCCTTTTCATTCAATTCTGTTAGACAAGTGGATTTGGTACTATATGTATATTATATATACTCACCTCTGACTCAGGCTCCATGAGGGACATAAAAGAAGACACACACACCCAAAAAAAAGAAGACACAGTACCTAACTTCATCAATTCATATAGTCTTTCAAGAGAGACTCAACATACATACATGTAACAGATAATAGTAATAGCTAGTGTTTATATAGAGATTTAAGATTTACAGCAAGCTGTCCGCATGTTACCTCAATGGATCATCACAATAATCCTTTGGAGTAGATACTGTTATTATCCTCATTTTACAAAAAAGCAAACGGATGCTAAGAGAGGTCAAGAGACTTATTCAGGGTCACAAAGCAAGTAATTGTCTGAGGCAGAATTTGAAACAAGGTCTTCTTGTCTCCAAATCTAGCCTTTTATCCAATGTATGACTTAGCTGCCACTAAGATAACACAAAACTATATACAATCAGGTGTTAAAATGTAGGTCAGATTGTAAATTTCTCATGGGCAGAGACAATAATTTTTCAACTTTGTGTCCACAGTGTTTAGCACAAAGTATTGCATATTATTTTTATTATTTTGAGTTGGGTTTTTTTTTTGTCTAGACCTATATTTTATCATTTTAGGGAACTCTTCTGGAAGAAACTCTCCCACTGATGTAGATGGATTACTGCTATAACTATATGGCCAAGTCCTATTCAGTGCAGGTTAGTAGTAAAAAAAAAAAAAAAAAAAGACCAAGATCCAGTGACTGGAATGGTCATTGAACCTGAGCCCAAAAAGCCTTCATAAAAGGAAATCCCCTAAACCTCCCCAAAACAGCCCACTCCAGTTTTGCACATAGGAAGATTTTTGGTTTTGTTTTTATGTGACATTAAGCCTACTGCTACTAGTAGTTCTTTCCTGTGAAGCCTAATAAAACAAGTCTAATCCATCTTCCAGGTAACAGGTCATCATATACTTAAACATAGCTATCATTCCTCCCACTCACTTCTCTAAACTAATCCCCACTTCCTCTAACTAATCATCATATGACCTGAATTTGAAGTCCTTCATGGCCTTTTCGGGACACTCACTAGCTAATCACTATCATTTCTAAAATATGGTGACCCACATTGAACATAATACTTACATGCATTGACTCAGAAAGACCTGAGATCAAATCCTGCCTCAGAGACTTACTAGCTGTATGACTCTGGACTAGTTACTCAGTTCTCTCAGTTTCTTCATCTATAAAATGAGGATGATAATAATAGCACCTGTGTCACAGAGTTGTAAGAATGAAATAAGATAACTGCAAAGTGCTTTGAAAACTTTAGAGCACTATATAGACATCAGCTATTTTTCTATGTTCACAAGACAATTGGTAAGTGTGATACAAACAGCAGTGGAAAATTTGCAAGTCATTCCTCATGATCTCCCCAGGAAGCATGTGGATCTTTTTTAGTCAAAAAAGCAAACTTAGCAGACTGCCCTTTCAAAAACATACACCCTGTGATGAGCATTCTGTGGCAGGAATGAGAAGGCCAAGTGGTTTCTTAATTGTCTTCAGCCCTACTGAGTCGCTCCTTAAGGCAGCAAGGCAAGGTGGAAAGAGCACAGGTTCTGAAGTCATGGAATCTTAGGGCCATAGAACACGAGACAGAAAGGACCTCAGGAGCCAAGTCTAACCCCCTCATTTACAGGTGAGGAAACTGAGGCCCAGTGATCACACTATGATCATTTCTCATCCTTTTGGCTAAGATGAAGTGTATCCCAGGCTCTTGTATGTCCTTTTATAAAAATCTTCCTAGAGGACTTTTAATAATTTAAAAAATACTCTACGGTACTGTCTCAGCACCTACAACTTAAGTGACTTATCTGAGGGAATAGGTTTTAAATGTGAAAGACAGGATTTGAACCCACTGCCTCTGATTCCAAAGTCACTGTTTGTCTCTTATGTTTACTACCTGTGTGACTTTGGGTAAGTCACATCATTTCTCTGTGTCTCAGTCTCCTCAATTTTAAAATAATAGGGTAAGACTTTTTGGCCTCTGAAGTCCCTTTCAGATCTAATTCTATAATGCTATCCCATGATGGTAGCCAGAATATAACTTAATACAAGACTGGGAAGATTCAGCAACTTTGGGAGGAACCAAGAGGCAAAAACATGAGGCTAGGAGGCCCAGCTCTTTTAGTTTCCACTAAGTTTAGTTTCCACTTTAGTTTTCAATAGTGAACAAGACGCTCTCATAGTAGAGCTTCAGTTTCTTCATGTGTAAGGAAAACATTTTGTAAACCTTAAAATAATTTATAAATAAGCGCTCTTGTTATTATCCCTCCATTAGAGTTTTAGTCTCATATAAGTCTGACCAAGTTATAAACTCTTCCAATATAGACCTTCCAATAGTCTGAGTGCCCATCACAGAAGCTGAACTAAAGGGCTAGCACAGGAAAGTTTAAAAGTTTTTTGTGTCATAGATCCCTTTTATGGGCTGTGAGCTACTTGAGAGCTAGGACTTTATTTTGCCTTTCTTTGTATCCTCAGCACTTAGCCCAGTGCCTGACACATGTTAGATGCTTAATGAATGCCTATTAAAGCAATATTATAACAATAATCAACTGTGAATTTTAGCTATTTTAATCAATACAATGATCCAAGACAATTCCAAAGGACGCAAGGTAAAAAAAAATACCATCCAAATCCAGAGAAAGAATTGATGAACTCTGAGTCCAGATTGAAGCATTGTTTTTTCACTTACTTTTTCTTGCTTTTTAAAAAAATTTTGCAGCTTGGCTAATATGGAAACATATTTTGAATGACCTCATTTGTGTAATTGATATACTTCTTGCCTTTCTCAATGGGTGGGGAAGAGTGGTGAGAGTGAGAAAATTTGAATCACAAAATTTTAGAAAATGAATGTTAAAATAAATAAAGTATAACTTTAATAAATAAAGAAATGTCTGTTGATTGAGCGACTGACTGGTGTAACCTATGGATCCCTTCTCAGAATAGTGTTTTTAAATGCATAAAAATATATATAGGATTATTAATGAAGGCAATTGAGATTCAGTTACTAAATTTGCCAACTGAATGCTTTGCTTTTCTTATTGGTCTTCCTGATCCATCAAGTATTCCTTCCTTGCTAAGTATCTTACTTATAGTTATCAAAATATTAAAAAAAAACACAAGTTTGAAGACAACATGTTAAGACTCTCTGCCATTTAGAGAATCTTCATTAGGGCCTTGGTCACCAGCTGATGAGTTTTTGTCCATAGCAGTTCACAAAAGTCACCTCCCTACCAAGTCATGGAAAGGCTCCAACTCTGTATCAGTAAAAGGAAGCCCCATAACAATGAAATCATATATCTTGGAAGCATTAAAGGATAATTATTAACTCAAACACTATCTCCTACATGGGGTTCTTCCTGCCACTTCCACTGCATTGAAATTACCTCACGTTTATTTTGTGTTTATTTTGCATATATTTATGTGTGTACATGTAGTTTTCCCTGATAGAATTTAAGCTACTTGAGAGCAGGGACTGTATTATTTCTGACTATGCATCCCTAGCACTCAGCACAATACCTGGAGTGTATTAGGCACTTGATAAATGCATGCTGATTGATGGGTTGATTGGTTGGTTGATTAATGCTGATGATGTTAATGATGAGGATGATTGCTCATTTCAGTTAGCAAGATGGTACCTAGAAAAACATTCAAATCACTGGATCTTGGTCTTCTCTGTTTCTCCTGCTCTGCACTGGGTAAGACTTTGCCATATAGTTAGATTTATTGGGTAGTAATTACCCATATTTCTTTTTCTCTTTCTTAAAAATCGCTACCATTTTGTACTTATCGTCTGTGACTGTTCAAAACCAATTGCTCGGCTCATTAAGCTTATTAGATAGTTCTCCTGCACCTTGAGACACAAACACTAAATTTTCCGACTGAATGCTTCTGGGAGCTCTTTTACTTGTCTTTTGTGATCTGCCAAATATTCCTTCCTCACTCACTGAATATTCTGCTTAACTTCCTAACTGGATAGCCAATTTAAGACCCAATAGAAAATATACCAACCTAGAAGCCAGAAGACCTGGGTTCAAATCTAGCTCCAAGATTCATTAGCTCTGTGACAGTGGGCAAGTCATTTCCATCTTTAATCTTCAATGTCCTCATCTGTTGAAAAAGAATAATTCTTGCACTGCCTACCTCACAAGCTTGTTCAATAAGTCGATCGACATGAATTCATTAAGTGGTTACTATGTGGCAGATACTGTCATTGGCAGTAGAGATGCAAAGACAAAAACTAAACAGTACCTGCCCTCAAGAAGCTTATATTCTAATGGGGAAACTGCATGTACAGATACAAATATATGCAAAATACTTATATTCTATGAAGGGACATTATGTATAAAAGCAATGATACAGAGATTATCTGCAAAATAAATATAAGATAATTTTGGGCATTGGGGAAAAGGAAGCACTAGCAGCTGGAGGAATCAGGAAAGGACTTATGCAGGAAATGCTGTATGAGCTGAGCTTTGAAAGAAGCAATCAATTCTAAGGGATAGGAAATAAGAAAGAAATACATTCCAGGTATGGGAATCAACCCATGTGAAGATATGGAGATAGGAGAAGGAATTACATATTTGAAAACAGCCAAAAAGTCAGTCTTAATAGACCACAGAATGTGTCAAAGGAAGTTATGTATACTAAGTGTGGAAAGGTAGGCGAGAACCAGACTCTAAAAGGCAAGTGCCTAACAAAGGGGTTTGTATTTGATTCTAAAAGCAATAAGGAGGCAATGGTGTTTATTGAGCCCACGAGAGTCATGGTGAGGCCTTTGTTTTAGTTCTGTGGAGGATGGAATGGAGAGGGGAGAGACTTGAGGCAGGGAGACTGGAAATAAGATTTGGGTTCTAGCCTCAGTTCAAGGACTGAGTAGCTAAGTGACTTTGAGCAAGTTGGGCAATCTCTCTTGAGCTGTGGTTTCCTTGTCAATAAGATGTGGATAATAACACTTGCACTACATGCCTCTTATGGTTGTTGTGAGAGAAAAAAAAATTCTCTATAAACCTTAAAGTACTATGGAAATATGAATTGTATTTATTTTTAGAAGCCAGGGCTTCTGATTCTCATTTCCATGACTTTCCCATTCTACCATAGCAAGCATCATCAGTTACGCCTACCTACTGTATATCCCAACTGCATACATTCGTGGCACCTGAAACTCATCATGTATAAAAGAGCTCATTATTTGCCATCCCACACCTGCCCTGCCTTCTTACTTCTTCATTGCTTTTAATGGCACCACCACCCTCCTAGTTAACAAGGCTGGTAACTTTGGAATCACTTACTATTGCCTCTTTCTTAACTCTTGTGTCCAGTTGCCAAGTCCTGTAGTTTCTAAACCCTCTCCAAGCTCTCTACAACAACCCTACATCAGGCTCCCATTACCTCTCACGTCAACTATTATAATATGCTCTTAGCTGATGTTATTGTCTGGAATCTCTCCCCTCCACAATCCATTATCTGTACTGTTACTCAAGGAATCCTTAGTTTGAT
The DNA here is from genome assembly GCF_900497805.2 of Vombatus ursinus. Taxonomy (NCBI): domain Eukaryota; kingdom Metazoa; phylum Chordata; class Mammalia; order Diprotodontia; family Vombatidae; genus Vombatus; species Vombatus ursinus. The sequence continues at coordinate 17,766,356 of NW_020954751.1, read as the reverse complement.
TATTACTGCACCACTTCCACACTCAAAAAACCCTCAATGGCTGCTCATTGCCTACTAAATAGAGTGTAACAAATTCCCAACCATGTTATCTAAGGCTTTCCCCAATGTGACTCCAGCCTATCCTTTCCAGTTGTATCACAATGTCTCAGTAATGTAGCCTTTTACCCCACCCCAAATCCATCTGTTCAAATCCCTTCCTTCTTTTGAGGCCCACATCAGGTACTACCTCCTCCATGAAACCTTCCATTACACATCCTGATGAAAGCGTTCTTTCACTCCTCGGGTTTCCCATAGCACTTTGTCTTGATCTCTCCTCTACATTTATTTCATCTGTTCCGTAATTATTTGTGTTCTAGTCCTCTAAGTAGATTGCAAAGTCTTTGAGAGAAAGTCTTGTGCTAAATTTAACTTTGAGTCTCACACAGAGAAAGTACAAAACAAATACTGATTTAAATTGAATGGCATGAATACATTTACTAATTCTTTTTTAAACTGAAGGGATCTTTTAATTGGGAGCTGGGGCAGGGAGCAAGCAGGAATGCACCAAGTGCCTTAAAAAGGGAAGATAAGGGGGTGCAGCTAGGTAACTCAGTGGATAGAGCACCAGCCCTGAATTCAGGAGGACCTGAGTTCAAATCCTCAGACACATAACACTTACTAGCTGTGTGACCTCGGGCAAGTCACTTAAACTCATTGCCTAGAAAAAAAAAAAAAAAAAAAAAAAGGGAGGACAAGACACACTATTATTTGAAGACAAAAAGCAAAAGGGAAGACTAGGGTCTGCAGAGCCCAATCCCACTTCCTTTACATGATTTTGGCTGGCTTGAGAGGTTTTTTTTTTTTAATTTGTGGAATAAAACAAGTATTTCCATGATATAGTATAATAATAATTATTATTATATTATACATATTATATATTACATATGTTATTATAAAGATTGCACATGATTATAAATCTATTATGTACAATTTGCTATTCCACTTAAATATATAATAAAGTTATCATGTAAATTTATTTTCTTTTTTTCCTCTTTTTTCTTTCTTCTCCTCCCCCACCCATTTTTGAATTTAATCTCTGATATCATTGATCTAGAGAACTCTCAGTGAGGATATTCTTTCTACCAAAGCAGATTAGCACCTGTCAGCAACTTAGTCTTGGGAAGTTGTCTAGGACAGTAGTCTCAAACTCAAATAGAAATGGGAGCCACCAATCTGGACACAAGGATTCCTGCAGGCTGTATATTGACTTAGTTTTAAAATGTAACATTTTCTCTGTTTATTATATTTTTACTTATTTTGTAAAATTTTCTCCCAAACAAATTTTAATCTAGTTCCATGATACTCAGGGGAATTAAGGATCAAATGCAACCATTGGGCTAAGTGTTTGATGCTTCTGGTCTGGAGTGCTGAGAAATTTAGTTTTGCTTAGTCTTACACAGCCAATATGCATCAGAAATGGGACTTAAACTCAGGTCTTCCTGACTGAGACCAGCTTTTGATCCATTTGGCCATGCTAAATATTATTTTCCTAAACCCCATCTCCAAGAACTATTTATCTAAAAGAGAAATGAGAATTTTAAGGCAAACTGAAAAACCAATGTTCATCAGAGATGCAAGTCTTTCTAATTTAAGTGTCAAAGTATGGCGATGGGGGTTAAAAGGATGACTGGGGTAGGCAGGTTGCAAAGCAGAGTTGGGGTAAAGGAGACAGTGGCAGCATATTTATCCTGCAGGGTCATACCCCAGAGGTAGCAAGGAGGATGGGATGACATAGAAAAGAATGGAGAGTTCCCAACTCTGCTGAGGAGGCTACAAAAGAGAAAGACTTGTTCTTTAGAGACATTTGAGGAGATAGGAGAGAAGGTAATAGCAGATATTTGTTTACTGAGACACAGAGGCAATGAAACACAGATCACCTATCCCAACCAAAGGCTTAAGAAATGTGGCAAATTATAGGTTTTTGAGGTAATGGGCAACTCCAGGAATGGCTGAGCTAACCACAGGCTTTTATCATAGTCTATCCCTAGGAAACGACATGGGTAGTGAGTGATTGAGTTTGTGTGTGTGTGTGTGTGTGTGTGTGTGTGTGTGTGTGTGTGTGTGTATTACACAGAATGGCCTCCACAAAGGCACTAGAATCATAGTTAGCATTAAACCAGAGGTACAAAACATATGGCCCAGGAAACACCATTCCCAAATGTAGCCCAGACTAGAACTGGGAAAAACAAAGTAAATAGAAATACAATAAAACATAGATAATATTAGATTTTAAATCTAGGTCAAATGAGGCCTGCAGGGGTCCTTATATATAGATTAATGACCCAGGTTTCTATTTGAATTTGACACCACTTCTGTAAAAGTCCCCTTTCTGTTCCTGTTGTTTCAAATATGTATAGCCTGGCTCCCCAGGAAGATGATCTGTTTCTCCAAGGCAGGGGCTAGAGCCATTGATCTAGGATTCCCCACACCTAGAACAGGGCTGCCCAGGTGTGGGCACTCAGTAAATGCTTGTTAACTCACCGACTTGTTGACTTGGGGTCAGTAACTTGTAATGGAGCAGGGTAAATGGGCTCATAAACCAGACAAGGAAGCAGTTGCTGGTGGTGTGGACAAAGTCACCATTTCCTAGGGTTTCTGGAACCTGTGAAGAAAGGTCTCTCCCATCTACAAAGTGATCTTGCTCTCCCTATTGTGTCCCAGAGAAGTTTCAGTGAGTAATGCATTCATCATCACCTTTTATCTTCTTAACAGTTTCTGATAATCACTTATTTTTAAATAGTGCTTTACTGTTACAAAATACTTCCCCACAGAGCTTCAAGTATTTGAAAGGCTGTCCTCTATCAGGGGAAATACCTTACTCTGTTTGGCCCAATGAATGGAACCAGGAGTAACAGGTGGAAGTTAAAAAGAGGCAGTTTTAGACTCAGTGTAAGACTGTGTGAAAATTGAATGAGCTGCTTAGGAGGAGGGAGAGGAAGGAGTCTCCCATCACTGGAAGTCTTCAATCTAATTTATCACTGACCAGTGATATTATAGACAAGATTTGTATTTCCATTCAGTTCAACAAGCATTTATTAAGTAGATATGGGTCAAATGAGATGACCTCTGGGGTCCCTTCCTACTCTACATATCTATATATGTCATTTTCCATATGTTTTATGCAACTAGAAACCGCCATCGAATTCACTCATTCATTTCTGCATCTATTGATTAAACAACCATGTACTATGCTCCTGTGATGACTATAATACTGTATCAGTTATAAGGCAGTGTGATACAGTTGATAAATAGTTGACTGGGCCCATGTCTTACTTCTAATACATACTGCTTGTGTGGTCCTGGGATCTTTCAATACCTTTAAGAGTACAAGTTTCAGACAGAGTATTGATGTGCATTAGTAAGGGAAATTCCTAAATAGGAGTTCTCTATACAACAAAATTGCACATCTGGTTCAAAAAAGAAAAAGACACAGGATAGATACAAAAGATATTGTCCCTGCCCTCAATGTAATTTGCGTAGTTCTGTCATTCATTTTTCCTGTCATCTCTGTATCTTTACACAGCCATCACCATAGTTCAGAACCATCACCAATTACTCAGACTATTATAATAATTTCCTAATCACTCTCTCTACCGTTAATCTCTTCCCTTTCCAATCTTTCCTTCACAGAGCTGCCATATAAAATCTCCCTAAGGAACTGTTTGTGACTAAGTCACTCCCCAGCTCAAAAATCATTAGTGGCTCCCTATTACCTCCAGGATAAAATATGAACTCCCTAGTCTGACATTTAAATCCTTTAACAATCTGGCTCCCACCTTTAGTTCAAATTGTATTTCCCAATGTTCCCACTAATGTACTGTATGTGGCTGCCTATCATTCACTTGATGAAGGTTCATTCTAAACTGACACCTCATTTAAAATATCATGCACACCTTTTTGTTATATGCTTAATAGATCACACACAATCCTCCATGCAACAGCAAACATTCATTTACAAAATACAAAAAAAAAGAGTCTCAAGAGTTCAGTTGCAAAAATACTTGATATTCACAACATTCATCCTCTAACAAGTTGTCAGAGTGCCTCCTATGTGACCAGGACTGTATCAGGCACTGTCAGGAGTACAAAGAAACACATAAAAGGGCCACACATCTCATGGAACTTACAGTCAAGTCATTTCTCCAAGTTATACCATCTGGGGCCAAGTGGAGCAAGTTTTAATACTCTTTCCAGATGGGAGTCCCAATATCTAAGAACAGTAACTATGTTCCCAAGTGACAGCCTTTTACATACCTAAAGCTAGGCACCATCCCTACCTCTCTCACCCCACAGAGTTACTTTTCAAAATTATAAATAGGAAGGGAAAGTTTTTCACCAAACAAGAGGTAGAAGTGTTCATAGCAGATAAAATGGACCAATTTGACTACATGAAATCTAAAAGCTTTTGCATAAACAAAATCAATGCAGTTAGAATTATAAGGAAACAGTGAACTGGGAAAATATCTTTGCATCAAACTTCTCTGACAAAAGGCTCACATATAAGGTATATAAGACCATTCCCCAACAGATAGTCAAAGGATATGAACAGGCAGTTCCAAAAAGAAGTGAAAGCTCTAAACAAACATACGAAATAATGCTCCAAATCACTAATAATAAGTTGATTTCGAATTAAAACAACTCTAGGGTTCCACAACACACTCACCCAATCAATAAAGACAAAAAATGAAATGACAGTTTTTGGAGGGACTGCAGAAGACTTTTAGGTGGTCTTTCTGCCTTAGATCTCTCCCTACTCTAACTCATCCTTCACTGAACTGCAAAGTGAATTTCCTAAAACACAGATCTCATGGTGCCACTCCTCACTCATTCCCCAATAAACCCCAGTGGCTCCCCATTATCTCCAGGATTAAGCACAAAATTCTCTTTCTATAGTTTAAAACCCTTCACAACCTGGTCCTGGAGCTAGGATGCTAACTTTCCATCCATTTTATTTTTCATAATTTATGTCTTTATTGCTGTTGTTCAGTCATGTCTGACTCTTCATGAGCCCATCTGGGATTTTCTTGGCAAAGATATTAGAGTGGTTTGCCATTTCCTTCTCCAGATCATTTTAAAGATGAGGAAACTGAGGCCAACAGGGTTAAGTGACTTGTCCAGGGTCACACAGGCAGTGAGTGTCTGAGACCAGATTTGAACTCAAGAGAATGAGTCTTCCTGACTCCAGGCCCAGCTCTCTATCCACTGTGCTAGCTAGCTGCCCTGGATTTACATCTATTTGTATTTTAAATGACTGTTTACCCCCAAAGAGTGAAATTAATAATAAAGGCTTATGTTTGTAAAGCATTTTACATATAGTAACTCATTTGATTCTCTCAACAATTCTGTAAGGCAGATGCTATTAATTATCCTCATTTGCCACTAAGGAATCTCAGACTCATAAAGGTTAAGCAACTTGCCCAGAGTCACAAGACTTGTGACTGAAGAGAAATTTGAACCCAAGTCTTCCTGATTCCAAGGCCAATATTCTTTTTATTACTTCATGCTAGAGATATGCATACATTAGTGGAAAAGTGAGGAAGCTTCTTAATAAAAGGATATTTTTTAATCAGAAGTCTAAAGGGTGTTTTTTCTCCATATTTTCTTAGCAAGTAACTACTGAGGTTTTGGTTCCAGGAGGAAATCTGATTCAACATTGTCCTCTGATGAGTCGTATTGCTCTGGTAGACAGCTGGTACTGCCTGAAGAAGGGAAATCGCTCTGTCTCAGTTCTGGTTTTTTCTTCTGTTTTGGGGTAGTCATCCTTCCTCTGAATACAATTTAGAGTGCCCTAAAAATAACATGTAAAGAATCCTGAGCGCTGAAGAGAAGGGTGAGGAAAGGTGATGCTGTGATGTTTGATTTTTTTTATTCTTGCCTTTGTTCCAGGAGGCAGCAAGGTATAGTATGCAACACCTGGAATCTGCAAGACCTAGGTTCAAATCCCACCTAGGTCATTTACTAGCTGCAAGTTCATTTGCAAGTTTTTTAACCTCTTAGGGGTTCAAATGTGTTAAGTGTCAGTTAGTATTACTGCAGCCTTGAGAGTCCATCCAACATACAGCTGTGGTGCCACCATAAGAGCGTTCAATTCGGCAACAGAAGACAGAATTGTGGGTGATCTGTGGCTTCTGCAAAACTCCCAAAAGATTCCCATTTAATTTCTAATGCTGACCCACAATATATCAAAACTGCAATGGGGAAAGTCATGATATGGAAGGAATAACTGTAAAGCGATTTGCAAACTTTAAAGTGCTTTATAAACATTAGCTATTATCATAGTTCTTATTTTCAGTATTGAATGAATAAGTAGTTGTTGAATGTTGAGCCAATATGTGCATTGCTTGGAAGAAAATAAACATACAGAAGACAGACTCATGCCCCACCTTCAGTTTATTAGTGGTGTGATCTTAAGCAAGTCATTTGATTCCCTGAGTCTATTTTTTTCTTCTGTGAAATGGATATAACAGTAGTCACATTGCCCGCTGCACAGGGTGCTCTGAAGAAATTGCTTTGTAACTGTAAGTCCCTTGTAAATGGGAGCTATGATCAGTTGTGGAGCAGGGATGGTATTTCCTTTTATATAGGTATCATGTTGTAGTAGATAGAGAGCTATCCTTGGTATTAGGAAGACTTGGGGTCAGATCCTGACTCTGACATATTCTGAATGTGTGTCCCTGGATACTTCTAACTCCTCAATGCCTCTGGCCACTGTCTAAGGATATTCATTGCAGAATAACTATTGACCTGCATTGATAAATGGAGCTTCCTCATTGGGAACTCTGTACACTAATGAAATCAGAAATCTGGACAGCCTTCCTAAAACAAACAAAGAAACACTTTCTGTATATTGATCACATGACTGCTCGTAGAAATTAGTTCTGGTCTTGTATAGGGGGAAGGGATGTAGTAAGTGATCTTTTTATGGCTTGTCTTTTAAAAATAAGGAAGGTAAAAATATGAAATGGAGCTAAAGAAATAAATCAGCAACTAGGTGAACAGCTAAATTAGGAAGCCCCAAGTTCACATACCAACATGGGTGCTTACCCTGTAAATCTTGGCATGCCATTTGATCCTCAGTCTCATTTTTCTCCTCTGTATAATGGGAATAATAGTAATTCCTACCTCACAGAGTTGTTGTAAGGAACAAGTGAGATAGCAAATAGAAAGTGCTTCACAAATCTTAAAGCATTAGACAGCATAAATGCTTTATTATTATTTTATTATTAAATCATCAGTCATTGAGAAGGTGATACAAAAGAAGTTCACTGGGTCTATTTACATACATTTTTTTAAATTGTCAAATAGGGAACTCCCTGGTTCAGGGTGGAGTTTTCTGCATGGTTAGGTTAATCAAAACACAGAGAGGAAGTGAAAGTCCAAGAGAGCCGAACCTTGGCCTGTGATGCAAAATTTTATGCTGTTGCAATTTTTGTAGGGTTTGATATGTAAGGACTTAAATCTGAGTCCTATAGGGTCAGAGTTATAGTACTTTAGAACTGGAAGAGACTTTAAAAATCATTTAGTCCAATCCACTCTTTTCACAGATGAGGAAACAGACTCAAAGAGGGAGGGATTTGCCCCAATTCACAAAGCAAATTAATATCAGAGCCAATCTTGTCTATACTACACCAAAACCACCAGTCATTTTAGTCATCAGTCAATCAAATGACCCAGAGAGTTTTTTTTTCAAGTCTAAACTTTTGTTTTCTTTACATTTTTACTTAGGGAATGGAGGTGGGGAGAGGGAGTGGAAATGATCATGACAGAGTTGCCCCTTCCATACTCCATGTATCCGGTTACTTCTAAAGGATTTCAAAAAGAGCTCTTCTCTGAATTCTTTGATGTATATAGTGCATATTAATAACAAAAATAGTAATAATAGTAAATGTATGTTATGATGATGTTACCAAGAACAATGTTCATTGTATTTCCATGGTACAACAAAAATCTTGGGTTTGTTGATCAAGTAGTATAATTCCAATTTTACTAATAGATACATTGAGATAGAGGTCACACTGGGAATTCATTATTTCATTCAAGAAACATTTAACTGTCTACTATGTACCATGCATTGTGCTCATGGTTGGATCAGAAATAAAGGCAAACACATTCAAGGAAGTCTATATTAATAGGCAAAATGGTGGAGTGGAAAGAGTTTGAAAAATATGGAGTACAACATAGATTTTGCTCCCAGATGTAAGACCTTTGATCTTTGTCAGTCTCATTTCCTCATCTGTAAAATGGGAACAATAATAGGACCTAGTTCACAAGGTTATTGTGAGGATCAAATGAGGTGAGCCAGTATATATAGAGTGTTCAACAAAGTTTCAAAAATTTTTTAAAAGTTAGGTATTCTGAATTCTTCAAAGATCCTAGTATTCCATGATTCATGGTCACACATCATCATTGGAAGAATGCTATAGTTAATGAGATAGAAACAGCAAGGAATAGCTTGGAGATCATAAATTTTCCAAATTAAGTCCATCACCACAAACCATGCTTCACCCTTCCACTTGTACTCAACTATGAGTCCATTTCAATATTCATCAAATATATTATATATAGGCATATGTATGTATAAATATGTGTGTACATATATTATATTTATGTAGTAGGGAGAGACAAAGAGAGAGAAAGAGAGAGAGAATTGTTGTTTGGTCATTTTTTGTCATATTTGACTCTTTGTGACCCCTTTGGGGTTTTCTTGGCAAAGATACTAGAGTGGTTTGCCATTTTCTTCTCCAGCTCATTGTACAGATGAGGAAACAGAGTGACTTGCCCAGAATCACACAGCTAGTAATTGTCTAAGGTCAGATTTGAGCTCATGAAAAATGAATCTTCCTGACTCAAAATCTGGCCTAAGACACCCTGTTTGCCTCAGTTCCTCATCTGTAAAATGAGCTAGAGAAGGAAAAGGAAAACCACTCCAGTATTTTATTAAAAAAAAACAAATGGGGTCACAAAGAGTCAAACTTAACTGAAATAACTGAACAACAACAAAATATGCATAATGAACATGTATACATATATACATATTTGTGTGTGTATACATGTATGCCTAGGCATATGTTCACACATGGGTATGTCTGTGTAGGCATACATGTGTGTGTATATAGATAGACTTACTCAATGTCCTGGTTGCCCATCTAGCTGTGTGGTACTGTTATGATTATTATTGTTTTAGTATCACACTTGAAAGATTATGTCAATACAGAAATCCATTTTGACTGACCTACCAGGTCAGTTTTGCAAGAGTACTAACCAATTTAGTGAAACAGTTAGTTGATTTGGGGATTTTTTCCCCTGCCTCATTGATTGGTCAAGGCAGTTAAAACAGTCTATGCAGGAGATGCACAAGCAACATTTAATCAGACTATAAGAAAATTACTGGATATTTACTAATAAAAATCTGTTCTCTTTTTTAAAAAAAAAAGCCTCTGAAATAATGGTAAAGGTTTCAGAAATACTTTAGAAGCGAGGACTGTTTGCTTATTCTGCAAGGATTCATTTGATAAATATAATCAAATCTCACTAAGTCACATCAACTAGGGGTAGGCCATTTTAGTGGTCTTCTAGTAGCTAAAGATTGGAAGAGCAATCAGAATTTTGCTGATTGTTCCAGAGGGCAATTCAATTCATAAAGCATTTATTAAGCATTTCCAATATAAAATGTGAGTGGTGTGACAAAATGGATAGAGAGCTGGCTTAGATGCTAGGAAAAACTAGGTTCAAGTCTCACCTCTAAGACATATGCAATGTCACTTAATACCTCAGCCCTCTAAGGCAGTGGTATTGAATTTAATTAGAAACAGGTGACTAAAACATACATAAGAATCCATGAGGGCTGCATATTGACTTAGAAAATCATATAATAATGTTATCTATGTTTATTGTATTTTTATTTATTTTGTTAATATTTCCCAATTATATTTAATCTGGTTGGGCCACACTCAGGAGTATTATGGGCCATGTACTGGACACGTTTACTCCAGTCAATTCTCCAAAGCTAAAAGTTGCAGAGAAGATGCCAACTTGTATTGGCAGAGTCATTTTTCACCTGGGAGTTCCCTATACCAATCAAATTACAGGTCAAGTACACATCCCTCATTTCTCTATACAAGCTGCTGGTGGGGAAGCAGAGGTTATCAAGATAAAATCAGAGTCCCTGCTCTCAAGGAGCTTGTGATCTAATAGGAGGGATCCAACATATATAAAAATGAGTTTGAAACAAGGCATAATGTGATGAGGGCAAAAGAGAGATCTGGGCCATTTTTTTTTTTGCTCTAAAAAAATATGAGAATAAGTGGAAAGAAGTTACATCAAGGCAAATCTTGTCTCAAAATAAGCAAGAACGTCTTATTAACTAAGACTGACCACAGATGAATGGGCTGCCTCAGCCAGTCACTGGAGCTCTTCAGGCACACATTGCATGATTATTTGTGTGAATGTTATAGCAGGAATTCATCCTGTAGGTATGGGTTGGACTGATATTGAATAAAAATTGTTCTCTGGGGAAAGCAAACAAAAAACCCACGTGGCTTGTATTTGGCATCTTCTTTGAGTAAATGAACAAGAAAAAAAACCGTCATATAATGTCTAAGGTCATTTCCAATTAACTCTGAAGTTCTATGATTCTCTGAATAAGTTAAAACACTGATTTACAGACTATTTAAAAGGAATGCAATTGTTCTATTTTCAAACTAGGCAAACAGTAATATTTAGTAATAGTGTATTGGTCACCTGCTTTAGTAAAGAAATAAGAATGATTTGATAAGCAATCATCTGATTGATGGGGTATTTTTAAAAGTCCAGAGAGTGTACATATGGTGTTCTCTTCACTATTTTTAATGTGTCCCAGGAATTCTGTTCACACTATTTACTTAGGAAGAAATGAAAAGTACAAGAAGTGCTATATTTGCCATGTTTCCAAAACCAGGTAATACAATTCCCCTCTTTCTTAACCATCTGCCCATAGCCCTAGAATCAAGGCAGACGATTCCATATCATTATCTTGAAATGTTAATAAATTGAGGAAATACAACTCATGGTACGGTCATCTTCAAACAGGAAAGATGAAATCACCACTCATCAGATCAAGAAGAATGAAGAAACTAAGAAGAGAAATGTGGGGGGAGGGATGTGGGGGAATGACCATTGAGGAAGAAAATCCAATCAGAAAAGAGACAGCAACAACACAAGTTCAGAGGATATCTCAGTTTTTTCACAAGTCAAAGTTAAAAAGAGGCATGATGAAGGGTGGAGGAAACATATTATACAGACCAGTAGTCATCAAAATTTGTGCCAATCCAACTCAATCCAAGAAGTATTTACAAAGTACCTAGTCACTCTTAGTACAGATTGAAGCATACTTTTTCACTTTATATTTTTGGGGGTTTTTTTTGCAACATGGTTAATATGTAAATATTTTTTGCATGACTTCACATGTATAATTGAAATCACATTGTTTGCTTTCTCAATGAATGGGGGGAGGGAGAGGATGTGAAACTAAAAAAAAGTTTTAAATGCATGTTATAAATAAAGCACCTAGTCAGTGCAAGGCTCAAATCCCAAATAACATTAACAATAAGAACAATAATAATAGCTAAAAATTATATAATTCTTTTAGGATTTTCAAAGCACTTTACAGATATGATTTCATTTGATCCCTACAGCAACCCTGGAGAGTAGGTGTTATTATTATCTTCATTTTGCAGACATGGAAACTGAGGCAAACAGAGGTTAAGTGACTTGCCCAAGGTTACTAGCCCAGCCAGCATGCAAGACAGAATTCAAACCTCAGGTTTTCTTGCTACAGGTCCAGCCCTCTACCCATTATGCCACCTAGATTTGAAATACATAGTATGACTAATAGATGTCTAATCAATCAACAAACATACGTTAAGTACCTTCTATTATCCAGACACTATTCTAGCTAGTAGCTGGGGATAGAAATGTAAAAGTGAAACAGTTCCTGACTTTAAGGGATTTACATTCTCCTCATATATTCTACTCATATATTCTAAACACACTGAAATCTGGCAATAACATGGTCATAAGACTTTTTATTTATAAATTTATTTATTTATTATATTTATTTTATTTCATTCTGAACTTAAGAAATAAAACAAGCATATCTATAACAGTAGAATAGAAAAAAAAAGATGATTGCACATGAAATTGGAATTCTATTATATACAACTTGCTATTCCTTTTAAATATATAATAAAGTTATATTATTATATTACATTATATTTTATAAATATATTAAAATATTATATACAATAAATATATAATATGTAAATATATTATATAATAAAGTTATATTATATTGTATTATATTATATTATCATGTAACTTTCTTTTTTTCCCTTTTTTCTTCCCTCTCCTCCCACCCCCGCACTAGAGATTGCTACCATTAGACTTATATGTGTATATATGTATATTATATATATGTAAAATCATTCCATACAGACTTCTATTTATCAGTTCTTTCTCTGGGTACAGATAGCATCTTCCTTCGTAGGTCATTTGTAGTTAATTTGAGTATTTATAATAGTCAAAATGACTTAACTGCTCAAAGTTGTTCTTAAAAGAATATTGCTGTTAATGTACACAATGTTATTTTGGTTCTGCTCATTTCATTCTTCATTATTTTATGCAAGTCTGTCCATGTTTTTTCCAAGATCATAGAGCTCATCATTTCTTATAGCACAATAGTATTCCATCACAATTATATACCACAAGTTGTTGCAATTTCCGGTTCTTTGTCACCACAAAGAGAGAGGCTACAAATATTTTAGAACATATAGGTTCTTCTTTTTTTCCCTAATCATTTTGGGAAACAGACCTAATAGTGATACTGCTGGGTCAAAGGGTATAAGCAGTTTAATAATTCTTTGGGCATAATTCCAGATTGCTCTCCAAAATGGTTGGATTAGTTCGTAGTTCCACCAACAGTGAATTAGTGTCCAACATTTGTCACTCTCCCCTTCAATCATTTTAGCCAATCTAATAGGTACAAAATGATATCTTAGGGTTGTTTTAATTTGCATTTCTCTAAACAATAATGACTTACAGCATTTTTTTCATGTGACTATAAGTTGTTTTGATTTCTTCATTGGAAAACTGCCTGTTCATACCCTTTGACTATTTATCAATTGGGGAATGACTTGCATTCTTACAGATTTGACAAAGTTCTTTATATATTTAAGATATGAGACCTTTAACTGAAAAACTATTTATAAAAATTTTTTCCCATTTTTCTAATTTCCTTCTGATCTTGGCTAAACTTACTTTATTTGTACAAAACTTTTCATTTAATGTGGTCAAAATCATCCATTTTATGATTCACACTGTTCTCTATCTCTTATTTATTCATAAATTATTCATCTATCCATAAGTCTGACAGGTAATATGTCCATGTTCTTCAAATTCCTTACAATATCTCTCTTCAAATCTAGGTCATGTATCCACTTTGACCTTATCTTGGTAAATGGTATAAGATATTGGTCTATACCAATTTCTGCCAGACTGCTTTGCTGCTTTCCCAACAAATTTTTTCCAAATGATGAATTCTTATTCCAAATTCTAAAGAGAAGCAACCATCACAGAATGCAGTACACATATTAGTATTTAAAAAAGAAGAAAGTGCTAAAAGAGAATTATTAGATTTGGAAGAGTTTGGGCCCTAGTTCTGACTGTATGACCTTAGGCAAGTCACTTTAGCACTCTTGAGTCTGAGTTTGTTGATCTGTAAAGTGTAGATAAGAATAAAGTTTGCAAAAGGTATACCTTGCCTCATTGGATCCTCAGAGCAATCCTGGGAGTTAGTTAGCACCAGTATTAATAATGAAATATCTCACTTTTCATGCTACAGCACTCATGCTCTTGTTGTGTGGACTCAATGATTAAAATCGTTTGGTAAACCTTAAAATGTCCTAGAAAATACAGTGCCATTGAAAATTTCTCTGAGGAGAAATCCAGATATATCTGATGCTTTCAGTCAATGTCCTTGGCCCATACTGTTTGGTTTAACACTCCCCAGTCCTGGCATCTTCAGTCTAGAATGTTCAGGGGATAGTTGAGCATTAGAGATGTAATAAATTCACAAAGAGACTAGTATAGATAATTAGCTGATGCTTGAGGAAGTGTTCATTTGATAGGCAGATAGCCCTAATTAGAAACTTGAGGTGCTGGCCCTAGAAATACTTGTGGGATTTGAATACTTCAGAAAGAAGAGGGTCACTTCCCAAACACCTTCTAACTCTTTGGATCAGGTGGCATTTGGGTCTCATACAATACTAGCCCTGATACAGAGTAGAAATAGAGGAGAAGGGAAGAATTTATAACCGAACAAGAGATAGAGAACATTATGGAACAAAAAATGGATAATTTTAATTACCTTAAATTAAAAAAGGTTTTGTACAAACAGAACCAATGCAACCAAGATTAGAAGGAAAGTAGAAAGCTGGGAAACAATTTTTACAGCCAGTGTTTCTGATAAAGGCCTCATTTCTCAAATATATAGAGAACTGAGTCAACTTTATAAGAATACAAGTCATTCTCCAATTGCTAAATGGTCAAAGGATATGAACAGCAGTTTTCAGATGAAGAAATTAAAGCTATCTATAGTTATATGAAAAAATGCTCTAAGTCAGCATTGATTAGAGAAATGCCAATTAAAACTACTCTGAGGTAGCACCTCACACCTATCATATTGGATAACATGACAGAAAAGGAAAATGATAAATGCTGGAGAAGATGTGGGAAAATTGGAACACTAATGCATTTTTGGTTGAGTTGTGAACTGATCCAATCATTCTGGAAAGAAATTTGGAACTATGCCCAACGGGCTATAAAACTGTGCATACCCTTTGATCTAGCAATACCACTACTAGGTCTGTATCCCAAAGAGATCATAAAAGAGGGAAAATGACCCACATGTATGAAAATATTTATAACAGTTCTTTTTGTGGTGGCAAAGAATTGAAAATTGAGGGGATATGCATCAGTTGGGGAACATCTGAACAAGTTGTGGTATATGAATGTAATAGAATACTATTGTGCTATAAGAAATGATGAGCAGGCAGATTTCAGAAAAAACTGAAAAGACTTACATGAACTAATGTTGAGTGAGGTGAGCAGAACCAGCAGAACAATGTACACGATAACAGCCACGTTGTGAGATGATCAACTGTGATAGACTTAGCTCTTCTCAGCAATACAATGGTCCAAGACAATTCCAAAAGACCAATGATGGAAAATGCTGTCTACATCCAAAGAAAGAACTGTAGAGTCTGAATGCAGATCAAGGCATACCATTGTCTCTTTTTTTGTTTTTTCTTTCTCATAGTTTTTCCCTCTTATTATGATTCTTCTTTCACAACATGACTAATGTGGAAATACGTTTAACATGATTGTACATGCATAGCCTATGTCAGATTGCTTGCTGTCTGGGGGAATGAGGAGGGAAGGTAGGGAGGCAGAAAAATTTGGAACTCAAAATCTTATAAAAATGAATATTGAAAACTATCTTTACATGTAATTGGAAAAAATAAAATACTAGTAAGTGTATTTTTTTTAATTTGAACATTAATTTTTTTTAAAAAAAATAAATTTCCTCTATAGAAAAATGACTCACATAAAATCCCACGTGTAGTATTTGATGTCTTCTTTAAAGGAGAGAAGCAAAGTCTGAAGCTTAAAGGAAGAGACAAGACCTTTGGCTTCCCTTCCAAATATTCAACCCAGTTGGTCCTAAACAGAAACTCCTCCAGTGGAGGGGAATTGCAAATAACCACCATAAGGCCTCAGGATTCAAAGCTTCCTTCTTCCCAGTCCCTTTTAATTGTGAAGGAAACAAGAATCAAAGGGCCCTGATGGGAGTGTCATTACCATGAAAAAAAAAAAACACAAGGGTGCTAGACAGAAAATCGATGGGAGTGCCACTGGCACTCAGGATTTTTTTTAATAATCAAAATAAAACAAAACTCAAAAAGCCTTTAAAAAAATCCTTTCCTGAAATCCAACCTTAATTTCCAGGAAACAATGGGACATGTTTAGTGCTGCAAAGTGACGAAGTTGGGAAGTTCTACATTAAAAAAAGAGAAAACAAAACAAAATAAAAAACAAGGTTACCTCAAATCCATTGGTATGACTCATATCACTAAGCTTTATCTTTCTTTTGGGTTTTTCTTTTTGCCACAGAGGAATTGAGAGGACTTAAGACAGTTTCTCTGGAAAACCTTAAGAGAAAGTTCCTGCTAGCACTTTGGAGACAGATTTTCTCCATTGGTAAGATTTAGTAACTGAGACATAATAGGAACTATGAGGCAACTAGGTGTTATAGTGGATAGAGTCTTAGACTGGGAGTTAGGAAGTGCTGAGTTAAAATCCTAGCTATATGACCCCAGGGAAGTCACTTAATGTTTGATTAGCTCAGTTTCTTCAACTGTAAAATGGAGATGATGATATCTACCTTACAGAGCTGTTGTACTGATCAAATGAGATAATATTTGTAGAATGCTTAGCAAAGTGTCTGGCACATAGTAGGTGCATAATAAATGCTTTCTCCCTCACTTAATAACTGCTTCTGGAAGGTAGAAAGGAAGAAATGAAGGATAATAGCAGACATGTTTCTTTCAGGTTTGCTAAGCACGTTACAAATCAATAAGCATTTAATAATCACTCACTATATGCCAGGCACAGCTAGAGATTAAAAGTCAAAAATAGAATGATTACTGCTCCAAAGAGTGAGACAACATGTATGTATGAACATATATTGATATATACAAAATAAGTATAATTCCTGGAGGTAGGCACTAGCAGCTGGGGGAATCTTTGAAGGAAACTAAGTATTCTTAAAGGTAGGAGGTGAGAACAGAGTGCATTTCAGGCATCTGCAACAGTCTGTGCAGAGCCATAGAGATGAGAATTGAGGCATTGTGTGTGAAGAAGAGCAAAGAGGCCATTCTGACTAAACTAGAGAGTGTGTAAAGGAGAGTACTGTACAATAATGCTAGAAAGGCATTGTTGGAGCCCTATTGTAAAGGACTTAAAACGCCAAACAAGGAGTTTCATTGGGTGTTTCCAGAGTTTGTTAAGTAGAGGAATGTCTTGACCAAATGTATGCATTAGGAAAATGGCTTTGCCAGCTGTATTCAGGCTAGACTGGAACATGGCAGAGGCTTGAGGCAGACAGATCCATTAGGAGGCTATTTTAAAAGACTAGATGAGAAGTAAGGAGGGGCTAGCTTAGTGGTAGCTATGGTGGAAGTGTTGACTTTGAGTAGAAAAAAGGGGATGGAGGTTAGAAGTGTGGAGGTAGGAGGAAAAAAAGTATGACAGCAACAGATTAGATATGTGATGTGAGAGAAAGTGAAGACTACAAGAATAATCCAATGTTGAAAACCTAAGTGACCAGAAGGATGGTGGTGCCCTTAACAGAAACAGGAAAGTTCAAAAGAGGGGCAAGTTTGGGGGAAAAGATGAGTTCTGTTTGGGACATACTGAGTCTGAAATGCCTGGATACAATTTTCTAGGTACAAATTCTTTTATATGATTTTTACAACAACCCTATAAAAGTAGGTGTTATCCAAATTTTTCATGTATGGACATATGCGAAAATTGAAGCTTACGTTCTTCAAAATTTTCTTGTAATATGTCTTTTTATATCTAGGCTATGGAAATGCTTGTTTTATTTCTTAAGTTCAGAATAAAATAAATATAATTTTAAATTTACAAAAAAAGAAATTGAGGTTCAAAAAGATTAAGTGATTTTTTCTAAGGTCATATAGTTAGTAAGCATAAGAGGTGGAATCTGAATCCCATTCCTCCGATTCTAGATTCAATGCACTATACATATTGTCATGAGGGAAATGCTCTAGTAGAATGGAACAAAGAGGATAGACCTGAATTTGAACCTTGCCTTTAATACTTCTGGCCCACAAGACCTTCAGCACATCTCTCAGTGACTCAGCTTCCTTGATTATAAAACAAAGAGATTGGATCAGATGACTTCTGAAGTCCCTTGTAGCTCTTATCCTATCACCTTCCTCTCCCCATTGGGAAGAAGGCAGCAGCTTTTGGAATGACCCACAATTTAGCCGCTTCAGGCTGGTCAGAGGGCAGCTCTATGCAATAGTTAGTTCTATCCCTGTGCTCTGGATGAAACACACCAACAGAGCACAGTTCAATTCCATAGTTCAAGTTTGAAGTTACAATTAAAAGGACCTTAAGCCTCAGAGAGTGTTTCTCAGACCCATGGTATTTTCCCTTTTTCTTGAGAATGAATTTCTACATTGGAAAGTAGAGCAATGGGGCATTCAATAAATAATAATGCTACAAAGGGTCATTTAATAAATTAACTTATTTCAACAATTTACAGAGCAGCTACTGTGTAGCACTGAATTAGATGCTAAGGCATAGTCTGTCCCCGACTTCTCTGAGATAAGTATTAGTCAATCACCAAGTATCTATTAAGTGCTTACTGTGTGCCAGGTAGTATGTTAAAACACTGGATATAGATATAAAGAAAAAGCAAAAACCATCCCTGCCTTTAAAGAACTTACATTCTAATGAGGAAGGCAACATTGACAAAAATAGGGAGGTACAAGACACACACAGAGTAGACAAAAGGTAACCTTGGAGGGGAAAGCACTATAGTTGGGGAGGTTGGGAAAGGCTTCTTATAGGAATTAACACTGGACTTTAGTCTGAAGTAGTTAAGGATTCAAAGAGGCAGAGGTGAGGAGAGAGAGGATTCCAGGCTGGGGATTTTCCAGGGGCCTTGGCCAATGCCTTTTACTTTTGTAGGCCTTAGTTCTCTCAACTATAAAATGTCAGTTAGACCTAAGTGATTTGTTAGATGCCCTTTCCAACTCAACAGAAAGCCTGAATGCCATGAGTAAAGGCATGAAGCCAAGAGACGGAGTGTCACGTGTGAGGAGCAGCAATAGCTGGATGTATAGCTGGATGGTAGAAAGGAGTAATGCATAAATATTAGGAAGGTATGAAGTGACCCAGGTTGTAAGGAGCCTTAAGTGTCCAGCAGTAGATCATATTTGTGCTGGAGGTAATAGGAAGTCCCTGGAGTTTATTGAGAGCAGGGAAGTGATGTGGTCAAACCTTCGCTTTCAGAAAGCCAGTTTGGCAGCTGTATCTCAGAGAATAGACTGGAGTAGGTGGTGACTCGAGTCCATTTAAGAGGATATGGCAACAGACCAGATGAGAGACGTCAAAGACCTTAAACAGTGTGGTGGCCATGTGAATGAAGAGGAGGAAATGGATGCAAGACTTCTTGTAGAGAAAGAAATCAAAAGATTTGGCAACTGATTAGATATGTGGGGTAGTGAGAAAGACGAGTGTATTTACGGATGACACAAAGCTGGAAGGAACAGTTTTTTTTCTGAATTACAGAGTTAAGAATTAGCAAAGATCTTGTTAGGCTAAAAGCATGGGCCAAATCTAAGATTAAATTTAAATAAAGATGAATTTTCTACCCTATGACTGATCATTCAAATTTAACTACCAACTATAGAATGGTGAGACACACCACTGCATCAAAGATTTTCAACTTGAAGATTCATCAGCATTCATCTAGCCAAATTCCTTCATTTTGAGAAAGAGGAAAATGAGGCCCAAAGAGGTTAAGAAACTTGACTAAGGTCCCGCAGGTAATTAGTGGCAAAGCCAGGATTCAAACCAAGTCCTGTAACTATAAATTCAGTGCTCTGTTTCATAGTACGCTCCCTCAGGTAACATTTTGTGTTTTCTTGTGGCAGTTTCAGTGGATTAAAAACTCCACTTGAGCTTGAATCAACCTATGACATGAGTCAATAATATGACATGGCAACCAACAAAGCTAGATTGATAGTAATAAAAGAATAGTGTATAAGATGAGGAAAATGACAATCCCACCATACTCTATACTAGACAGATCACATCTTTAGCATTGCATACAATTTTGGGTACCTTACTTTAGGAAGGATCTGACAAAACTGGACAGTGTCCATCCAAAAGAATACAGTTACAATGGTGAGATGATGGAGGCCATGATGTATGAGAACTATTTAAAGAAAATAGAGAGGAAAAAAAGAAGAGAAAAATCAGAGGAAGAAAAAGAAGAGAATTAGAGGTTTAGAAAAAAAAAGAGAAGAATTGGGGGAAGGAAAGGCAACATGACAGCTGTCTCTAAGTATTTTAAATACTGTCATAAGAAAAAAAAGAGTAGATTGTGTTTTCTTTTGGGTGCAAAAGAAACTATTTCTTGAGAAATATAGAAGTTCTTTAACATGGGTGATGATTAGGAGTATATTGCAGCCTACTTATTTCTGCCATGTATCTCTCTATTGCTCTTTGGTAGACTACAATTTTAATTCCTTAGAGATTGTGGTGTTTTAGGGTTCACAACCACAGAGCAGCACAGGGATAACATAGGTGTTAAAAATACAGTTTATTTTGGGAGTAGCTTTTGGAATCACGGAAAATGTAGCACCATTTCCTGAATAAAATTGATACCTTTCTTGTCTTCCTCTTCAGTTTTAGGCTTAGATTCTTTTCCATTTGCAACGCCTGTCTTAAATGTATGTACTGATATAGTTACTCAATGGACTGACCTTCCAACACTATGTGATTGTCTGAACAGTGTTTTCCAATCAACTAATTTTTTTCCTATACAAATCATTTGGTCAATTATTTTTAGTAATTATGTATCTCATTGAAAAGGCTTAGTAATGTTCTGGGGCTTAATGTAATCAGCACAATGTTGTATACAAACAGGAGAGTCTGGTCACTGCTTCATCAGGGTTCTGAAATCCTTCAAAATTTCTTCCTTTTATGTTATTATAGTCTTTGTATTAATTGTTTTCTTGGTTTTACTGTCTTCTTTTACTAGACTGTAAGCTCCCTGAAGGTAGAGATAGTCTTTCTTTTTCATGTATTTATATTCCCAGATCTTACCACAATGCCTGGCAAGTAGGAAGACTTAAAAAATGCTTATTGACTTGACCCTAAATCCCTACACTTGAATGACATGTGCATTATACTTGGGTTCAGAAAAACAACTTCTTCCATTGCCAGCTTGTCATAGAGGGTATTCTACTTAGGTTTGGGTTATACAGGTTAGTCTTTGAGGTTCCTTCCAACTTTGAGATTCCATTTGTATATGACAATTTTTTCAAGTATTTGAAGTTCATCATATGCAAAACAGATTAGACTAATTCTGGTTGGCCCTAAAAAGCAAAAATGCCATGGACAAAAGTTGCAGAGAGGTCAATGTCAGGAAAATCTTCAAAAGAACTGGAGCCATTCAAAAGTAGGATGGAATGACTTTAGCAGCAGGGGCTTCCCCAACACTCAGAGGTCTTGAAGAGGGCTCTAACATTAATCTCAAGCAATGGCCATTAGGCACCCACCTTGGGCATCAGGATAGAGAAGGAGGGATTAAGAAGAGAGGTGGAAAGGAAACTAAGAAAAGCTTTTTTAGACTTCACAATTACCTAAAGGTCCGCACCAATAATAAGTAACACGCTACTGAGATACCCACAATGAGATAAGACCACTTTAAATGGATAGTGCAGAGGCTGATTACAAAAGCAGGAATCCTTCAGCAATCTCAGCCATCCATCTCCCTACAACATACACCCTTGTCAAATATGTCCCTTTACCTGGGTCATTCAGTAAAATAGTTGTTTGGAGAGTGAGTAAGCTGGAAATGTGACCTATTAGAGGAAAAGGGATAGGTCTTGACCCTTGTAATTTGAGTTAACATCAAATGGAAACTTGGATATATGATAAATATAGGAGTTTCAAAAGAGCAAATAACAGGAAACTGCTGACAAAGCACACATCAGTGACAGTATCTTTCTCTTTATCCCATGTACCCAATTTCCTATTTACTCTAATCTACAATGAAAAGATGCCATGGGGTTCTAGCATCAGCTGATATCTATAGCACCAACATCAACAACAACAATTCACACTTATACAGTGTTCTAATGTTTGAAAGCATTTTTGTCACAACATCCCTGAAGAGGTAGGTAGCATAAGAATGATTAGTCACATTTTCCAGATGAGGAAATTGAGGGCACAGAGAAAATAAGTGATTTGCCCAAGGTCACACAACTAGTCAGAATTCAAAAGAAGGGAAGTAGCGAATGTTTTTATTTTAAAGCATCGGATTAGACCTTGGGGGCACTGATGTTATCATGATTCAATAATACATAAAATATACCCGTGAGCCCTGTATAAACTAAATAGTACTGCAGCTAACACAGTGCTTTGTGCACAGCAGGTTCATAAGATGATTATTGAATTGATTTCTTCCTCTAAAGGATGTGCTTCCTCACATTGGGCTCAGATCCTACGTCTGTAGAATGAAAGGACTGGACTCCCTGATCTGTCAGGTATCTTCCAAATTCTCCAACTCTGAGTTAGAAGACTGGATTTGGGTCCCATCTCTGCCACTCTAGCTGTGTGACCTCTAGTAAGTCACTGCCTTCATCTCTTTGGATGTCAATTTCATTTTCCATCAAAGAATGGAGTTGGACTAGGTAGTCAGCCACTCAAGTCTCCTCCAGTTCTTAGGATCTGTGAATCTAAGCCCCATGCTTTCCTTTCTTTTGGTTCCAGAGTCATGTTGAAATTAGTGTCACAGGAGATGAACGGAAACACTGAGGCAGGAGAAAGAAAAGAAAAGACTTTTATTCTTGTATGTCCACAGTATCTAGAATTGTGCCAAGCACATAGTAGGCACAATATATTGCAGTGTTATAAAATTCTGGACTCGGCATTAAGAAGATCTGAATTTGAATTTTATCTCAGACATTTACTAGTAATTTGGAATGGCAAATCATTTAACCTTTTCCAGCCTCCTTTTCCTTATCTAAGAAATGAAAAGAAGAAAAGAATAATGACACCTATTATTTTATGTCTGGCCTCAGACACTAGCTGTGTGAACTTGGACAAGGTACTTAACCTCTGTCTCCCTCAGTTTCCTCAACTATAAAATGGGGCTAATAATAAACCTCAAAGGGTTGCTGTGAGGATCAAATGAGATTTGAAAAGCACTTAGCCCAGTAGCTGGCACATGTTAAAAGCTTAATAAATGTTCATTTTCTTCCTTCTTTCTCATCTACTTCACAGGGTTATTGTAAGGATCAAATGAGATATTGCACTCAAGGCACTTTGCAAAATCTTAAAGTGTATGTGTATACATACACACAAACACATGTATATACATATGTACAAATATGTATATATATATATATATATGTATGTCTCTATCTATAGATATATAAATAGAGATAAAGATATAAGCTAGCAGTGGAGTAGATGTTTCATTAAACTGAAAACTGCCAAATGAAATTGACATGACACAAAATCAGTCAGTCAACAAGCTATTGTTTATTAATTGTTATTGTTATTAATCACCTATTACCAGGCACAGCATTGGGGATACAAAGAAAGGTCAGAACATGGTCCCTGCCTTCAGGAGGCTTGCAGTCTAATGAGAGAAACAACACATAAATGTACATCCATGATATATACAGTGTAAAGGGGAGGCACCTTCTCAGAGGGAAGGTACTAGCTATGGAGTAGGAGGAGGTGGGGATGGACTGCAAGACCTCTTGCAGAAGCTATGATTTGTGCTGAGAGGGGAAGGGAACAAATATTGAATAAGAGTCTCTATGTGCCATGCATTGAACTAATATCAAATATCTCATTTAATCCTCACAACAACCCTTGGAGGAAGATATTAAGTGCTATCATTATTCTCATTTTACAGTTGAGGAAACTGAGGCAAATAGAGGCTTAGTGACTTGCCCAAGCTAGTAAGTATCTGAGGCTAGATTTGAACTCAGGTCTTCTTGACTCCAGGGCCTAGCACCCTATCCACTCCAAGGCTTCTTAAACATTTCCCACTCCTGACCCCTATTCACTACAGTGTTTGTTGGCATTGCCTGGCCTGAGGGCCTCTGCAGGTCAAAGTGTGCATGCTTTGTGTTCAGAACCAGGGTTGCAGTGAAGTTACATGATACAACACAGGCTAGCATTGCCAGAAACACCTCAGATTCATTACGCATTTGATTTTGAATTAATTTTTGTCCATTGAGCATTCGTAAACTTAAAGGCTAGGTTTGAGTTGATCCAGATCTTCTCGAGGTCTAAGTTAAGTGTCTAGGAGAATATGAGGCATCTTGGGAAATTCCATTTTCTGTTCATGTATGGGCTCGTGTAGCTGGCATGATGCCACAAGGGCACCAAAGAGCTAAGGTTTCTTCCTACAGGATTTACTCATTCTTCATGAGAAGCACTCAAAAACTTGAATTCATATCCCAAAGTTGAGTCTTATTGGATTTTTAGCCACGATGGGGAAAAGGCCCGGGATTATAGACTAGTAGTACAGGAAGGAATCTTAGATATCGTACAACCCAACCCCCTCATTTTATAGATGTAACTACAAAGGCCCAGAGACAAGAAGCCTTGTCCAAAGCAAGCACCCCCTTCCAGCAGAGTGAGACAAGCGATGTGCAGCATGATGCACCAGAAAGGACACTGGCCAGGAGCCAGAAAGACCTGGCAACCTATATAACACTAAAAGGTAATTAACCATCTTAACCTTCAGTTTCTTTATATAGCAGATGGAAATAATATCTGCCCAGCCTCCTTCAGAGGATGGGTTCAGATGAGATACTGGACATTGAGAACCAACAAAACTTGTAGCAAGAGATTGAACCTGGAGTCTGGAAAGACCTGGGTTTAGATCTAGCTTCTGACACTTACTAGCAATGGAAACTACATATAACTTCTTGCTATTTTATTTTCCTCGTTTGCTTAATAAAGATAATACTACATGTAGTACTTGCCTCACAGAGTTGCGATGTTCAATGAGGTCAAGAGATTTGCACACTTTAAGGCGCTAAATAAATGCCAATTATTGTAAAAGGTGTGTGTGTTGGGTTTATATATGGGTTCTAGTTAGCATGTTAAAGGAGTGGGGGTAGGGCAAGGAGAGAGAGTGTGGCACATTACAAAACTTATCATAATAGGATTTGATTATATAATATCTTGATTATAACCCAATGTCCCAAGAATTTCTAGCAGGCTGCTGCCAACAATTTAGCTTATCCCAGGCAAGAAATGCAGTGAAGAGAGGTGCTAGGTGGCTTTGTAAACGCCAGTCCCCCTGGCTGTGAGAAACCTGGCAGCTACTTAAATATTTATCCCCATGACCCTCACTCTGCAGCATTAAAGCCTCAAAAACTGATAACAAGGAGCACAATCCAAACTTTCCACTTCTTCCTTACTGATCAGCTGCACAGTAGGTCATTACACAAAAATCACTTCATTTCTGAGAAATGCCAGGGTCATTCCAATGGTCCTGCAGCCCACGACCCAGCCAGGTCCTGCCATTCCAGGAACTAAGACCCATTGAAAAGGCTAACGACAGAGAACTTGTCATACAGGTGTCCAAAAGGGCAGAATTTAGTAAAGCTCAGAGGGCAAGTGAGTGGTTTTGACCCCACATCACCCTGGGAGGCCAATGCCTTTTTTTTTTCAGTCCCATTTCCCTTTTTTTAATTTTTTTTTTTAATTCTCTTACTGAACTCAAACATCTTCCTATAACCAATCATCTAGACTGGCTTTTAAAGTGTTCTGAAAATTCATACATGAAAGTCCCATAAATTGCTTTTATCATTTTGTTCCATTACCCCCTTGTTTGCATTATTCTGCTGGTAAATAGTTTTGTGTAAACAGCAACCTTTTAATTGTATTTGGTAGAGCTTTGGGTATTGCCTGAGATACTTCCAGGGTTAAAACGCAGACTGGCTCCAGATTGGTGCTAATGCCGAATAGGAGCTCTATAGAGTTAAGAAACTCATGCAAGACTAGTTACCCTACCAACCTCAAAAAAAAAAAAAACACATACATTTCAATCTCTTTGGAAACCAGTGGTGTACCAAGCTTTTCCTTGTGTGTGTGGTAGGGATAGGGGGTGGTCCACAACCCAGGTTCATGGGAAACTGATGAGTCTCAAAAAGTTCTGAGTTTGAGTCCTGACTTCCTGTTTGACTGTCAAAAAGCCACTTTACCCACCTAGGCCTCAGTTCCCTCATTTGTAAAATGAGTTGATTCTTCACATTTTTTGTACTATGGACCCCTTTGGCAGCCCAGTGAAGCCCATAGACCCCTTCTCATAATACTACTTCTAAATGCATAAAATCAAATACAAAGGATTAACAAAGGAAAACGATTGTATTGAAACACAGTTATCTAAATTTTCTTGAAAACAAGTTCATGAGCCCCAGAATAAGAACACCCTTCATTAGATGATCTCTGGGTACCCTGTGTTTCTGGGAGAGCAAAGATCATTGGTGGAGCCCTGTGGTTCTCTTTCTACCTCTCCATCTGTGGGAAAGATGGAGATGGGTTCTAATGTGAGCTTGTAGGGTTACTAGAGGTAGCCAGCGCTGATGAGACCTGGTTCCAGACTAGTCTGGTGAGATTCATGCTCAAGGGTATTGTTTTGCATCCCACCCTTTCACTGACTCCACTCTATCTCACTCCATCCCTAATGGCAGATAAAAAAGACATTAAGGGAAAAAACAGCATCCTCTGAATGGAGTCCCTTCCAGCAGATTTCTAAACAACAAGAAAACAATGTAACACTGATTTCCTTTTCTCCCGGCAGAAGCCCTCCCTGACAGGTAATGTCCTTTCTAATTTTTGTTAAAGTCTAAGCAAATAACCATATACTATGCAAGCAGACAAATACACTGTGGAAAGGGGAGGAGGAAAACTGCACCAGGCAGCACCAGTCTCTGTTGATCGAGCACACACACAGGAAGCCAAAGCAATTAGTGACCTGAAGAAAGGGTCGGCAGGATCGACTGCCCAACTCTAGAAAGGAAAATTCCCTACTCTGGCAGGGCCCCATCCAGGACGTGGGGGTGAGGTCAGTTCTCTCAGGGCTGGGTTCTACTGGAACGTATCATCCTGGTAAATTGTCTGTAGAATTAGCAACCTGAGGCCATGATCCCCCAATGAGTCACAGCCTAAACCCCAGAAAAAAACAAAGGAATATGAAGGAGGCTAATCCTGGGAAGGACCACAGGAGCTGCAGGACCTGGGATCACAGAAGCATTCCTGGACCCCGGGAGGGGAGCAGAGGACAGGTAGCTGTTCCTCTGAAGATGACCACATTCCTAACTTTAGCCAGCCCGGCCACTAGTTCTTTTCACCCCTCTGGCAAAGACAGCCCCCTGGCATTCCATGAGCCAGCTCCCTAACTGACAGATGTGCCTGTTCTGAGTTGTTAGGACCTGGAACAAAGTAGGCTTCAGCAACCCAGGGACAAGCGTGACTTCAGAGGAGCCCCATTAATTCCCTGTGCCCCCCTTTACTGAGGGCCATAGACTGGACCAGGGATTTAGGGCCTCAGGTCAGTGAGGCTGGGCATGGAGTGGAACATGGAGCAGCAATGCAAGAGATGGGCAGGCAGGCAGTAGGTCAACAAAGCATTGATGAAGCACTTACTATGTGCCTGGTATTGTGTTAGGCAATGGGGAACAAAGAAAAACAAAAAAACCATCCCTGCCCTCAAGGAGCTTACACTGGTGGTGGAGAAGGGAGGATAGATATAGTTTAACGCAGAGGGTAATCCAAGGTACGTAGTGGGGAACAAAGCACGAAATTTGAAGAAGTGAGTTTAAATTCCAGCTCTGTTACTGAGCTACCTTTGTGACCTTGTACAAGTCATTCCATAGGATCTCATTTTCAACATCTGTGAAATTGAAAGTTTGAATTAGATGGACTCTAAGGCCGGCCTCTCTTCTAGCTCTAAATCCTATGATCTTAATATAAGTTAGCTCAATTAAATGACAGTTCCCAATAGGAGAACTGGGACCTAGTTTTTGAGGGAATGGGAGTTTTGGTTTTGTTTTAAGGGAGAAAGGGGGCTGGATAGGGGGAAGGGTCCTTTGGGTGAATGGGAAGCAGCAAAGAGAGGATAAGCTACTTTTTGTTCAGTCGTGTCGGACTCTTTATGACCCCATTTGAAATTTTCTTGGCAACGGTACTAGAGCAGTTTGCCATTTCCTTCTTTAGTTCATTTTATAGATGAGGAAACTAAGGAAAACAGGGGTAAGTGACTTGCCCAGGGTCCCACAGCTAGAAAGTATCTGAGGTCAGATTTGGACTCGGATTTTCCTGACTCCAGGCCCAGCACTCTATGCACTGTGCCATGTAGCTGCCCTAGAATAAGCTACAGAGAGTACTAAAATGAGGACTTTGGGCATCATGAGAGTGTGGAGTACCTATGGAAAAGGGGAATAGAGAGACCAAAGAAAAATTTGCAGTTCTGCCAAGGAGTTAATCCCTGTTCCTTCCGCTCCTCCCAGAAACCAAGTGGGAAGAGTCAACTATCTACAGAGTGGGCTTAGTGAATTCCCGACACCATAACTGGTCCTCTTGGAAAATGGAGCCCAAGAGGAGGGAAGTGAGCCATTTGACCCTACGTTGGCATTATCCTGGCCTAGAGAACCGGGTGGGGTGAGGGTCAAGGGGTGGAGAATCATCCCAAAACCTAAGTCTACTTCCTGCTGAGGGATCTTGCTCACAAGGAGGGTGAGGAGGAAGAATTCTTAAGAACAGGGAGTAAACCCACAGACCTGTTAGCTGACTCCACTTAGTCTTGAGTCTTAAGAGTTTCATTTTTGTCTTTGTATCCTGAGCACCTAGAGCCAAGCCTGGCCCATTTAATAAAGAAATGTTGATTGATCTATCTAATTGATGTTTCCTTTTGCTTTCTTTTGGCTACACCACTCCCCAAAGCTGTGGATTACCTTCTTTCTAAGAAATAAATGTTCATGAACAACTGAATTGAAGGGATTAGTCCTGCCTGGAACCAATTTCCTCTTTTGGAGGTTTAAAGGCTAAGACAAACTCCTAGAGAGATTTCTGAGCATTGGGGCCATGAGAGACTCCCACCTGTAAGCCATTACTTACGAAGCACCAACCGACCTGAAAAGTCCCTAATTCCATTCATTCATTTATTCATTTAAATAAATTTATTAAATACAACATTTATGTGCAAGGTACTGTACTAAGCACTGGGGACCCAAAGGCAAAACATAAAATTGTCCCTGCCTTCAAACAGCTTACATTGTATTGAGGAAAGACAACATAGTAAATTAAATAATGCTACGGAAGGGAATGGGCAGTTAGGTGGCTGAGTGGATAGAGTGCCAGGCCTAGAGTCAGGAAGACCTGAGTGCAAATCCAGCCTCAGACACTTACTAACTCTGTGACCCTGGGCGAGTCATTTAACCCTGTTTGTCTCGATTTCCTCATCTATAAAATGAGCTGGAGAAGGAAATGGCAAACCACTCCAGCATCTTTGCCAAGAAAACCCCAAATGGGATCACAAAGAGTCAGGCATGACTGAAAAAATGACTCAACAACAAGAAAGAAGGGAGTGAGAAAAAGATCCAAACTAGGAGGTGACAGTCCAATGAAAAATGAAATTTCATCCTGCTTCATTGTTTCAGTGTGGTCTTGTCTGGAAGCATGGGAACTATCCAGTTAGTTTGGAAGAAATGAACAGCTGGTTAAGATGGTGTCTGACCCACATGTACAAAAATATTTATAGCAGCTCTTTTTGTAGTGACAAAGAATTGGAAATTGAGAGGATGCCCATCAATTATGGAATGGCTGAACAAGTTGTGGTATATGAATGTAATGGAATTTTTTCTATAAGAAATGATGAGCAGACAGGTTTCAGAAAAATCTGGAAAGACTTATATGAACTGATGCTGAGTGATGTGAGCAGAACCAAGAGAACACTGTACATAGTAACAGCAACACTGTGTGATGACCAACTTTGATTGTCTTAGCTCTTCTCAGCAATGCAATGATCTAAGACAATTCCAAAAGACTCATGATGGAAAATGCTATCCACATCCAGAGAAAAAACTATGGAGTCAGAATGCAGATCAAAGCAAAGCTATTTTCTTTTTTTTTCTTTTTCATGATTTTTCCCTTTCGTTCAGATTCTTTCTTCACAACATGACTAGTGTAAAAATATGTCTAATAAGATTGTACATGAATAGCCTATATAAAGACAAATTGCATGCTGTCTTTAGGAGGGTGGAAGAGAAGGAGGGAGAAAAAAAATTTGGAACTCAAAATCTGACAAAGATGAGTGCTGAAAACTATCTTTACATGGGAAAAAAAATAAATATTAAATGGCAGGGGGGGAGAAGGTAGTATCCAAGAATAGTACTTCTATATCTGGACCACTGTTTAAGATTAATCAATAAACATTTTTAATTGCCTACTCTGCTCCAGGTGCTATGCTAAGTATTAAGAATGCAAAGGAGGCAGCTAGGTGGTGCAGTGGATAGAGCACTGGCCCTGAAATCAGGAGGACCTGAGTTCAAATCCGGCCTCAGACCAAACACTTGACACTTACTAGCTGTGTGACCTTGGGCAAGTTGCTTCACCCCAATTGCCTAAAAAGGAAAAAAAAAAGAATGCAAAGGAAAAGAAATGCCCTCTGCTTTCTAGGACACTGCATATTGTTCTAGTAGGGGGAAATGACATATCCACAAATCAATAAATACAATACAATTTCCAGGTAGAGGGGATAATACTAACAATTCTCAGGGGAAAGGAAGGGGAGAGGAAATCAGGAAGGAGAAGAAATCCTATAGTATATGAAAACTGAGATAAGACTTGAGAAGAACTGGAATTCCAAGAGGCAGAGATGAGGAGAGAGAGTATTCCAGAGTTTCCTATGAAAAGCATGAAGGTAGGAATCCTGTAGTTCAGAAAAAGGAGAAACCAGTGCTAGCTAAAATAATTTAGGAAAACATTAAAGTTTCCCTATCCTTCTTTTTTTCTGGTATCACCTCCTTACTGTCTAACCTGAAGAATTTGATTGCAAGGAGGATATGGTAAGGAGAGCTGCCATTTTGTTCCATTTCCAGCCCAGTTGGAAAATAACAGGAAAACAACTTGTCTTGCTCATTGCAGGGTAAAGATCTCTAAGAGAATGCCAGTTTGCCCTCTGAGTCTCTCCACTCACAGGTCCTTACCTCCTCAATATCCCTGGTCTTCACCTTCACTTAGCCACATGATCCGATGAGTATACACTCCACTCCTTGAGATCAACTCACTAACTCACCCCTTCTGAGACTAATCTCAGCTCCTGGGTTCCTGAGTAGACTCCTGAGCAGCTCAGCCATCCCTTTAGGGGCAGGTATCAAGGGATTTTTTGACATGTTCTTCACTGCAGAGTCACTGATCAAATGATTTTCTAGTTCAGTTCACCCTGGCTGCATGAGTTCCGCCTGACTGCATGTCAGAGGCTTAACACGGAAGTTGTCCCTTTGGGGAGGACAGCATCATCCATGGCCCAGTTCAGATGTTGAGAGACACTTCTGACGGAAAGATGTTCCGGAGGGCTCACCCTTCTGTTCCTTCCCCAGACAGTATAATCACCAAATAAATTATTTTTTAAAATTGCAGGATTCAGAACTGGACAAAAATTTAGAGATCATAGGATCATAGATTGAGAACTAGAAGGGACTTCTGATACCATCTAGTGCATACCCATCATTTTACAGATGAGGAACTGAGGCTAGGACTTTAAATGGCTCAGGCCACAAGGATAGGAAGTGGCAGGGCAGAGATGTGACTCGGAAATCCAACATCTTTCCCAAGGCACTATGTTGCCTCTGAATTAGGTCATTTTACAGAGGCAGAAACAGAACTATGAAGCAATCTGCCCAAGGTCACATAGCTTATAAGTAACAGAGCCAATATTGGAACCCAAGCTCTCTGCCTCTAAATGAAATGCTCTTTCCACTTCTTCATTCTGTGCTGTATACTAACATTTCTCAAACTGTAGAAAGATAGGGGACTAAGTAATTATCCAAGGTCACTTCTAGCTTCGAACCTATGACATTATTATCTCATTAGATCTTCACAACAACCATCTTAAGTGGACAAAGCAAATACTACGAACCTCACTTTGCAGGTGAATGTGGAAAGGACACTAGGTTTGAAATTAGGAGACCTAGATTCAGATTCCACTGCTTAGCAGGTCTTGATCTTAACCAAGTGAGTTTTTAACTTTTTGAGTCTTGGTTTGTCCATCTTTAAGAAGGGAATAATAATATACTTTAAATAATATATTATTAAAATATAAATGCTAGTTCTATGATGCTCCTATGAACCTATGATTGTGAAGAAAGAATTTTTATAAACCTTAAAGTGTTAGTTATTTCCTAAGGAAATTGAAACAGAAAGGTTAAGTGATTTGTAAAAGATCTATGCATCCAGCTAGTGACCACACTAAATGATAAAACTCAGGTTAGTTGACCACCAGCCCAGGATTTGAGAGAATAGGCAGGGCAGTTCCATTTCTAGGAATGAGAGGTGAGAAGCATGACAGAAAGCATTTGAGTGATGATCAATGAAGATAGAAACAGAACCTGTGCTGTTGCCATAAGAGTATAATACAGACTATCTGAAGAGAAAGAAGAAACAGATAAAGAAATGGATACCTATCGAAAACTTGACATAGATCAATTAATCAGTTGATTGACAAGCATTTATTAAGTGCCTACTATGAGTAAAGCACTATTCTAGGCACCGAGGACACAAGTAAAAAGAAAAAATGGAACAATCTCTATCCCCACTATTATAGTTAAGATGAGGAACTTCAATTAATTGAATATCCATTAGTCTCAGTCTCAGTCTCTCTCTGTCTCTCTCTTTCTCTCTCTGTCACACACACATATACAGCAACTAATCCTTTTTTTAGTTGCCTTAATGATAATTCCATCTTTCAAAATGTAAAGAGATCAACAGAAGGGAAGTCTATTCTGGATCTATTCTCACCAACAAAGAAGAATTGTTTGCTGAGATGGAAATTATGGGTACCATGGGGGAAGCAACCAATTCATCTTTAGAGCTTGTGATAGAGCCAGGGAAAGCTGAGAATGGTGTCATATGCACTCTAGATTTGGAGAAAACAGATTTAAAAGAGTTCAGAGGAAAGAGATGGGAATCTCATGGGCCAAAATTCCAAGGGGGAAGTGGGAAGTGAGAGTGGGAAGATGTCAAGAAAAAAAAAATTCTGATGACACAAAGAGAAACAATTCCAATGAAAAGAGGAAGCTGTCTAAATAGAATAATGCACATAGACAGTAAACTCACTGACCAACTTTAATTTTTTTTTTTGCTTTTTTTGAGGCAAATTGGAGTTAAGTGACTTGCCCAGGGTCACACAGCTAGTAAGTGTCAAGTGTCTGAGGCCTGATTTGGACTCAGGTCCTCCTGACTCCAAGGCCAGAACTCTATCTGCTGCACTACCTAGCTGCCCCCCAGCTTTGATTTTTAAAAGATACGTGCAGATGATCACTGAGGATGAATAAAAAGACAGTTCTGAAAGGGCAGGATTAGCAAAAGTGCTAAAAAAAACTGGACAAGTAATCTAAAGACAACAAAAAGGTGATTGTAAGATAGTTGGGGGAGAAGAGGAAGATGAAAGGAGGGATGGGTAGGATGACAATGATCACTGCTAATGGAGAGGAAAAGTAGCTTGATTCCTGGATTGGACTAAAAGGGACAGAATGAAAATGGATAAAAGGGAATTAACATTCAAAACAAGTAAAGAGATAGTAAAAGAGCAGTAGGCTTCCCTGAATGAGCTCAAGTCATTTGACTCAGCTGACCATTATTCTTGGACACTGAGAGAGCCCCGGTCAGAGATGTTTGATAGGTCAGAAAAAGGCAAAAGAGGTAGCACAGACCTGGAGAAATGTAAATGTCCCACTTTCCTACAGGCAACAAAATGGAATCTTCAAACTATAGGTCACTAAGATTAAATGCAAATCCTGGGGAAATCCTCAAAGCTATTATTAAAGGGGTGGTTAGTTGACATCTAGAAAAGGAAGAGGTGTTTTCAAGAACCAATGTGGTTTATTAAAGAACAGGGCATACCAAAATAAACTTACTTTCTTTTTGGATAGATTACTTAAAAGGTAGGTAGATCAGAG
This sequence comes from Vombatus ursinus, assembly GCF_900497805.2. Lineage (NCBI taxonomy): Eukaryota > Metazoa > Chordata > Mammalia > Diprotodontia > Vombatidae > Vombatus > Vombatus ursinus. The sequence goes on along the minus strand of NW_020954751.1, from coordinate 17,732,250 downwards.
GAAAGCCATAGCTATAGTTCACCTATATTTTAGGAAAGCATTTGATAAAGTTTCTCATGCTGCTTTTGCGGAAAATATTAAGAGATGTGGGCTAAATGACTGGACTGATTGATTGATTAGATTGATTAGATCCAATTAGATTGATTCAGTTCAGGTTGAAAGACCAAAATAAAAAAAAAAGTTATGTATAGTTTAATGTAAAATTAGCAGGACGTTTCTAGAGGAATACCACAGGGATCTACACTCAGTCTTGTGCTATTTCACATTGTTACCACTGACTTAGATAAAACCATAGATGGTATGTTTAACCAAGTATGCAAATGACGCAACCCTAGCCTTGGAAGGATAGCTAAGACATTGTATGAGAAAGTCAGGATCCAAAAATTCTAAGCAGGCTGGAACATTAGGCCAAGGTGAGTAAGATGAAATTTACTAGGACAAATGTAAAAATCTTACATGCAAAGTAAAAAGTCACCTTCACAGGTATGAGATGAAAGAGATGTGACCAGACAGTTATTCATCTGCAAAAGATTTGAGCCTTATAGCAGACTGTAAGCTTAATATAAATCAAAAGTACAATATAATAATAATAACTAGCATTTATATAGCACCTGCTATGTATTAGGCATTGTGCTAAGTGCTTTACAAATATTATTTAATTTTATCCTCACAAGAACCCTGGAAGGCAGGTGCTATTATTATCCCCATTCTACAATTGGGGAAATTGAGGCTAGGTTACTTACCCAAGGTCACACAGCTAGTAAGTATCTGAAGTGAGATTTAAACTCAGGTCCTTCTGACTCCAGAGCAAGCATTCTGTTCACTGTGCCACCTAGTTGTCCATACGGCAGTCTTGGGCTATGTTAAGAGAGACAACTTCCAGGCATAAGGAGATGACAGTAGTCTCTGCCCTACTGAGACCACAACTGGGATATTGTATTCAGTTCTGGGTGCCAAGTTTAGGGAAAGACATTGTGGGAATTGTCCATAAAAGGGAAGCAAGAATGGTGAAGTCCATGCTGTATGAGGACTGGCTGAAAGAATTCAGCATGTTTAGCCTGGAGAAGATTCATGAAGATGAAGAACATGACAGAGTTGGAAAGGCTATCTGTCATGTGAAAGAGAGTTTGGGCTTCTGCCTTTGGCCCCAGAGGATACAACCAGAATGATGGCTGGTAGTTTCAAAGAGCCAAATTTAGGCTTGATGTAAAGAAAAATGTCCCAAGGGGAATGCACTGCTTCCAGGTGGTGGATCCCTCCTTAGAAACTTTCATGAAAAGTCTGGATGATCAGTTGTTGGATAATGTGAGAAGGAATTCTTGTTCAGGTGTATGTTGGGCTTGGTCCTGAGTGTACCTTCCAATGTGGTGTGTATGGCATGTTCAGGGAGACTAGCATCTCTGGTGTGAGAGCTGCCAAGCCCTTTTCAGGGCTGTTCATCCACCTTTGGTGTCCACCCATAGCCCAGCCATCACCTGTAGCTCCAAGAAGCTGTAGCATGTGCAGTGGCCACACCCCAGTAAACTGTCTTGGCAAATGAGATAAACCAGGTTGAGAATAACTGATAGGCCTCTAACCTGATGGTGAGTTAATGGGATGTCTACCCCAAGCATGTGAAGACATCCCCCCAGCAGAATGGGTAGATGACAACAATTTGTTCCAATGGCCATGAAGGCAGCTGAAGCAGGCACTATGTAGGGCTTAAAGCTTGGTCAGACATCAAAGATGCCAAGGTAATCTCCTGCACCCTGGGCCATCACCAGTCATCTTGACTTTTGTCCTGCTACTGTACTTCAATGACTCTGGAAGAGAGAGTGAGGCTAATGACTTGGTGCAACTCTGCCTCACTTAAATTCAATTCATTAGCAAGTCAAGCCATCACTCCACTATGTCATTGGTCCTCTACAAAAACAAAGGATGAACAACACTTTCCAATGTGGCAATTCTCTAGCTACATCTACAAGTTATCTTCTAATTCAAATATTTTGAAGGGAGATAAGAAGAAAAAGAATATAACTGAGGAGACAACTTTATGATAGGAAGAACACCCAACAATTGTTTCTGGAGAGACCCACTTGTACTAGAAAAACATACATGCAGATCAACTCTTTCTGTTCTTGAATGGACTTCATCTGAATACTCTTTCTACCTCAGACCCATGGCAACTCAACTCCTTACCCAGAATGATGTGAAAAGAACAGACTTCAATATGACAAGTAGAAAAACCACAATGAGGGAGAAGTGGGCTAGTTTAAAAAAAAAATCATGAGCTAATCATTTCTTTGGTATTTATTACAAAGACTGCCCTAAATTCTTTCTCCATCTCTGCCTCCTGCCTCCTTCTGTCATCAAAATTCCACAAATAAATACGTACTTTCACCCAAGCTAATAAGTCCCATTGCTTTATAAAGCTTCAGTCATTTGCTTCAGACCAGACAGTTCTGAACAAGTCCTCTGTAGCCAGCAATTTTGTTTCTCCCCCAGAACTAGAAATTCTAAGGTTTAATAGGTACCTTAGCATAACAGATATGCCTCAATTTTATAGTACAAAAATAAGTCATTTTTATTTCTTCTCAACATCCTACCATCTCTACCTTCCATAACCCCATGATTTATCATCTCCACTCAGAATCTCAAGACCTAAAAGCTGGACAGTGCCGTAGAGGTCACCTAGTCCAATCTGTTTATTTTACAGAGGCAAAGAGATGGATTGGCTTGCCCAAATCAAATAAATGATGAACTAATGTCATTGACAAATGTCTACTATGTGTCCAACACTGTGCTCTACATGTTCTAGTTATAGTGAATACAGTACTGAATGTAGAACTGGAAAGGTCTGGATTTAAATCAAACTTCAGGCCCTTATTATCTCTGTGACAATTCTTTGTAAACCTTAAAGCTTTAAATAAATAAATGTGAATACTACTGTCATATCTACCACCATGGTTGTGAGGCTCCAAGGAGATCAATGAATCAATCAATCAACATTTATTAAGTGCCCATTATACGCCGAGCACTGTGCTAAATGACAGGAACACAAAAAGAGACAAAAGACAATCCCAGCCCCCAAAGAGCTCACAATCTAATAGCAGAAACAAGTAAACAAATAAGTACAAACAAGCTCTATACAGGATAAATAGGTAAAAATAACAGAGGGAAGGCAAGAGAATTAAGAGGGGTTGGGAAAGGTTTCCTGTAAAAGATGGTATGTTATTTGGAACTTAAGGGAAGTCAAGGAGGTCTGTAGTCAGAGTGGAGGAAGGAGAGTGTTACAAACAGGGTGACAGCCAGAACACCTGCAGCTGAGAAATGGAATGTCTTGTTTATGGAATATCTAGGTGGCCAGTATCACTAGATCAAAGAGTTCATGTCAAGAAATAAAGTGTAAGAAGATTGGAAAGGTAGGAGGGGCTTATGAAGGATTTGAATGCTTATTTTTGTTTTTGATCTTGGAGACAATAGGAAGCCAACAGAGTTTATTGAGTAGAGAGGTGACATGGTCAAATTTTTGCTTTAAGAGGGGGCCATCTCCAGTCATCCTGATCTATATCTTGCCACTGGACCCAGATGGCTTCAGAGGAGAAAGTGAGGCTGGTAGTGACTTTGCACTGCCCTTCCTCACTTAAATCCAATTCACTTGTAAGTCATGGCATCACCTTCCTGATGTTGTGGTCCTCTTCGAGAATGAAAGACAAACAACAATTTGTTGTAGGAACATCACGTTAGTGGCTGAATGGAGGATGGATTGGCATGAGAAAAGACTTGAGGAAGACAGACCCACCAGCAAAATATTGTAATAATCTAGGTGTGAGATGATGAGGGTCTGCAGCAGAAGCGTGGCAATGTCAGAAAAGATAAGGGGACATAGATGAAATGGACAGACCTTATCAACAGCTTGGGTATATGACTTCACAATAATAAGGAATCCAGTATGACTCCTAGATTGTGAGCCTGAGGGACCAGGAGCATGGTGTTGCCCTCTACAGTAACAGGGAAGGTGGAAGATGGAGAAGACTTAGGTGGAAGGGTAATGATATGTATGTAAACCACTCTGCGCATTTTAAAGCATTAAATGAGTTATTGTTCAGTCCTTTCAGTTTTGTCCGACTTTCTGTGATCCCATTTGGGGTTTTCTTGGCAAAGATACTAGAGTGGTTTGCCATTTCCTTCTCCAGCTCATTTGACAGATGAGAAAACTGAGGCAAACAGAGTTAATTGACTTGCCCACGGTCACACAGCTAGTAAATGTCTGAAGCCAGATTTGAATTCACAAAGATGACTCCACACTCAGCACTCTATCTACTGCACCACCTAGCTGCCCTAGATTTGTCATTAATTGTTATTAGGACAAAGAAGAAACATAAGGGCTACCACGTGGTACCATTGTGACCAAAAGGGAGCTGAGAGAATCATACATAAGCAAATCTTATGATAATTTGAAGACATTTCTTCAATACTTTAGGCACAGACTGCAAAGTGCCTTCCCTGTAAGACCCTGTTAGGTAGGTAGCTAAAGTATTACTCTCTTCATCTCACAGATGAGAAGAATGAGGTAGGCTCTGCCACACATAATTCCTTGCCTATGAAAGTAAGTATCTGAAGGGTGATTTGAACCCATATCTCTAGTCTCCAGGTCTTATGTTTTGTCCATGCTGTCTTCTCTATTGATAGATCTTAAGGTATCTTGTCATTTTTTTATATGACACTAAGAGAAGGAAGGAAGGAAGGGAGAGAAGGAGGGGGAGGGAGAAAAGGTGGGAAGGAGGGAGGGAGGGAAGAAGGGAGAGAGGAAGGGAGAGAGAAAAGAAGGAAGGGTAAAAAAAAAAAGTGTTTTAAGCACCTACTCTTGCCACAGCTTGTGCTAGGAATTGAGGTCTAGAGAGTACAAGGAAGTTGAGTAGAACCATAGGGCAGATTATCACTCTTTCCAGGAGCAATGATATTATTGACTTTATTATTGTTCCTCGGGGAAAAGCAAAAGGTAAAGTGTGTGTATGTGTCCGTGTGTCCCTGTGTCTGTATCTCTGTGTATGTGTCTGTGGGGATGGCGGGGGGAGGGAGAGTTTGCAAGTGTGACAGTAGGGCCGACCAGGTGGTCCTGGTTTCCCATGGATGACTGGCTGGAATGTGAAGAATGGCCTAGGGCAGCTAGATATAATGAATAAGGTGATTTTACACTCACTATTCACTCACCCACCAATCAGAAAAGCTCAGCCCCAGGGCCAAATTCCAAAACTGAGTGGATCAATTCTTCCAGAGAAAGGGGGCATGGCCTCTTGAGATCTGATCTTCTGGGTCATTGGTCCAGGTAGAGAGAAAGGGGGAGGCATTAGGGTAGATGGTAAGATGCTTGGGTGTGCCCTGGTTTCCTGCTTGAAAGATGGTTGGGTGGGATATAAGGCATGACTAGGTAAATTTTTTGATTATTATAAAGTCAAATCAGAGGCAGCTCCGTATAGTAGATGGAGGACAGAGACTTGGCCTTGTGCTTTGATCTTTTGGAGCTATTGTTTCCTCATATGAATAGAGCATGAGGGCAAGAAGGGACAGGAGACATTTAGACTAAAAGGGTCCTTTACAGCACTAAAATTCTGAGTCTATGATATTAAAATTCAATCTTTTATAAATTCTGAGTACTGAGATTAGTCTCCTTGATGCTGAGCTCTACACTTCAATTTTGTCATCTATAAAATTGCAGTGACACTTAGCTTGCTAGGATATTGGGTGAGATGACATAAAGTTTATGAGATACATATAAAAATGATTATCACATTTCTAAAGCTCCATCTACGCAGTCAGCTGTCTCATAAAGGCTTTAGAGAAGGGTTGGCCAGGCTTCCTTTCTGAGCATCCCACCCTTTAGATGCTTCCACTTGAGCACTAACTCGAGTGAGTGTGGTTAAGTAAAGTTTCTAAAATTCTTATCACCTCTCATCCCCACCTTACCCCCCACTTAGTTCAACTAACACAGCAAGAATTAGCCCAAATCATCAACAGATTCCAGTTCCTTCTTGAAAACTGCTTACTGAGGAGCACATATGATTTAAAATCTTACCATCTTGCTTCAGGCTACTGGAAGCCTGCAACACAACTGTGTCCTTTCTTGACTCATCTTCTGAAATCTTCCATAGTACTATTTAGAAGCAAAATGGTATGGTACAAATAAGTACTAGCCATGAGGTCAGAAGTCCTAGGTTCAATACCCATCTCTGCTGCTTGATAGTCCTAGGACTAAAAAGAAATCTCTTGCTTTTCTGAGTCTCAGTTTTTCCTTTTGTAAAATGGGAGTATTTCTCCTTCAGTATAATTACCTTCCCTTTGGACCTCAAAAATGACATCATTTGGCAGTTCACTAAAGTCAGTCAGCCAATAAACTAAATGCTAGGATAAATGCTTCCTTCCAGTGCTAAGTACTGGAGGTAAAAAGAAAGGCAAAAGAAAGTCGTTGCTGTCAAAGAGCTCACTGTCTAACGGGAGAAGACAACATGCAAAATATGTACAAACAAGATGTGTACAGGATAGATCTGTGAAAACCAAGAGAAGGAAGACAATGGCATTAAGGGGTATCTGGAAAGGTTTCTTACAGAAGGTGAGATTGTAGCTGGGATTTGAAAGAAGCCAGGGAAGCATCAACTATATTATGTAGAGTCATAGCTAGAAATACTTTTACTTGGGGTAAGAGGATGGGCAGAGAGGCACAAAGGATGGTAAGAATGAGAGGGATATGGTACAAAGGAAAGTCAGAGGGTGGTGACAACATCACAGAAGATAATCCACCTATGGCTGCATTGGCACCAGGAGAGGGAGTAGTCCATCTCTAAGAGAAATAACCCTGTACCCTATCATGGGGGTGGAAAAAAAATGAGCTCCCAGGAGAGGATGGTCATGAGATTCTGGGGATAGGGCTGCGTGAGGAAGCAGAGTCAGGTATGAAGTTCAGGATGGCAGAGGGTGAAATCCAAGGGTAGTGCTTCTAGGGGAAGTGCTTCACTATTTGGTGCCAGCATCCTGAGACAAAGCCTTGGTAGCCCCAACCTAGTTACAATTCTATTTCACAACGTTACTTTGAATAAATCATTTGCTCTCTCTAAGCCATTGTTTCATCATGTGTGTATTGGGAATGGGTCTGGGTAATTATACGCCATTAATAAGTTGACTTCCATCTCTAATATTCTATAAGTCCATGTGTTTATGATTCAATTCCTTACAGGTTCTGTTACCTGAGACACTTGTCCCAGTAACACTCCGGTGTTCAGTTCCTCATTCCACGAGATCTAGTTTGCCAGCATTGTGCCTCTATGATTTTTATCCTCTAAATTCTACTATTAAAGAAGTATTTATTTGATTTAAACCGTTGCCCCACGTTAAAAAGTAATTACATCTTGGGTGAGTAACCTATGAAGCCAATAACCAATTTTAATATATTAGTATGAATTAGCTTACCAAATCCTTTGCCAGTTTAATATGATTGAGAGAATAGTTTGATTGGCCAAGGAAAATATAGAAAGTGACCCAGAGTCAAAGCTGCCTGAAGACAGATGGGCAGAATGTCATGGGGACCTTAGGGGTGGGGTGGTTTTGTTATAGGGGAAAAAAAGGATCAGAAAAGGAAGGGCAAAGGTGACACTTCAGAGTTTTTGTACAGGGGGAGTTTGCTGAAGGAAGGAGTGACTTGATACCTGTCTTGTGGTTTAGCTCCCACTGTATAATTCCAGAAGAAAGAATTAGTCAGGGATAGAATTAAGTAATTGCTTCAATATGAAAAAGAAATTCCTCCCATTTCAAGCTTTCCAGCAATGGCTTGAGCTATTCAGAAGGAGAGTGAACTCATCTTTGCTGAAGACTGTGCTCTTATTGTTTGTCCTTCATTTTGAAGAGGACTGATGACATCACCATCACAAGGGTGACGTCTTGGCTTATGTGTAAATTGGATTTAAGTGAGGCAAAGTTGCACAAAGTCACTAGCCTCACTGTCTTCCAGAATCATTGAAGCCCAATGGCAAGAAAAAAAGTCCAGATAACTGCAATGACCTAGGATGCAGTGGTTGACCCTGGTCAGACATCAAAGATGTCAAGCTCATCCACTGCTGAAGATATACAACCAAAAGTTCTTGCTCAAGGATATAGTAGAGGGGGTTCCTGCGGTGTCTGGGAGGGTGGGCTAGACCGGTGATGCTAAACTCAAACAGAAACTTATCCCTGAAGGCTGCATATTGACTTAGAAAACCACACATTAAGATTGTCTATGTTGTATTGTATGTTTATTTATTTTGTTAAACATTTCCGAATTACATATTAATCTGGGTCTGATGCACTTGAGAGTTTTGCAGGCTAGGGCCAGGAGTTTGACTCCTCTGCACTAAATTACCTTTCAGATCTCTTCCAGCTCTATGATTCCATAATAATCTGTTAGGGTTAAAAGTACTGGCAAATATTTAACAATCAGCTCTCCAAAGTTTAATCTGCATTCTTAATATTTTCTCCATCACTTTCAATCAATAAAACAACAAAGCAATACCCGGTTTGTAGGTTTTTCTGATTTCTAAGGTACAGGTGCTTATACTGAATATTTAACAATCAGCTCTCAGATGTCAGTTCAAGATGTCTCCAGCATTAGTAGGTTTGGAATTAAGGTTAACATTTACAGAGGAGCAGCATCCTAAGGGCACTTTGCCTGACCAACAATGTTCATATCAAGGAACACTAGAAGTCCAGGCTGGGGCTCTTAGGATAGCAAAGGATGTCAAAGGTCAAAGATGTCCAAGAGAGGAAAAGGAAGGAAAAAAGAGAAAAAGGTTCTTAGACTGGATTGTGGCCAATTCAATGATGGGGTGGTTGGGGGTTTGAATGGGAATCATATGTCTCTTTCCTTTGGTTGAAGGATACCATTGCTATCCATAAGAGTTACAGAGGCCCAACCTATATATCCTAATGGATGTTTCAAGGGGTGTTCCATTTTTTAGGGATTTCCAGTGAAATAAGATTGCAGCTACGAGTCAGGGGAATCTCTCAGCACCCTCCTGAAGGCCACAGAGCGTATTGAGCAACAGAAGGGTCACTTACACAATAACACACCTACAGTCAATTGGCATGTGCTCCAAACCTAACTGCCTCCCCCACCCTAAGACCCACATAGAATTTGCATTTTAAATATTTATTTGCCTGGTAATTGTTGTACAGGGTCCCTCGTGCTCATTTTATGTCAGGACAAAGCTTCCCAGTCTTTGAAGGTGTTGACTATTTAAATTAGGCTGAGGAGTTGAGCCACTTCAGAAATATTAGTCCTGTCCAACAGTCTCTGAAAACCATACCCTAAAACTGCCCTAAGGATATCAGATTCAGCTTCTTCTAACAAAACTCTTTCATAATTGGAGAAAGCCTTAACGACTGGCCTAGCAAGCTTAATAATAATACTTACCCTTTAGGGCCATTTCTTTCATATGCTGGTTTTAAATGGTAGCAACCATAAGACTTCGTGCTATTAGCAGACACCACTCTGAAACAGTTATGCCCTGCACCATTTTGAGACACCCTTCCTAAGAGGCCAGCATGAGGTTGGGACCTAAGCTAGGGATACAGACACTAATGGAGGAAAGTTCCCAGTACCACCAATACCAACACCTCCAGGCTAAGCATCCCTAATTTCTTCTACAGTAAGCAGGCTAGTCTAGTACATGGACTAGAAGGCTCGAAGGGACCATGAAAGTCATCTATTCCAACATTCCCATTTTATAGATGAAAAAAACTGAGCTTCTTCCATTCTTTTCAGTAATGTTTATCCAACACTTACTGTGTGCAGAGCATTAAAGGGATTCTGAGTTTGGATCTCTACTCTCCTGTGGCTTCCAGCTTCATTGGAAGGATGATAAAAACATTTGTTTTTGGAAGGGTGTGGTTTGGACAAGCAAGCAACCAATACCCCTCTAATTCTGGAATTCTGTGCTTTTATTTCCTGTATATAACATTCCCATACCTGGAATAATTTTCCTCTTCAATTCTGTCTCCCAGAATGCTTAACATCTTTCAAGGCTCAGCTCAAGCATGACTTCATGTAGGAGGCCTTTCCTGATTTCCCGTTATTAGTGCTTTCTCCTTTCCTGAAAAGTCTTGCCCAGGGGATAGAGAGCTGGACCTGAATTCAAATCCAGTTCAAATACTTATTAGTTATATGACTCTGGATAGGTCAGTTAACTTCTATCTGCCTATAAAATGGGGATAATAATAGTACCTACATCCCAATGTTGTTGTGATGCTAAAATGTCCCTTGCCAACCTTAAAGTGATACATAAATACTAGCTATTATATCTATAATATATGTATGTATGTATATGTGTATATGTAGGTATGTGTACACATACAATGTATGCATATATATGTGCAGTGTACATATATGTATAAATAATTGTTAAACACTTACTCAAATTAGATACTGGGATTATAAATACAGAGAATGAAGCATCTTAAGGAACTTACACTCTGAAGAGACAGATATATTTGGCATTTATTTATCTGTGTGTATTTTTCCCCCTCCCATGCCCACCCCAGTCCCAGAAGCCTTCTCTGTGAAGTTATGCCTGAGCTGAGCCTTGAAAGAAGCTAAGCATTCTGGGAGACAAAGTTGAAGAGGAAGATTATTCCAGGTATGGGACATAGAATTTGTCTTTGAATTGCTAGTGCCTAACATAGTGCCTTTGCACATAGTAAGCAGTTAGCAAATGGTCATGGAATGTAACGAACTTTATAGATTGGAGGACCACCAGCTGAGACAATTCCCTTCCTTCCTAGCCCCTCCCAACCCAAATCCAGAGCAGCATTAAGCATCTTGTCAATAAAAAGCAGATAAAAAAAGAATTATAAAACCCTCTGGAAAGTTAAAACACTTCTAAATTCCAAATAATTACTGGAGAGCACTGGAGTCAAGTAGGAAATAGCCTACCACAGACTGACCACAATGATTATCTTAGCTGTGAGTTACTGCTTTACTATGTACAGGCTATCATGCCAGAAGATGTCCACAGATGTCAAATCATTCAATCCACTTTTGTTTTTCCCCTAAAGACATACATGAATGCACTTGTATGTGTAAGTATATGATCGTGTGTATATTTTTCTATATTTGTGATTTTCTTGAATTTCAGGTCTGATCATGTCATCCCCTGCCTCCTACTCATTAAACTCCAGTGGCTCCCTATTGCTTCCAGGAGCAAATGGAAATGCTCCATTTAACTTTCAAAGCCCTTCATAACCTAGCCCCCTCTAACTTTCTAGTATTCTTACACCTTCTTCCCCTAAAAGTACTTTTTGATCCAGTGACACTGGCCTTCTGATTTTTCCACAAACAAAACACATCTCTCTGCTCCAAGCATTTTCTCTGACTCTCCCCAATGCCTAGAATGCTCTCCCTCCTCTGTTCCTACCACTCACATCCCTGACTTCCTTTAAGTCCCTACTAAAATCCCACCTTCTACTGGTATCCTTCCTCAGCCCCTTTTAATTCCAGTGCTTTCCTTCTTTTAATTATTTATGTATCCTGTATATAGCCTGCTTTGTGTGTGTGTATATACATATATATGTATACATATGCATATATACATATATGTGTATATATGTGCATGTTGTTTCCTCCATTAGATTTTGAACTCCTTGAGTTCAAAGACTATCTTTTGCCCCTTTTGTATCCTCAGCACTTAACATAGTGATTGGCACATAGTAGATACTTAATAAATGTTAATTGAAAGTTTATTGAATGACTGACTATATTAGTAATATGTCTGTATGTATCACAGACTGTTGAGCTGGAAGACAATATGGCATGATGGAAAGATCACTGAATTCGGAATCAGAGAAGCTAGGTTCCAATCCCAGGCAGGCTACAACATCTTTGTCTCAAGTGGGTTCATTTCTCAGGGCCTCAGTTTGTTCACCTGTAAAATGAGGGGGGTGGATGACCTCTAAATTTCCTTCCAGCCCCAACATTCTATGGGACTTTAAAGGTCATCTAGTCCGAATTTCTCACTTTACAAAGAAGGAAACCAGCCCAGAAGGGGAGAAGGGACTTGCTTCTAGCCAAAGAGGTAATTATGGGCTGAGCCAGGAGTAGAACCCAGGCCTCTTAAGCCCCTCTCGGGGAATCATCGCACTGCCTCCCTATGTAAAAAGGAGATGTATTTAAATGGTAAGCATCAGGAAAAAATGTTTGCCCCAAATAAGGGAAATTTTTGGAGGGAAAGAGGCCCTTGGGATATCCATTGCCTTCTCATTTTAATAGGTCAAGGAAAAGGACCAGAGAATGCTCTTGTGACAAATGATGCTAAGACAGCTAATGCATTTTAGCATGTGCCCCCCCCCTCAAATCCCCCCCAAGAAAGGCTAAAGCTTAAAGAAGTCAGGCTCCAAGCAAAATTCACAATCGGCTCCCCCACATTTGTTATAGTTTTTCCAAGGGATGCCATCAACTGCCTTGTTGCTAAGAAACAGGGTGGGTGGGAAGGGCTAGTAACAATGTGTTTTTGAAGCTATCTGCAAAACTGGTTTTGCCTATGCTCACTCCAGGGGCTCAGATTCCTTAAGAGCAGGATATTGTAACTCCACTGACGCACTTTTCCAGAGATGAGGAGTATGTTTTTTCCAGAGGTGAAATCAAGCTTTTTCCTGGGGAATCCATGCAATAGGAGGGAGTTCTCGGACCTGCAGATCTAGGGCTCTGATGCTGAGACGGGAGATGAGAAAAGGGCGTGTGACTCGATGAGATATTATGTTTCAGATTCCAAACTCCTAGGAAGTTTTATTTATCAGCTTGCAGGCTTGCGGTCTGCTAGAAGAATGCAGGACCGATTTTGTCATCCGGAGGGAAAGGGGGAGGGAGAGGGTAAGTATTTAAATACATTCGGGACTTTCCTTCTGGGCTGCACCCCTATTGGACAGTCTCAAACCTGGCCAAGTCATTGCATTGCTCAATGCCAGAAAAATTCTACTGGAATGTAATTCATGTGAACTTGAGCTCCCCCCAAGTCACACTAGCGAGAGCAGCTTTGTAACGCCCAGCATGGGGCATCCACTATAAATACTCCAAGATGAAGCAGATACAAAGACATGAGTTAAACAGGGGATTGGCAAATTCAGAGTAAATGAAGCTAAGAAACACAATAGGTAAGGCCCCCTCTGCAACATTCCTCACCCACGGTCTTTGTATCATATAACAATGTTCGCTTATGAGCCTAACAGGCAGAGAAAACGATGACATGCCTGCAATATGGGGAATTAATTTTTTCATGGCTAAGCAAGAATGTGTCTCCTCTCCTCTTCCCCGGCTCTACATTAGGCTCTCCAAGATGGAGTGAAACCATCAGAATCCTTCACTTCAAAATAACCCTAATAAGTTGATGATGCATGTATGCATCCAGTCTCCCAGTGATGATATTCTCAGCAGGACTCTTTATCATGCTTTCAAAAAGAGCATAACTTAGTGTACCAGAAACCCATTTAGACCTTTCAGGATGTTCCAGAGCTCTGGGACTTGGCTTGTCATATAATCACTGCTCCTGGGCAAAGGCTTCTGGGTAACTAGACACAAATGACACCCCTCAACACACTAAGAACCCTGGAGAAGGAGTTTCCATTCTTTCGAACATCTTCAAGCATCAACAATAAAGTAGTTGCATATAGACCACTCAGTACAAGAGTTAGGCAGACAAAGGTATTCTATCCCTGATACTGCCACTGAACTCACTGTGTGGCCTTGGCCAAGCTATTGAACTTTTATGCCCCAACATTCCAACTTATAAAATGGAATCATTGCTGTAACTTTCCTTTATAGAGCTATTGAGAGATTTAATAAAAAGCATCAGCAAGTTAGAAATAATTCACATGCATTTGTTTAACACCTACTATGCGTCAGGCACTAAGCTAGAAGGTAGGAATACAAAGACAAAAAATAAAATGGTCCCTGACCTCAAAGGGTTTATATTCTAGTAAGTGATGTTAACATACCATTGAAGCCTTTTTTCTTGGATCTCTATATCAGTGATAGGAGGATGGAGAAGGGGATCCAAAAGAAATAAGACCTGAGAATAGAATAGTTAAGAAGTGACAATAGAAAGTTTAATTTTTTTTCATTTAAACTGTAAAAAATCCTAAGAACAGTCTGTAGTTATTTGTTAATTTAATATAATGCTGTACCAAATGAAATACAAATAAACATGTGGTCCTTGTATTATTCTATTGGATGTGAATAATAAATCTTTAGCCTAGAATTTAAGGCTGTCCATTATAATGCAATTAGGTGGTGTGGTGGAGAGAGAGCGCTAGAACTAGGTCTAGAAAACCTCATTTTAAAATGCTCCCTCAAAAACTTACTTGTTGCGTGACACTGGGCAAGTCACTTAACCTCAGTTCAGCCTCAGTTTCATTTGTAAAATAGGAATAATAATGGTATCTACATCAAAGGGTAGTTTTAAGGTCCAAATAAAATAATATGTATAAAGTATTTTGTAAACTTTAATGTTATATGCATGTTAAATATTATTATTTAACTCTAACCTACCTTTCCAGCTCTTTCCACCAGAAATGAACTCCCTTTCAATTACTACCCATCCTTCAAGTTCCACCTTTCCAATTACTACCCATCTTTCAAGACCTCATTCAAAAATCACCGCCTTCTTGATCTCCCCAGATCTGTCAAACATAAATTATTTCTCTTTCCTCTGAACCAACATTAGCATTCCATATCTTATATTGCTATTTCAAATTCAGCCTTGTAGCATTCATTAGTTGTGTATATGTTTTATTATCCACTACTTAGCTGCAAGTTCCTTAAAGAAATGGTTATGCCTTATTCTTCTCTATATCTCAAAAATCTAATGATTTTCATATATACATACACAAATACATTCATATACACATGAAGGTCCGCAGTGCCTCCATTCCCCTCAAAATTGCTTTGTGTGTATGTATGTATATGTATATTTTTTTTATTTAAGAGAAACTATGTACATAATGGAAAGAAACCTGGCTTCAAGGTCAGAGTGACCTTGATTCAAATCTCCCCTCTGAGACATACTCTGTGACCCTGGAAAATCACATAACCTCTCTTAGACAACCAGTTGCCTCAGACAACTCTAAAAGATTGTAAATTTCAAATTAGTGCCAAATTAGTGAAGAAGTTACCTCACTAGTAGTAATATACCAATAAAATCCTAAGCCCAGTCCAAAATAATAGATGATCTCTCTGGGCCTACACACACACACACATACACACACACACACACCCATTCACACACATATGTACACACATATACATATACATTTTACAATATAGATATATATATAAGCATATATGTGTATATATAATGTATATTTGTAAATATATATGTGTGCATACATCTATTTTGTTTAAGAGAAACAGTACTGAATAATGGAAAGAAATCTGACCTCAAGGTCAGAGTAACTTGAGTTCAAGTCTTGCCTTTGATACATACTGACTATGTGAACTTAGCAAATCATATAATTTCTCTTGGGCAACTCAGCTGCCCCAAACAACTCTGTATTACAAATTTCAAAGTCAGTGCCAAACTGCATTGACTAAGGAAGTTTCTGCACTACTAATGCTATACCAATAAAATCATAGGCCCCATCCAAATACACACACACACACACACACACACACACACACACACACACATTTATTAAAAACCTACTCTATGTTTGACGCAGTGCTAGATTCTAGAGATGCAAAAACAAAATTGAATCAGATTTGTTTCATTTTCATCTTTGTATCTCAGTGCCTAGCACATGGTAGGCACTTCATTATATATATATAACACATATTTATATATATATAATATATCCAATAAAGATATACATATATATGTCTACGTATATTCTATGTGACCTTGGAAAATCACATAACCTATTTTAGACATTTTCTCCCCAAATAAAATGTAAGTTCAATCAACAAGCATTTATTAAAAACCTATGATATATTCAGCATGGTGCTAAATGTTGGGAAACAGAAGTGTCTCATTTTTGTCTTTGTGTCTCCAGGGCTTAGCACACAGTAGGCACGATAAATACTCATTGAAAAATGAATGATTGATGCCCATAAAGAAGGTTAGAATTATAAGGGAGCATGGTGTAGTAGAAACACTGAACCTGGAGCCAGGAGAGAGACTGAATCCCAGCTCTGCCACCCTCTAGATGTGTTACCTTAGGCAAGTTCCTTCATTTCTGGGCCTCATTTTTCTTATGTGGAAAAGGTATGTGTGGGGAGTGGAGGAGGTGACACTGAATGATCTTTGAGGCCCCTTCTAGCTCTAATAGTCCATGACTGGAGGCACATGAAGTGATAAAGAAACTTACCAACATACGTTTCTCTGCTTTCTCTTTTCTCTCCTTCTGAGTAAACCAGGTGTCAGTAAGTCATTAGTCAGTTTGCTAAGAGTGAAATACTTTGGCAGATAACAGTTGATGATGCCACACAGAAAATTTTTTTGTGATTAGTTCAAGAGAATCAGACACACTTCAGGTCCTATGTATTATACCACAAGCCAGTTCAGAATTATCCTTCAGCAGTAAAGCAGTCAAGTTCTAGAAGCTTCCAAATTCATGAGTGTCTTACACCTGTACAAGAGGGCAAAAGGTAGGGACAAGGAGAGGATTAAATGCAGATGCACTGTTATACTTCTTCCCTCCCCCAATGACCATGTACCATCTTGTAACTTCAAAAGAGTGGAAGATATGGAGCTCCCATTAGTGTCAATGGCAGTGTGTACCTCCCCCCACCGCCCCTGCAGCTGATAACAGCATCTGTATCAGAAGCAAAGAAACGTAATGAGAACCTTCTCAATACACTAAAGAAAGGCAGTTTCATGAAAGAGCAACAGCTCTTGGAATCCAATAGAGAGTTACACCGAAGGGGAACTTAATAAGGACTCCACAAAAGGAAAAAGAAACTTCCAATAAATAGGAGATGTAGCTACATGTGCTAAGTTTGAGCCCACTCTCCCAGATACTCTGTGTATACAAGGGGAGAGTGTTTAGATAAATATTTTGTACCACTCTTCTTATATTAATAAATATCTTTTATAAAAGCTAATTAAGTTTAGCTGGCTAATAATCAGTGAGGGGCACACTACAGAGTGTGTGTGAGTGTATAGTGAGTGATATAGAGTGATATAGAGAGTGAGTGATTGTATTAGAAAAACCCAACCCCTCAAGCTTACCCCTAGGACACTAAAGGGAGAAATAATTAGCTATCCTCTAGGGTTCTAGCTACCAATGTGAGTGGACACTGGAAAATAACCCTAGAAGGGGTATAACAGACTATATATGCAAAATATACATGAGGTAAATATTTGGTGGACATGATGCTCATGTAGAAGATAGCACTTGAGCTGAGCTTTGAAGGAGGGTGTGTGTTCCACTCATGGTGTCTGCCTGTACCAAAGCATGAAGATAAGACAGGGAATGTCCTGTCTGAGGAATAGCAAGGCCAGTTTGGCTGGACTAAGAATGCATGAAGAAGAATTAACATATAAAGAATTAACATATAATGAGGCTGCAACGGCAGGTGGAGAGCCAGTTTGTGAAGGGTTTTAAATGCCAAACAAAGAAGTTTGTACTTGATACTAAGGTAATATTGGAAGAAGCTTATTCAGAAGAGAAGTAACATGGCCAGGCTTGTGCTTGCGGAAAATCACTTTGGTGAATATGTGAAATATGGCCTGGAGAGGGGAGATACTTGAGTCAAGAAGACCAATTAGGAAGCTATTGTAGTAGTCTAGCTGACAAAGACCTGAACTAGGATGGAAGCTGTATAAGTAGAGAGGAAGGGATGGATGTGAAAGATGCTGTAAAGGGAGAATCAAGACTCAGTCACTGATTTGGGGTGAGGAAGAGGGAGATGTTAAAAATGACTTTGAGATTACGATCCTGGATGACCGGAGCAATGGTGGGGCCCTTACGGTGGTGACAGAAATAGGGAAGTTTTGAAGAAAGACAATTTTGGGGGGGGGGGGAGAGAGAGAGAGAGAGAGAGAGAGAGATGATCATGAGTTCTGTTTTGGATACAGGAAGGGACCTCAGAGGTCCTCTAGTCCAAATGTCTCATTTTACAGATGAGACAATGAATACCCAGGGATGCCAAGTGATTTGCCAAGTCATACAGGTAGTAAGCATCAATAACATCATTTGAACCCATGTCATCCGCTTATGGGCAGCTAGGTGGCACAGTTGATAGAGTGCTGGGCCTAGAATCAGGAAGACTCATCTTTGTGAGCTGAAATCTGGTCTCAGACATTTACTAGCTAGGTGACCCTGGACCCTTAACCTGTTTGCCTCAATTTCTTCATCTGTAAAATGATCTAGAGAAGAAAATAGCAAACTACTCTAGTAAGAAAATCTCAAATGATTCACGAAGAGTCGGACATGACTGAAAAACAACTGAACAATGACAGCATCTGCTTATGGAGTCGGATCCTTCCTGTTATACCACATTTTAAGTTTGAGATTTCTATGGGGGACAGCCAGTTCCAAATATCCAGTAGATAGTTAGTGTTACGGTCATGCAGCTCAGAAGAGAATAAGGCTAAATATATAGATGATGATGTAAATTTTTATATAGCACTTTCAGCATTTGCAAAGCCTTAATATACTTTAACTCATTTAATCTCCACAACAACTCCTTGAGGTAGATCTGGGTCATTTAAACCCACAATCCGGTGGGAAGCACAAAATTGACTTAAGACAAAATCCTTGCCCCCAGGGAACTTCCATTCTAGTAGGAGGATGAGACCATAACCAACACAGTTATAATATACAACATTTTATAATAAATGAATTCAGAGCCTGCCTTTAGTGTCTTTCCTCCGAGATTACTTCCCATCTATTCTGTATATAGTCTGGGGGGACATAATTATTTACATATTGTCTCTCCCCTCCCCGCTTAGAATGTGAGCTCCTTGAAAGCGGGGACCAGCATTGTGTCTGGCACATAGTAAGCTCTTAATGAAAGGTTACTATTTTCAAAACTATACTTCCAGTTCTGAAATATTAGGATTTCAGGACTTTTGCTATCCTTCAGACCCACTTCAAGATCATTTAGAAGCACAGATGTGAAACACTGAAGAAGACTCATGCCAGAGTTGACCTGCCCCCACCTGTTTGGGGCCTGGCTTGATTCCATAACCAACAGTTCCCCACAAGAGACCAGGAAGGCAAGGGGGAAGTGGAGTTCAGAAGGAATCTTTCTTTTTTGGACCTAGTCAAGCCCCTGGTTGCCACTGAAAGAGCCAGGAGAGGAGCCAAAGGAAGAGAAGGAGAGAAAGCAGTGTAGAGGAAGCCACCCCAGCTCCTAGAGCAAAACCAGATCCCCGGTGCTAATAAACACAAACGGTGAAACATCAAAGAGAGAGTGAGCCAATCCAGGAAGGCTCAGTCCAAACAATGGAAAGGCCCAGGCCAAGCCTGTGTATTATCAAGGGGCCAATTCTGCACATGACATTGAGATATTAACTCTTTGTTAGGGCCAGAATTGACCTCAGTCACTCGTTCAATTCAGTTCAGCAAACGTATATTGAGTGCCTACTATGAATAAGTCACTGTACTAGGTTCTGGGAATACAAAGACAAAACCAGAATACTCTCTGCCCTCAAAGAGATGGGGGTGAGGAGAGTAGAGGGGCTGACAAAAATTCATTGAATGTTTATTAAGCACCTAGGGGCAAGGCATTCTGTCATTCCCTAAGAGGTTACTTGGGGGTCCAGGAATCCTCCTTTGGATACTTGTCAGTATCAGATCCCTCAAAACTTAGAAACTTGGAAAATTACCCTGACTGATTCACCAGTCCCTAGAAACAGATTTTTTTTTTCCAAAACAGGGAGAGGTATGAGAAACAGCCTGGTTATTCTTTGATTTCTCCCTATCATATAATAATCATCCAAGATCTTTTTTTCTATAAAGTTTCATTGCTTACATGCTGTTTTATTCAAAACATTCCCGTGACAAAGGTAGTACATCATTATCTCCATTTTACAGATAGGCAAACAGGCTTAAGAACAAGAAGTAATTTGCCCAAGATCAGTACTTCAGAGCTTCAAAGATCCCTGATTTCACCAGCTTAAGTACTCACTCCACCAATTCATATTGCGACTCCTGCATATCTTCTTAGATGATGTTATAAGTTGATGTGATTTTTTAAAGAGTCATCATTCTCTTAACTTAGTTAGCTAGGTTTGTCCTCAGATAATAAACACATCAAAACTCATCATCAGGCCTGTGTTCCAAGGCTTTCCAGCTCAGTAAGACCTGCCAGAGCTTGTGTTCCAACAGTTAGAGCCTCCTAAAACTAGGCTTACCTCCATATCATCAAGCTACAATTTCAACCGAGGTTGCTCTGGGGCTGCACATGTTTTACAGATTCACCATCAAATCTCCTGACTCCACACTCCATGTTCTTTGCTCTGCACTAGCCTAGAGTGGAACAGCCCACCTCCTGGAATTGGTCCCATCCCTGGATCTCTCCTTGCAGGGTGTAGAACCTAGCTTTCCTGTCTTCTCATTAGTCTGGATTAGAGCCCTTGGCCTCATGAAGTTGCCACTCTGTTTCCTAGTAGTCAGAGAAGCACAGACAGGATAAAGCTAGAGTATATTATTACGAGGCAGGGTGAGGAGAGAAAAGGAATCTCCAAATAGGAAGGGACCTTGGTAGCAATCTAATCCAACACAGAAATGAAAACAAATCCTCTCTCCAACATCCCTGAGAAGAGATAATGCATTCTTCCCTTAAAGAATTCCAGGGAGAGGCAACCCTCTAACTTCTTGAAGCAGCTAGGTGTCACAGTGGATAGAGCAATGGGGTTTGAGTCAGGAATATCTAAGTTCAAATCCAGCCTCAGACATTGACTGTGCCACCCTAGACAAGTCACTTAATCTCTGTTTACCTCAGTTTCCTCACCTGTAAAATGAGGATAATAATAGCACCTCCCTTCCAGGGTTGTTGTGGGGATCAAATGAGATAATATTTGTAGAGTGCTTAACACAGTGTCTGGCACATAGTAGGCACTATATAAATGCTTATTCCCTTCCCCCTCCTGAGGCAGCCCATTTCATTTTTGGAAGCTCTGATAATTAGAAAGCTTTGCTTATTTTGAGCTTAATTCTGCCTCTTTGCAGATTAACTTCTACAAACTGCCCCTAGTTCTGTCCTTTGAGGACCAGACAAGCCTTGTTGCTCTTTCACGTGACAGTCTTTCAAATACTTGGAGATAGTAATTCTATCTTTCCAGCCTTAGTCTTCTTTTCTTCAGACTAAACATTGCTAATTACTACAACTTTATATCCTCATATAAAATGGTTTCCCAGCTCCCTCCTGATCTGGCTTCCCAGTTTGTTGCTGCCCTTCACAAATATTGCACCCGAGCCTGAACACAACGTTCAAGGTGTGTTGTCACCAAGAGAGAGTATGGTGAGGGTATGGCTCATTCTAGAACCCGGTGCCGCTGAGGAGCTGGCCTGGAAGGCTTCAGGCTGCTGAGCTATTTGGAAGGTAAGTCTTTGAACAGATAAAAGACCAATTTGGAACGTGTAGCAAAAATAGAGAGAGTGACTGGTGTTTCTAGGATGAGAAGCACAAGCAGTGACAAGCACTGTACGGAGCAGTTGTAGCTTCTAATCAAAGAGTAATTGGCAAGAGCGGCAATCTTAACTGCCCTGGATCCCCAGGACAAACTCTCAAATCCAGCCAAGCCTGTCTTCTCACTGTTTCTGTATGTGCCATACCTTCTTTATCAACTTACAATGCCTTCTAACTCTTCTTCAACAATCTAAAACCTCCTCATACATCCTCTATTCCTCATGTTCTCTCACTTCCCATATCCAATTGGTTGCCAAGTCCTTCAATTCTACTTCATACAATCTTTTATATTTCCCTTTATCTCCTCTGAAATCGCCCCCACCCTGGTAGGTCTTCATTACCTCATGCCTGGTCCGATGCAATAGCTTGCTGTTAGGTCTGTCTGTCTCAAGCCTCTCCCTGCTCCACAGAATCACAGAATTTGAAATTTGGAAGGAACCTCAGTAACCTATCTATTCTAACTCATACAGTCAGTCAATAAGTCAGTTAGTAAGCACTTACATTCCAAATACTATGCTAAGCATTGGACTTTTTTTTTTTAAAGAAGCGAGGGCAGGGGAGGGAAGAAACTCTGTTTTCAAGTAACTAACATTCTGATGGGGAAACCTGTAAATACCAAGAACATACAAGAATCATAGAGAGTAGAGGGAAAGTAGTCTTAGAGGCAAATGTACTAGTATCTGAGAAGACCAAGAAGACCTTCCTTCAGAAGGTGAGATTTTGTCTGATTTTTTAAGAGATCTAGGGAAAATAAGAGGTGTAAGTAAGGAGTAAGAGCATTTCTAGTCTTGGAGGATAGTATAAGGTCATAGACATAGAAGATACTTCCTTTTGGAAGAACTGCAAGTAGACACGGGAGATACAAAATTGTACTGAAGGAACAGCAAGTAGACTGGCACAGCTGAATGGGAGAATGCAGGGAGGAGAATAAAGTGTAAGAAAATTGGAAATATTGCAAGGGGCTAGGTTATAAAGAGCTTTAAATGCCAGAGAGGAATTTATATTTGACCCTGGAAGTAATAGTGAATTATTTCATTGGGAAAGGCTACAAGCCAAGACTAAAGTGGAGGGAGATTTGGTGTGCGTCTTTTTGTTCACAGATTATTGTGCCCTCAATGTAGCCTCTGAGTCTGAGATGCAACAGATTATGGATTCGTTCTCTGCTGCTTTTGCTAATTTTCAGCTGATGATTAACACCAAGAAAACAGAAGTTTTCCACCAGCCAGCACTGCACCATCCATACATGGAACCATCAGTTACAGCAAATGGAGAGATTTTGAATGTTGTAGATAAGTTTATTTACCTTGGCAGTAAACTTTGCAGGGATGTACACACTGATGATGAGGTTGATGCACGCGTTGCCAGAGCTAGCTCAGTGTTTGGGAGGCTCCAAAGGAAAAGTGTGAGAGAGAAGCAGTACTAGGCTGCCTACCAAAGTGAACATTTACAGAGCCATTGTGCTGATCTCATTGTTGTATGCCTTTGCAACCTGGACAGTCTACCAGTGCCATGCCAGGAAAGTGAATCTCTTCCATTTGAATTGTCTTGGGGAAAATTCTGAAGACTACCTGCCAAGATAATCTACCAGACACTAAGATCCTTTCTTGAGCTGAACTGTTAAGCATTCAAATTCTACTGCAGAGAGCACAACTTTGATAGACTGGCCACATTGTTTGAGTGCCAAATGTACATTGGCCTAAAAAACTGTTTTACAGAGAACTAATGCAAGGAAGGCAATCACATGGTGGTCAGAAGAAGCGACACAAGAACACTCTCAAGGTCTCTCTGAAGAACTTTGAATGAAGGAGTGGAGATGTCCAATCTGAGTACTTTCCTTAAAATGAAAGTCTCTAGAACAACTGACCAATCACCAAAAGGGGCCTCAAGGGCAGAGCTTATTTTTCAGGGATCATGGTAGAGAGAGGGGTCAGTATAGGATCCCAGAGAGGGATGAAAGAGTCAAACACACACACACACACACAGACACAAACTCAGGGTCCCATAGGATCATAGAATTTAGAGCTGGAAGAGACCTTTGATCATACGGTCTAACTGCATCATTTTATAGATGAGGAAACTGAGGACCAGAAACATAAAATGACTTGCCTTGCCATAAAACATTAGCAGTAATGATCCCATTATTTAGATGCTGTCATAATCCAAATGATATCTTGCCTCAATTCTAGAAATATTTGAAGGCCTAACCTGATGCCTTTGGATCATTGATAATATTCCCATCGAATGCAAGAGGCATTTCTTAAGTAACTCTGACAGGAAAGGCAGTTGGCTTTTTTTCTGGGTTCTAGGGATGCAAAGATAGTACAAGAGGTATTTGTGTCCTCAAGGAGTTTATATTACATATTGAGCTCTAACTTTCTATTTCCATTAAATAATTGACAATTACATCAGAGAAAAATCAGAAACTGCAAGATTCAGACTTCTAAAAAACTGTCTATTATGAAAAGTCTTTAAAATGTATACAATAATTAGCCAAAGGAATGATTAGCATTTTAGATGACAGTGTAATATAGTGGAGAGAGTGCTGGGTTTAACATCAGGAAGATCCGAGTTCCAATCCTACCTTGAGTTCTTACTAGCTGTAAGGCCCTTTGAATTCTAGGAGATCCAGAAAATTTCCCAGGAATTTTTTTGGGGGGCGGGACAGTAGAATAGCACTATTTCTGCAGACAGGGATCTGGGTTTGAACTCTACCTTTGACGTATTACCTGTGTGACCTTGTACACTTCCCTGGGGTCAGTTCCTCAAATGTGAAGAGCTTGGACTAGATGGCCTCAGGGGTCTATTCTATCTCTAGTGCTGCAATTCTGTGATCTCCCTAGGCATAGATATCTCCCCACTGGGAGGAGAATTGCTATAACAGGAGCTCCCTACTTGCTGTAAAAATCATGGGTCTTTGGTGGATTTGTGTAAGAGCATAATTCAATTATAAAAACATAAATTAGAAATACTGATTTAATCTCCCAGGGGAAATAGCCCAGACCCCTGAACTCAAAGCCTTGTGAACATCAGCGTCCCCAACACTACTGACCCCTGCTTCCAGCCTGGGCCTTGTAGCCATCGTTGAGGGGGGAAATCACTAGGAGGAAGGATCCCCTCTCCTTGCCACCACCAACATCAGTTGCTGCTCAGTCGCCGTCATCAGGGAGATAATCCCAAAAGTCTAAAGGACTGGCAGTAGCCCCCAGATGGCCGGTCCTCCTTCCAGCCCAACCTGTATAATTATCCCCCAGGGAAGCAATTCCTGTGGAGATGCAAAATGGTAATTACTTCTTTGGGTTCAGCAGACCTCTGACTCCTCAGCAACCACAGCTATTGAAGAGCTAGAATAAAAAATTCTTGCTACTGCAGTTTTGGGCACTGTCAAATAGTTCCACATCAAAAATGAATATGATTATCAATTGAAACGTCATTAAAGAAGACGCATTGCCTTCTGCTTTGCTGCTGAATTCTAAGAACCTCTGTGTTTGACTTAGAGTTAAATGGTTTGTCTCCCTCATTAGAATATGAACTTGAGCAGAGGCTGGCAACTTTGTATTAGTATCTACAGTGGCTAGCACAGTACTTGGCGCACCCCGTAAGTGCCTCATAAATGCTTGTTGCTGTTGTTGTTGTTGTTGTTCCTTTAATCATTCATTCATAGAACCTTATTAGCAAGGTCTGTGATAAAATACCAGCCAGGCAGGTCAAATGCCAGTAGGATGACAGTCCCAGTAACATAGGTGGCTTAGACAACAGTTTTGGGAATTTTCCAACAGCTGCATGATCATAGGTATTACCTTCCCTTATGTTCTTCTGAAATTTCCTCCTTCCCCATCCCCCAGAGATTGGGGCCAGCACAATGGAGGGCTCTATGCATTGCCAAACAAAAGACTAGAATTCACAACTTCACAAATCGGGGCACCAGCTGCATTTGCTGTGGCAGGCAAGAGACGTGCCCAGGGAAATCCCTCCTATGCAATAAGCGGGGGACTGAGTGTTGAAAAGATGAGGATTGAGCAAGAAGACAGACAGAAATGATGAAATCCTTCAGCCAGGTACAGCAATTAGCTGAAATAACCCCAACCACCATTACCTTCACTCCCTAATTGCCTTGCTGGGCTTGTGGTTTTGTCTACTGAAAATTCTCCAGTTGCAGTGACAGAGTATTGTTCAAAGAATATAAGAGGCCAGAACTAAGTGTATCTGTCCCAATGACTGATTCTGACAAGTGGAACACATTGTAAGGAATTGGACCAAAGAAGTAATAACAACAATGATGATGATGATGATGATGATGATGATGATGATGATGATGATGATAGCCAGCATTTATACAGCATTTTAAGATTTGCAAAGTGCTTTACATTTATTAATTCATTTGATCCTCACAATAATCCTGTGAGGTAGGTTGAATTTTACAGATAAGGAAACTTTGGCCCAGAAGTTCAGTAACTTGGTGAGGGTCACATACCTCCCTAGTATCTGAGGCAGGATTTTAACTGAGGTCTTCCCGATTCTAAATCTTAGAGTCTGTCCACTGTGCTGCCTAGAGAATGTGTAGGAAACTCAATGGTATCCCAATGTGGAGCCCTTCATAAGGGGAAAGGTTTATATACCACATTCAAAGTTACGTTGTTAGGGACTAATGGTATTACTTCAGACAGGTCTTTTTGGAGTTGTGATATATTGGAAAACATTCAATTCAATAAACACTTGGGCAGACTCCCATGGGAAAATCACTGAGCTAGGCATTGGAAAATGCCTATCTAGAGTCTGCCTATCTGGAAAATTCAAATGGAAAAGGGTTTATATAATCCCTCTCCTCAGAGAGAAGGCTTATCACATTGTGTTATATAGAAGATGACACTTTTCTGGAATCTGGAAATATTCTGAAAGGTGAAAGGTGGGACATTAACACACTCATAAAATCATAAAATAAAGGGAGTGGTGTAGAAAATAGAGAGCTGGCTTCTAAGGCAGTATCTGTCCCACTTTGGACAGATACTGGCTATCCAACCCTGGGTAAGTCACTTAATGCCTCAATGCCCTCAAGGTTCTAGATATTACTCCACACTTTACTCCTTTAAGGATGCATTATTTCATTGGGGTGAGTATGTCCATTGATATAAACTGTAACCCCCCTCTGCTTTGGTAGCTGGTTTTATAAGTTGCTGAGGCTGAAAAATTCTTGTTGTATTAGCGGCCATATTTCTAAATGATCCTCATTGTGCTAGAAAGAAGCTCCTTGGGGTAGTGGACCAAGTACTGGGCCTGGGGTCAGAAAGACCTAGCCTCAGACACTTTCTACCTATGTGACCCCAGACAGTCACTTAACTTTTGTCTCAATTTCCTCAACTGTAAAACGGGTTTAGAGGACAGCTAGGTAGTATAGTGGATAGAGTTCTGGACCTAGCACTAGGAAGACTCATCTTCATGAGTTCAAATCCGGCCTTAGATACTTACTAGATGTGTGACCCTGGGCAAGTCACTTAATGCAATTTGCCTTAGTTCCTCATCTATAAAATGAGCTGGGGAAAGACATGGCAAACCACTTTAGTATCTTTGCCAAGAAAACCTCAAATGGGATCCCACAGAGTTGGATATGTCTGAAATAACTGAACGATGAAATGGGGCTAATAACAGCACCTCTCCTATAGGGTCATTGTGAGATCTTATTTGCAAAAGCACTTAGTAGGCAGTACATAAATGCTTATTCCCTTCCCCTTCTATCATAAGTTCCCAAAGTGGGTGATACCACCCCCCAGGGAGGGAGTGCTGGAAATATCCAGGGGGGTGGTAGAAGCCTCAGATGCAATTGGGGGCCATTTAATAAAAATAAGG
Organism: Vombatus ursinus; assembly: GCF_900497805.2. Lineage (NCBI taxonomy): Eukaryota > Metazoa > Chordata > Mammalia > Diprotodontia > Vombatidae > Vombatus > Vombatus ursinus. The sequence continues at coordinate 17,704,781 of NW_020954751.1, read as the reverse complement.
GGGTGGTGGAACCATAAGGAAAGAAAATAGGAAAATTTTGAAAAACTGTTCGTACATGTTTCATATGTTGTGTAACAGAGTTAAAGTTGCAGTGATTACATTATTTTCCAAATAAACATACAAAATGCAAGTTATAATTGATCAGTGATGGTCTGCCAACAGGACTTAACAAGCAAGTGTTGGCAGGTGAGCATGGCAGGAATATGTGCATGTAATAATTTGTTTACAATATGATACTATACGGTTAAATGATACAATATTGCATCATCAAAATTTCAATGCAGGAAAAAAACCCACACATTTACAATAAATTGTTAAATTTAAGACGTGTCACTTTTTTAAAAAATATTTTATATTTTTTTTGAAATGATTCAAATTTCAAAAAATGTTAAAGGTTAAAGAAAGTAGATTTCCAGAGGGGCCCTGAGTAATTTTTTTTTAAAGGGGGCAGTAGGCCAAATAGATTTGGCTAAGCTGATTCTTGTATAACAGATCTACAATCCATTCTGAAATCTGTATTCAAGTTCTTTCTAGTATGACAGTACCTTTGAGAGCTTGAGCCCTTCTAACAAAGAATTTCTGAATCTGGACCATCTCTACTCCATTCCATGAGACATCAGAGGAAGTCTTTAGAAGAGGATAAGCATCACTTTCCTTATCTAAAAAACAGAGATAATAATCTCAGTCTCAGTTTCCTTACCTATAAAATGTAGATTTTTGTACTACATACCTCATAGCATTGTTGTAAAGAAAGAATGTTATAAATCTTAAAGTGATGCAAATGAGTTATTACTGTTATTTAATCTACTATTATGTTAGTATTATATTAATGTATTAACCTATAAACTGATAAAATGTTGGGATTTTTCTCTTCTTAAAAAAAAAAACCTTAATCAGAAGAATGAAAAAGTCAAATTGTGGTTTATCATGTCTGATTTGATAATTGTACTATTTCTCAAACAGATTGTTCTTTTCCAAAGTCAGTTCAGGAATGTTCGGCCAATTGAGATACATGATGTTAGGCTCTGGGGACGTTCAAGTTGAGAAGCAGACAGCTGTGCAGGGATTGGCAGGGTGGGTAGGCAGCTACTCACAGCTGTTAGGTATGTCTGCATATTCCCTAGTATCAATGCATTCCTTTGATGGCGGTGATCTAGCATGTTTGGCATGACAATGGGCAGTACAACCCTGAATGCTTTTGACAGATTTGTTTTTTAATAACAAAATGTGGTATGTGGTGAATGGAATACGGATGGAGTTAACATTTTTTTGGTCTGAGTGATTAAGTTGATGTAGGGATTAGGAGTGAGAGTTAGAGCATGAGAAAGTTGATAGTGTGAGTGAGTCAGCCTCTGTGTGTATGTGTGTGTGTCTGTGTATGAGAAGAGTGGGTGGGAAAGTGACAGTGAAGGTATGATTGCTGTGGAACTAAGCAGTTTGGGAGTCCATAAAGGAGAGAATTTGTGCCTGGATTTGTGGGAGAATAGAAAGAGTGGACATAGGTGAGACTCATAAGGAATCCATGATAGCTGGTGGTGGGCCTTGAGTTGGGAAAACCTGAGTTCAAATCACATACTAGCTATATGATCCTAGGCAAGTTACTTAATCTCTGTTTGCCTCAATTTTCTCAACTGTAAAATGAGGATAATAGGTCCTAACTTGCAGGATTGTTGTGAGGATCAAATAAGATAATAGTTGTAATTAGCACTTGGATAGGTGCTTGGTGGATAGAGTGCCAGGCCTGGAGTCAGGAAGACTCTAAATCCAGCCTGAGAAGTTACTAGCTGTGTTACCCTGGGGCAAGTCATTTAACCCTGTTTGCCTTAATTTTTTCATCTGTAAAAATGAGCTAGAGAAGGAAACGGCAAACCATTCCAGTATCTTCTCAAGAAAACTTCAATGGGGTCGCGGAGAGTTGGAAATAACTTGGCACACAGTAGGCAATTAATAAATGTTTATTGATTTGGCATATAGTAGGCACTATATAAATGCTTGTTCCTTTTGCTTTCCTTCTCATTCTGCCATACTATGAAGCCTGTGACTTTGTGGCTCTGGCTTTCACTGTTCTACAAAACAATGATATGAGTATTTGGAAAGCAATGAGGGTCTCTTACTATACTGATTGGCACAATTCTGGGACCCCAGAAGTCTCCACATATTAAGATCTGCACGTTAAGAGAAGGTGCCAGAGTAGGGAAGAGACTAAAGATGAACTTCGTAAGTTTGACTAAGGTCAACCTGAAGCGAGCTAAAGAGGGGAGCTGATCATCAAGTTGCCTTCCGTTTATTTCTGGCAGTTACTAGCTCAGTGACCTTAGATAAGTCCCCTCCCATCTCTGAGCCTGAGATCCCTCATCTATAAAATTAGGATAATAATATATGCTCTGTGTGCCTAGCAGGGTTATTGTAAGACAAATGCTTTGTAAATCTCAGAACTCTAAAGAATTGTGAGCTCTTGTGGTTGTGGTGGTGATGGTTGTGATTATTGGTGAGTGGTTCGGGCTTATATCGTGGTTGCTGTTGGTAGTGGTGGTGGTACTGGCTAGGACAGTGCTTGTTGTTGGTAGAAGTGATAGTAGTGGCTGGTGAGTGTGGTCGTATTTGATTCTGATCATGGTGGCTGATGGTGGTCACTTGGTTGGCCGGAATGGTAGTTGTGGTCGTCATGGTGGTAGTGGTTGGTTATAAAGGTCATGGTCATGGTGGTGGTTTTGAAGGTGTTTTTTCAGCCCTTTCCCCTCCCTATCAAGATCACTATATCCCTTCAAGCCGCAAGGAATACAGAACTATAGAATGCTAATTGTGTCATCTCCTGAGAATCATAGAAGCAATTAGGCCATGAAAAAACTTTAGAGGTGATGTAGTCCAAGGGTTTGAACTCAATTGAGTGGTGAAGCTTATGAGCTGACACAGGAAATTGAAAGACAGAGTAATTGCTATCACCACGGTCCCTTTCTGACAGCTCAGCAGTCATGCACAAGCTCTACAACCATCATTCAATTCAATTCATTTCAGTTCAAAAAATTGTCATGTACCCATTGTGTGAATTAAGGCCATGGGGGAGGGGCATATAAAAAGTTCCTCCCCACAAAAGAGGTGAGGATTCTTATGGAAAAGCCAAGACCAGAGAGGCCAGATGAATTGCCTAATGAAATGAATTATTATGCTTTCTAGCCATGATCTCATTGGAACAGAAAAATCAGGGCAGAGGATCAATCAGGGCCGATTGCAACCCATCTAGCACATCCATGCCAAGTCAACAAGTGTTTATTAAGCAGGACTATGTGCTCGGCACTATGCTAAGCACTGGGAATACAAAGAAAGGTAAAAAAAAAAACAGTTCCTGCCCTCAAGGAGCTCACAGTCTAATGAGGAAGATAATATTCGAACTATGCACAAACAAGATATAGACAGGGGAAAAAATGAAGACAATCTCAGAAGAAAGGCACTAGTTTTAAGAAGGATAAGGAAAGATTTCTTACAGATGGTAGAATTTTACTTGGAAACAGAAGGAATTTAGGGAAGCCGAGAGGCCGAGATGAGGAGAGAGAATTGTGTTATTAGAAACACATTGCATTTGTTTATAGACATCATTGTCCTTTGGGTCATCTGCATTATAAGATTATAGTATTTCATGATACACAGCTACATAACAGTTCTTGGAGAATATTGATTCACACATCTATCATTATTATTAACGGTTCAGGATGCCTGACATCTTCATTTATTTTATTCATATGTGTGCATGTTTCATAATCCTTCACCTTCACAACAATTTGGGGACATAGATTTGTTCTACTTTACAGATAGGGAAACTGAGGCACAGAAATAATAAGCCACTTGCTCAAATTCACTTTTTTCTGACTCGCCAAAGAGGTTCAGTTTCTGTGAAGACGTGGAGGGAGGGGCAGAGAAGAGGAAAGATAATCTAATAGTTTCCCAGAACCAGCTTTGACCATCACTCTTATTCCCATTTATTTGTGGTATGAAAAGTTGGAAGACAGAGGGCAAAGGAACAAGAAGAGACAAGGAAGGGAAAGGACGAGGAGGGGAGCTTCGTAGGGGGCTGTGTCTCCCAAATTAAAAATGGAGAAACAGAATAAAAGACAAAATAAGATCATTTAGAGGTTTCCTCCTCCCTTGAAATCTTCAAGCAAATGCGAGATGACTATTCGTCATGGTATGTTGTAGAAGGGCATCTTGTCCAGGTATGGGTTGAATGAGATAGTCCTTGAGTCTCTGAGAGTCTGTGAAGAGCACTTTGCTTCCTCTTTTCCTCTCCTTTTCTCTACCTTCTACCCCCAAAACTGGGTAAGAATACTCCCATGACTGGCACTTATTTTTTGAGGCAATCAGGATTAAGTGACTTGCCCAGGGTCACATAGATAGTAAATGTCTGAGGCTAGATTTGAACTCAAATCCTCCTGACTCCAGGGCTGGTGCTCTATCCACTGTGCCACCTCGCGGTCCCTCTAACTGGCACTTTTATAACAATCTTGCTATGACCAAATATATGTGGCTGGGGGCGATAAGGTGTATTATAGGAATGAAGGAAAGCCAGAAGGAAAGGAAACTGATCTAGAGCCTGAGACCATGTGAAAAAAATCAAAGTCACCAAAAACACTGGCTATGGTGCCCCTATAATAAGCCACCCACCAAATAACATCTGAAGCTTCCGGCTCACTGTTAAAGCCCTGAGGACAAGAGGCAGCCTTGGAGGTTGTGAAATGTTTCTGTTTAGTGTACACTTCTCCCATCCTCCCCTGAGAACCACAAGAAATCATTTCTTGAGAATGGCTAAATAGAGGCAAAAGCAGGGCTTGTCCTTTCTGGAGGTCCTGCCTGAGACATACCCACATCAAAATGACTGTGTTGCTTCCCACACTGACAAACAAAACAAATGCATGTGTGCCTCAAAAAACTAAAACAAGCCAGGATGTCATTTCCAAATGGCTTCAGATTTCAAGGAGCAGAGGGAATAACAGATCTTTTAAGTCATCTCTTAACTAGATTAGATATTTCCCAGAATGACTTCCATGTCTATCAAACACTGGTGCCTGGACCATGGACCACATTTTAAGGAAAACAGTGCTATCATAACTATTCCTAGAAATTTGGGAGTATGGGGCAAGCAGCACAAAAAACACAGTTATTCCTTCCATATCATCACTTTCCCCATCACAGTTTCAATATATTGTGTGTCAGCATAAGAAATTAAATGGGAATTTGGGGGGAGTTTAGCAGAAGCTGCAGAAGACATGAAGGTCAGCAGATGACACAGAAAAAGTTTAGAAATTCAGAAATGCATAAAATGTATGTATAGTATTGTATAATATCAAACCATATTTTACAATAAGGTACTGTAAACACCCCATCAAAGAAAAAATTCAGAATCTTCACTGCTAAACACCATTTCCTGAAATCCAGACATCATTACCTCCTCACCTCCAGTTCACTTGTAATGTGTTTCCTGTAGCCCTAATTTTTACTACCCTGTCTCTGTCATAGCTAGAATCTATGTGACCCTTCCCTTCATGACCTAAATGTCCAAAACCAGCTTGGAACTCTCCCTATCCTCCACCATGGTATTCATATTTGTCAATAAGGATGACAAATCCTTCAGATGGTCCACCTGGGCTCTGTCCTTCCTGACCTATAAGATGCCTATCCTTTCTAAAGATGCTAGCACCAGAGTCACTACTCAGTCCTTTCCTACCTCAGCACTCCTCACTGAGAAGGGCCCTCCAAAAGAGACTAGGCCCGACAAGGAAGCCAAGTTCTTTTTTTCTCCCTAGCCCCTCTTCCTTGGGCCTTGGGATTTTAACTAAGGAAATTCAGGCTGGGGACTGGGTCCCTTGGGAGAACATGGATGGGAAACACTGTCGGAACCCCATCGACAACTTCCCTGGTAGAAATACATCACCTGGGTTACCTTGGTCCAATTTCTTGGTCTTCTCATTGTGGAGATAAATTTATTTTAGTGTCAGTGGAAAGCGATTGTGAGTGAGGAGAGGGGAAAAAGTCTCAACCCCAAATATCTCAGGATATCTCCATCAACCCATTTCACCACGGCTGCAAAGGGCAATCAATTGCAAATCAACACTGAGATCATGTCTGTTGCCAAAGGCTCTCAAAATAAATCATTAGAAATCACATAGCATGTTAAATAAGGGGTCAGTTGCAGAATGTAGGACTATGGAATGCCAAGTACAAGAAACGTAGGGCCTTGGAGTATTTGAGCTGTGCCCAGAGTTCCCGGGGGAGTCACATGAGTTCTCCTTCAACCTGAATGAAAGGGAAGAAAACATATATGGGGACAAATAGGAAGGATATAAGAGAAAAAAAAAGAAAAAGAAAAAATGTGCTTCAGTTTCCCTGTGAAATTAGAGTAAATTTATTTCCCCAAATTATTGTGAAGTTGAAGGATTATACAACATGCTCAAATATGAATATAATAATTGAAAATGTCATACAAATATATCTGATATAGAATATATGTAGAGATGATCCTTGAACTAAGTGGGAGGATTGGATAAGATTCTAACACTTTTTAGGGGAGATGGAAGAAGGACCTATGATTTCATCAATGCAGAGAACTCCCAATGTAGAAAATCTTTCACAATGAAGAGTAGACTGCCTCTCCTTACAACTCTAGGACTCTTTAATTCTAGGTCTTTCCAGGAATAACTCCTTTATATAGAATCTAAGACAAACCAGCATGATAACAAATCCTCCTTCCCACAGGTAGTTTTAAAATGGAGTTTTTTATATCTAGTTGATTCAACAGGTACCTGAAAAAGAGAAGGAAAGTGTATTAGCCTGGAGAGAAATTTCCTCAAAGATCACAGGATCCAAAGACTTAGAGGTGGAAGTTATTTTAAAAGGTCATGTAGTCCAAAGATGGAATCCTTGGGACATTTTAACATAACTAGGCCAAAAATTCACTCTGAAGTGATGCATCATTGAAAGCTAAAGACTAATAATCCTGCTTTACTTCTATTTCTGCTGTTCCTGGAAACTTACCATCCTACCCCCATCTCAAGAACCCAAGTTCATCTATTGTATTAGGAAGCCTAAGAAAACTTTCTGATCCCCATTGGCAGGTTAATCAGGGAAAGAGAAGTGTACCCTCAGTAGAGACAAAAGCACACTGAGCTTGGCAGCTAGAAGTGAATTCTCAACCCGACTCTGATGCTAACTGGCTGTGTGACTGACCTTAAGAGAAATTTAATCTTTCTGGCCCATTTTCTCATCTGTGAAATGGCACAGACTAGAGGATATCAAAGGTTTTTGTTTTTTGTTTTGTTTTTCCCTTCTATGGCTTTAAAAATCCCAGGGGATGACAATAGCTTCCAAGAAACAGGGTTTGAAGCTATTCTGGCAATAGAAACAGATGTTAAAAACACCTTGCTGAGAAGTCTTTCAACAGGGCTGGCCTTGATCAAAACTGAAAAGTGAGTACAATTCTATCTGGTACTCTTAGTGTCCCTATTCATCCTTTCTCACTCATTCCCTTCCCCGGACTCCCAGCCTAAACATCCAGTTTTTCTGTCTCGTTCTCTCTCAGCAAAACTTTTTCTCAGATACTTCATTCATATCAAAGAGTAAATCGCTGATTGTAGCTTAAAGTGTAACCTGGAGAGCTGAGGGGAGGAAGAGTGCACCTTCACAGGGTGCAAAGCTTGAAGCGAAAGAGATGAAAGTTTGACTGAAATTTCAGACAATAATCTACCAAGTTTAGGGGAGGATAGTGCTAGAATTTTCCTGATACTCTAACATTATAGCACAGTAGTAGCCAGATAAAGTCACCCTTATGTGGGCCACCAAAACCCTCTAATCTGAAGCATTTAAGCCTTCATCAACATGAAATCAAGGAACCTTTGACTTGAAGGGTACAGATTACAGGCATACTAAATATTTTTACTAAGAAATATTAATAAGCCAGGTGGGAAGAAAAGCTCTACCCAGTCTCCCAAGAGACTCCTTCCACTGTTTCCTAATCCCAGCTTCTCCATTTCCTTTCAAACTATTCAACTCTAAAGACACTATTAATAAAAACCCACTTTTTTAGACAATCTTGGACACAGTTTAGACATTTCTCTTTAAGATGATAGACTAGGTCAGTGGTCTTCAAAGCTGAAGTTGTGGGTAAATGATCAGTCAGAGAGGAGAAAAATATATTGCATCCCACCCTCCAACAACAGAAAATCCTACTCCATCCTGTCCCTTCATTGTAAGCTGCCAAGCTTCCTCTTGGTGTTCACCTATCCAAGCAGTTAAAACCAAACCTACTCCAGGAAACTCTCATCAGTAGCTTCATAAGCAACATTGGGGAGGTATCCCCCACTCTCAGCATACCTATCCCTTGCCCCTCAGATCTCCTTGTGGCTTTGCAGGTGCTCCTCAGTGGGTTGACTCTCTGATCAGGGCAATGACCAGAGCTAGAGCCTCACCCTCTTTTCATTTTGGGTGGGACAAAAGGAAGTCCCACAGAATAAGCAGGCACAGATGGGTCACGATCCTTATCATGCGGGTCTCATTACATTATCTGTTCCCTAAAATCTAGCCCTGTTGAAACTACCCTATTACTTTTATCACCATTCTTCCAGTCACCCAGGTTTACAATCTTAATGTTACTGTGGATTCCTCAGTCTCCCTCACCCCACATATACAATCAGTTGCCAAATCTTATCATTTCTACTTCACTTCGGTTCCCTTCTCTCCACTTACCCAGCCACCATCCTGGTTCAAACCCTTACCATATCTCACCCAGACTATTGCAATAGCCTCCTAATTGGTGGCTGTACCTCAAATTTACTTCCTCTAATCTTCCCAGAGATGCCAAAGTGATTTCCCTAAAGATCAGTCCATGTCATTCTTCTATTGAATAAATTTCAGTGAATCCTTATTGATTCCAGAATTAAATATGATTTAAACTTTATCTCATCCTTTTTAAACTTCTGTTTTTGCAAATTTCATAATGGATGCAATTATTAGTATGATAATATAAATATATCATTCATAAATAAGTAAATATAAACAAATTAGAAGTACGTGCTCAAAAATATTTTGTTGATGGAGTGTTTCATCCAAAAAAATGCTTAGAGATCACTAAACTAGATGATCCCTTAAGGTCTTTGCCAGCCTTTGGATTTTGTGACTTCATAAACACTATGGTCATGTAAAAGAGAATAGGGCAAAAGAAAATCTGGGTGAAGAAAGGATACAAGGAAGTACCCACCCTGAATCATTAGGCTCCATAATCCAAACTGTCCAATACTGGAAGCTGCAGATCTTCAGGTCTTCACCAGGGTTGCTTAGAATAGATGTCTCCATGGGGGAAACCAGTCTGGAAGTGATAAGGGCATAAATCAGGATGCTAGCTTCTCTGACTTCTCTATCAGAGAGGAAGGAAGGCAGCCCCAAGACACTATGGATCTCTCCCCACCCCCCAGAAAAAGTCCCTCCTGGCATTGTAGCAGTGCTTATCCTTCCTTCCTTCCTTCAACAGGACTTTAGGGAACACATACTATGCTCAAAGCTTTGCACTATGTTGAAGGAGATGAAAAAAGTAAATGCCTTTTTTCTCCCAGAGCTTCCCTCATCTAGAAAAATTCCCCTTTCTTTCCCTTTCTCCCTCCAGTTTCTGCCTTTGGAAATCCTTCTCTTCCTTCAAATCACAACTGAGATGTCACCTCCTGCTGGAAGATTTCCTTGATTTCCCCCAGCTAGAAGTGGTCTCCCTTTCTATGAGCCTCTCATAGCACTTTGGTTCCTTCTACTCCTACATTCTAATTCATATTATGGCTATTTTTATTATTTTTTATTTAAAAAAACAGGTCTATTAATCCTTTTGAGGACAGAAAACTTTCATTTCATCCTTGTTCCCCAAGCACTTTGTCTGAGTGTCTGGCACACAGTAGGTGCATTTATCAAGTACCTATCACATTTCATTCACTGTACCAAGCACTGAGGATAGAAAGATAAAAATGGAATAGTCCTTACTCACTAGGAACTTATGATCTACTTCAGGGACACAACATATTTAAAGATAAATAGATACAGGATACAAAATATATCTCAGACTCTAACACTCTTGTACATAATATACCTCCCCCTTTTTACAATATATTTCCACCCAATTTAATATAATCTGTGATGTCTGTGAAGGGGATGAGGGCATTAATAATTAATGGGGTCGGCAAAGACCTCTTGAAAGAGGTAGCATGATATCCTATGAGATGGAAGTGAGGAAGGATAGCTTTTCAGGAATGTGGGACAGACTATGCAAAGGCACAGAGGAGACCAAAGATGAAATATCATGTGTGGGGTGTAGCAAAGTACACCAGTTTGTGTGGAGTATAGAGTATGTGACAGGGAGTAATGTGTAATCAGTGTAGGAATTTGGGCTGGAACTAGATTGTGTAGGGCTTCAAATGCTAAACAGAAAAGTTTATTTTTTGTCCTAAAGGCAATGCTGAAGCTTCCCAAGCTTCCTAAGAGTGATATGGTCCCTTCCATCCTAAAAATGTGAAAGTGTATAAAAAGAGGTATAAACAAAACGCTGTGAATGATTTAGAACCTCTTATAAATTGTGGGGCCCCAAGTGAGCTCTCACTTCTCAATGGCCAGAACTGGATCAACTCTACCTCTGAACCTCGGTTTCTTCAACTATAAAACGAAGGGGCTGGATGGACCAGAAGATATCTATGGTTGCTTTGGGATCTAAACAATTGATTAGCCATAACAAAGGATTTTTCTTCTTCCTGTGTTATAACTATTATTGTTATGGACATGTAGTTGATGCTTAGCAACTACCGGTTGAAGTGAGAAATGTACTGTTATGTATAAATATATACTTGGTGTGCTTTTATAAAACTACTTGTCTAAGTACTCCAGGTACCAACATAAATAGTAATTTGAGGCATATAAGTCAAAATGGCAAGGGGCAGCCTCTTTATCATTTGTTTCTATAGGGGAATCCAGTCTGGAAGTGACAAGGGCATGAATCAGGGTGGAAAGCTCTCTGACTTCTCTGTTAGAGAGGAAGGAAGGCAGACCCAAAATAGCTGTTGCTCCTCTCCCCACACCCTTAGAAAAAGTCCCTGCTGGCATCCTAGCAGTATCTCTGCTTCCTCAAGGAAATCCCTCTAGCATATGCTCTCTCCCGTGATCTCTAGTAAAGTAAAATATACCAGGGGATGGAGATGGGAAGGTAGAGAAGGCATGAACAGAAGATGGAAATGTTGATGATGATGAATGGAGATGATGGAAATCAAGCAGAAGGATGATAGAGAAAAGTTGAATGAGGAGGAAGCAAGGAAGGGAAGCGAACCAAGCATCTCTTCCCCTCCTGGATCTCAGTCTCTTCATCAGTAGAATCACAGGGTCAGATGAGGTTAAAAGCAACCTCAGAGGCCTCTTGTGCAAGCTCTAGCTGAGTAAGAATCCCCTCTAGTGCATACCTAATAAGTCATTATCCAGTCTCTGCTTGAAGATCTCCTGGGAAAGGAAGCTTATTGGAATCATCCAATCATTCATCTAGAGTTGGAAGAGACTTTGGAAATCATCTGGTCCAACCCTTTTGTATATGAGAAATTGAGTCTCAGAGTCACATAGGTCATGTGTCAGAGCTGGGATTCAACCTCAGATCCCAAGACTCTAAGCTCTAAGTGCTCCAAATTCAGTCATCTCTGTCCACCACAGAGGCAATTCATTACTCTTTTGGCTAGCTCTAATTGTTGGGAATTTTTTATCTAGTTTTGGTTTTCTAGAAAACCAAAATTCACCAGTCTCTGATGAGGAGGTGGCTCTCCTCCTTGCCAAAATCAATTCACCTACATAAACCTTTAACTCCATCCCCTCCTGTATCCTTCAGCAGATTGCTCCTACTATCATCTCCCTCCTCTTTCTCTCTAAACATCAGTGTCTCCTTATTTGCTGATTCCTTTCCTAAAACCCACAAACACGTCCAAGTCTCCCTTATATATAAAAAAGCTTCTCTAGATCTTACCAACCATGCTTGCTGTCATGCTTAGCTCTCTTCCTTTTATCAGACAAAATCTTTGAGTAAACCATCTACACTTGATCCCTCCACTTCCTCTCCTCTCATTCTCTTCTCATCCTTTGTGGTCTGGCTTCTGATCTCATCACTCACCTGAAACTGCCCTCTCTAAAGTTCCCAATCATCTCCTAATGACCTTTTTACAACCTTTATCCTTCTTGATCCCTGCAGCATTCAACCCTGTTGATTATCCACTACTCCCGGATATTCTCTCCTCTCTAGGTTTTCACTCCTATATTCTCCTTTGGTTCTCCTCCTGCCCATTTGACTATTCCTTCTCAGTATCTTTTGCATTGTCTTCAACTATGTCATGCTCACTAACTATAGGTGTTCTCCAAGGATCTGTCCCGGAGCCTCTTCACTTTTCACTCTACTCTTTCCCATTTTTAAAAAAAAAAAAATCTCATCAGCTTCCATGGCTTCAATTATCTTTTCTAAGCATATTGATTGCAGGTTTATCAGCCAATCTGCAACCCTTCAAATAGTGTCATTTCCCAAATCATTTTTGATGATTATCAAAAGCTAAATGTTTGTCCATTCACTCAACAAACATTGAATGAGTTATTCCTATGTATAGTACATTGTACTAGACACTCTGTACATGGAATGGAGAAATGATTAAGAAATAGTCCCTGCCCTCAATGAGCTTATAGTCTAGGCTATAACTTGTACACAAACAAGTACCACAAAAAATCAACAGTTAGCACAGCAAGAGAAAAGCCACCAAAATTCTATGGGATGTAAAAGGCAGGAAAGGTGACTTTCTGCCAGGGCCAACTGGAAAGGCTTCATAAAGCAGGTGGCATCTGAGCTGAGCCATGTCAAATGGATAGGAATTGGACAAAATTTCCAAAAGATGGCTGGGGAAGTTTGTTATAGGCAGAGAGCACAATGAACAAAGGCATGGAGGTAGATGTTGTCAGGGAGGAGTAAACACCTACTTTTATTTGGGCTATGTTAAGTCATTGCGGCAAATAGTTTAGTATGTTAGGTAACACATCTTCCACCCTTCTTTTCAATAATAGAACCATTTCTACAAAATGCTTCTGGATTTGCCTGCCTACTTTGTCCAGTTTATCTGGTATAATAGTGTCTTGAAACATGCACACCCCATGTGGTTTATGTCTTGGTATCCATTATCCTCTAAATGTTTACAGACTTCAAATATTTTTTCCATTATTTGACTAAGTACTGACGTCAGACTAACTAAATACTGATTTTCAGGAACTTTTTTTTCCACCCAAGAAGACAAGGTAGCTGTGTCTGCATTCATTAAGAAATAAAAATAATTATATATAGAAATGTGCCCATTTGCAGATAGGCATGCCTGTAATAGCCAGGTGGGCCCTGTTCAAGTACAGAGAACTAGCCATGGTCAATTGAAAAATAAGGGAACCATCAACCTGGCAGTGAAAGAGAACATTAGTAATATAAACATCATTCCATCTCTGACTTGATAAACAGAGTGGACAACAAACCCATAATGCAGTGAGAAGAATGTTTGGAGTCAGAAGAGCTGGGCTCAAATATTGGTTTCACTGTTTACCATCTGTGTGGTCATGGGCAAGTCACCTAAGTTCTCTAGGCCTAATTTTTTTCATCTGTAAAATGAGGGGATTGGACAAGATAACCTCCAATGCACCATCCAGTTCTAAATCCTACTTAAGAAACATATTGGTTTAACCCTTCTCAGAAATACAAGGATCTAAGACATCTCCAAAGGCCTTGTGATGGAAAATGTTATCCACATCCGAAGAAAGAACTATGGAGTTTGAATGCAGATTGAAGTATACTATTTTCTATTTTTTTTCTTCTGTTTTATTTTGTTTCCTCTTTCTGGTGGTCCTCCTATTGGTTCTAATTCTTACTTACAACATCACCAATGTAAAAATATGTTTAATAGGAATGTATATGTATAGCCTATATTGGATTGCACTCCATCTTGGGGAGGGAGGTGGAGAAGGAGGGGAAGAAAAAATTTAAACTCAAAAGCATATGGAAGTGATTGTTGATAAATCAAAATAAATTAATTTAAAAAAAGAAAAAAATATTTTTCAGGAAACTTTAAAAAGTACAAAAATACTCTGAATACTGCAACCATCCTCTAAAGATATATACTGAAAACTCCACATACACCACCTCCAACAATGGCTACTCTCTAGTTGAAACCCAAGATGAATAGGGAAAATGTAAGAGAACACCTAGCTGCCCTTGAGAAGTTCAAGTCATGTGGTTCATGTGCTTTATAATCTTTAGGTACTGAAAGAAGTGGCAGATGTGATGGGATAACCTCTTTCAGTGATTTTTGCAAATTTGTGAGGGATAGCAGCAGTGCCCCATTATTGGAAAAAGGCAAATGTTCCACTTCTCCCACACTGTCAAAAAAAAGGAAGAGATAGTCTTTGAACTATGAGCCAGTGAGCTTGACTTTAACTCCAGGAAAATTCTAGAATACATTATTAAAGGGATAGCTAGTGAATGTCTAGAAAAGGAAGCAGTTATTGCAAAGAACTAATACAGTTTATCAAGAACAGGTCATGATATTCTAACTTCCTTTCCTTTGTTGACAGGGATTACTAAACTGGTAGATGAAAGTAATTCTGTAGCTATAGTTTACTCAGATTTTAGCAATAGACAAAGTTTCATGCTATTCTTGTGGACAAGATGAAGAAATGTGGGATAAACAATTACAAAGTTATGTGTATTTGAAACTGATTAAATGGTTGGACGCAAAGAATGGCCCTGAAAGATTTCAACATCAACCCAAAATAAAGATATTAGTCAAGTACCCCCAGGATCTGAGCTTGGTCCTGCCATATTGAATAACATTACTGGTGACTTAAATAAGCATGCATAGATGTCATTGATGTCATAAGACCTGGAGGGACAGTTATGTTATATGTTTTGGATGTCTGAAAGTCAGAAAGTCAGGATTAAAGCCAAGGGGGAATGAAGGCTAAGTGGCTTTGGCCCCTCAACAAAATGGAAACCCTGGGAGGAACTCACCAATGAGCGAAGAGGCACAATTTGGTGGAGAGATATTCCAGGGTAAGAAGTCTACAAGGGCAGTTGTATGTTATAGGGTAAGGAGACGAGAAGCACTGAAGAAAGTTCCAAGATGAGACAGCAATTGAGGAATGGTTTTGAGGTCAGGAAATCAGGATCAGATCCAATAAGGTTTCTCACCTGGAAGCTCCCTATATTAATTGAATCAAAGATCCAGCTCCTATCCCTATAGATTATAGCTATTATTCTGTTTCCCATATGGTTAGCACAACAACCTTGTGAGTTAGCCAATACAATTTTTATTGTCACAATTTCACAAATGAGGAAACAGGTTCTGTCTTTTTTAGTAACTTTTCCTGTAAGTTCAAGATAAGATATTTAAACCTTTGTCTTCTGATTCTGAATCCATTCCCTTTCCATTACACCATGCTGCAGGAGATGGGATTCAGGGATGGAGCCTAAAGTGACCTAGAAGCCTATTTCTTTTTCACCAGTCCAAGCTTTGATCTTCAGCTAGGCCTTCTTTCAGATGACCCAGCCTTTGCCTGTGTACACAGTGCTGCTGGCTCAGTCTCCCCTTGATGACACCAATTTCAACATGAGGGCAAATAGGGAGGCTTTGCCTGAGTGTCCTCATCAATCTGTGAAGACTTCAGGTCCCTAGAGATGACAACTCTGGTGTCCTTGTGGTTTGTTTTGTTTGTTTTCTTCTCTTTTTTATAGGACAAGCAGAAAGGAAATTGAAAGTGTACCCTGTCAGTATGTCAGGCTCAGGCCTGCCCATAGGGACTGAAAAGTCTGTGACAGTAGTATTTAGACCTCCCAGCTGGCTCGATATCACAAAGGTAATTTGCAAACATCTGCACGCCAGCCAGGGTCACAACAGTAGAGGTGGTAGAAGTCCATGGAAACACACACACATTCATTCATTCTGTTCCTCTCTCTCTCTCCCCATCCCTCCCCCCTTTCCTCCCTCCTTCCAGCTGTTCCTACTTCTCTGGCTTGGCCCACAAAGGGAGGATCACTGGGGTGGAATGTAAAATTCCAATCCCCCTCCCACCCTGACCACCTTCAATCTTCTTCTTTCTCTTTGGGCTGCTTGTTTGCATCCTACCCATGTGTACTTTGGCATATACCCTCCTTGTTTACAAATCCTGCCTTAGGGAGTACTGGGCTTCACACAGCCTAGGACTCACAGAAGCTATCTGGGGGCATCGTGTGAAAGGTGGATTATCAGTGCAGCCAGGCTACAGGCATGCCTCTTTAAATTTTTTAAATGACACTCAAAGATGGAAAAGCACTCACTTCCCCCAAGCAGCCCTGACATTCCACGGGAGGGAGAATCTCACAAGAGAGGCCCCCTTCTCATTATTTTTCTTCCATGCCATGTATTGAGAAGAACAGTAGCACTCCAGTACTGTGTCTGTCACATAGTTGCTCTGTGGCCTTAGGCAAGTCAAGCAACCTACCTGGGCCTCAGTCTCCTTATTAGTTAAAAAAGAATAATACCAGTGGTCTTTGCTAAGCATCGCTCTGAGTTTCAAATGAGATACCGCACTGAAAAACTCTTTGAGAATTGAAAAGTTTTATACAAATGGATGTAAGGTACTTATATTCATTGTCATCTTCATCGATCAAGGATGTCTTCAACAGTCACCATGACCGAGCTCTGGGGCTGTTTCTCCACACTGGTCCTTGGTCCTTGGATGATAGACACAGTCTATTTCCAATATAGAAGCTTTTTCCAGCTTGCGAAGACCTGCCAGATCTATAAAATAAGGATTATTTTAAAAAGCATGCTATACATCTCCTGACAGAGAGGTCATGGACTCCAGATATAGAATTAGTCACATGTTTTCAGGCACAGCCAATGGGGCAATGTGTTTTGCTTGAGTATCTCTTTTTGTTGAGGGATTGTTTTCCTTTTTTTTTTTTTAATTTGAGGGAGGGGTGATCAAAGGGCAAGTGGGAAATAGGATAGCAAAAAAAAGAAAGAAAAGCAAATAAGAGTCATTGAGGTATCTTTTTTTATTAAAATGCAGAGAACAGAAGCAAGGTCAGAAAGAACAAACAAGCAGGGCAGCTTTGAAAGCTACAGGTTTAATTTATCACATATTTTAAAATAAAAATAAGTTATAAATAATAGAGATTCATAGTTTCATGTACAATCTTCTTTCTCTGTACACACACACATATACATACATACATGTGACATATATGTGACAACTTTATGTGATGTTTGGGATCAGTTCCATACCATCAGCAAGCATCAATGTAAGTCTTTAATGAAAAATTATCATCATTTTCATGAGTGAAAGGGCCTTTCTGAAATGTTTGCTTATAGAAATAGTAATATCTAACATTGCATAAGTTTTCAAAGCACTTAACATGTTGTTGAGGATCATTTGATCCTCACAACAATTCTGTGAGATAGGGGCTATTATTACTCTTATTCTGCAGATGAAGCAACTGAAACAGACAGAGGTCAAACGACTTGACCAGAGTCACACAGCTAAAAAATAAGTGTTTGAGGCAGGATTCTAAGTTGAATATACCTAACTCTTAAGTCAAACACTGTATTCACCTCATCCTTTAGCTGCTGAATCTCTAGTTCAGGGACCCAAAAATTAAACTTGCATTGCTAATCAAAGGAAGGTAAAAAAAAATTCTTGATTGTGAACATAGAACAAAGAGAGCCCCAGAGAAACTCAATAAGGGTGGATCTCTTCTAAAGTGGGTCTCTGTCACCATCACAATCTCTCCCCCTCTTAGGGCCCATATTCCTTTTGATGCTTCCATAGCATTACCTAGGGACCATAGACCACAGCAGAACAAGGGTTTCCAGGACTTGGGGAGAAAGGTAGTAAGATGGAGGCCACAGTTATAAGAGGTCAGAGTAGACAGAAGCAAATTCAGGAAGGCAAAACATGGATGGAAGAGCCAATGGTGTCAAACCTTCAGGAAAGCACTACAAACAGATGGGAAATATAGAGGGTCCCAGATTTAGGACTGGAAGGGATCTTCAAGGCCATGGACTACAATTCTTTTGTTTTCACAAATGAGGGAATCTGGGCCACAAAGCTATTAAGTAGAAGGATTTGAACCTGGATATTCTCGACTCTCCCTAGGTCCAGTGCCTAACCATTATACCACACTGCCTCTCATATGAAGCACCAACAATTGGAACACTCTTAGGCTAGAAGTAAACCTTATGCTTTGATAAAGTTCCAGCCCATCTGGAGGCTTCTTATATACTTCCTGTTAGGGAAATCGGCCATTTGGCTTAGAGGAGTCTCAATCAAAAAACAAACATTTCTTAGGTGCCCTCCGCATGCTAGGCCCTACACTATATGCTACCAATTCAAAGACAAAAGAGAAACAGTGGCTTCCTTTATATATCTTAAAGGCAGACCCCAATCCCACAGTATCAGGGAAAATTTTAATGTGGAATAAGTTCAAAGGACATGAATTCAAATCCCAACTCTTTTGCTACTTACGTGACCTTGTGCAAAATACTTAAACTATCTTGGCCTCAATTTCTGCATTTCTGTAATGAGGGGGAAGGGCAGGCAGGAAGATTTTCTGGATCTCAGAAGCAGCTCTGTGGCTGCCTGTCCCTCAAGGAAAACTGATTAAGGGGCTGGTACAGGGGACCCACCATTCATCATCAGGCCACAAGTGCTTATGAATTGGTCTCCACATAGTCTGGTTTATTTAGATAGTGTACCCATCCCCATAGGTGTGAACAGGGCCTTTCATCTCCCACACACCCCCAGTGGCTGTGCCAAACTGGGGATGTTTTGTGGAAAGCCTGTGACAAAGTGTTGCAAACAGCTGGCTTTTCTGAGTAATCTTTGCTGGACAGCGGCAACACACAGCCCTGTCTGAGGAAGGGAAAGGCATGTGCTGGAGCCCTGTCATGTCACCCTGAGCCAGACAAAATGCCATCTCTTCAACCTTTCCACAAGAATCTATAGGGATGTCACAGGGGGAGGTGGAAAAGAAATTACCTGAGGAATAGGTTCTGTTTGAGCTTAACTTCTCGGGCTCTTGGGAATTTCTCCAGACATTCCTGAGCCATAGAACGGGCCCAAGAGCCACACATACACACAGAGTCCTCTTCCCTCCTGGGCTGTATTGATGTGGGTCACTGAGCAAACAAATGGGAAAGACATCCCTACAAGTATGGTTTGCCTGTGGTGTGTCGAGGTAATGCAGGGCCATGTGCACTGTGCATTCATAGTTCATAGCATGTCTGAGCTTAAGGAAAATTAGAGAGTATTAGTCACAGCATCTTCAAATCTTACATTGGAACAGAACTCAGAGGTCATCTAGTTTAACCTGAAGCATGTGTAAGATCCAAGTCCGAGGGACAGGGGTTGTCCTGGGTTCAAATGGACTGGATTCAGTCCTGGGAGAGTGTGCCTCTCACCCCCAAAAAAGAAGTCAGGCTATTTCTCAAACTCTCTGACTAATCATGCCTCCCACCCATGAGTCTTAGGGTTTAGTTTGTTTCTAGGGTACTCCCGAAAGCACTTAACAGTATCTCTCTAGAAAAACTACTCAATGTACCAAATAGCAAATAGCAAATGTAGGATATTTCTTTCAACACAAGAGAAATTCTTAAACTACAAAAGATTCATAAGGGCACGTTGATGAATAGTATGCGAAATAGTAACTCATCACAATACATATGTGCCAGATGCTGTGCTAAGCATCAAGAATACAAAGAAAGGCTAAAATAGTTCTTGCCCTCAAGGAGCATACATTCCAAAGAGGGAGCAAAACATATACACAGTAGATGGAAGATAATACGGGAGGGGAAAAGTCTAGCATCTTGGGGATCAGACCAGGAGGTCTGGGAACCAGAGCTCCTGCAGAAGATAGAATTTAAGCTGAGTCTTGAAGGAAGCCAAGGAAACTGAGAGGCTGACGTGAGGGGGCAAAGCATACCAGGAATGAGAGACACCCAATACAAAGGTACTGAGATGAGAGATGGAGCGTCATATTCAAGAAACTGCAAGTAGGTCAGTGTGGTTGGGTCATAGAGGGCACAGAGAGGACTAAATTGTAGGGTAGTAGGAAGAGATCCAGGTTATAAAGAGCTTTAAATGTCAAATAGAAAAATTTATATTGGATCCCTGGCTCATTTCACTCCCATCCATTAAGCAACTCTTTTTATTACAAAAGCTTAAAAAAAAGAAAGAAAAAATTGCTCGGACTCTATCACTTTCCTATCACAAAATAAAGACACAGAGACAATTTACTTAATATAGCAAGCAGTATAAGATCAAGGAAATACATCAGAAAACATTTCCAACACCCATGGACCAAACAAGTCACTGCATCTTCTTCCAATCTCTCAGAGATAGAAGTCCAACCCATTCCAGATTCTCTACCTGGCCCCAGGCCCAGCGTCAATCTAGAGAAACAGGAAACTGATATAATAACTCATGCTAACAACTAGGGACATCAGAAAAAAAAAAGATGAATGTAAGATATGGCATGAGAGTTGTGCTTTGAAGGAATTTTATAAAACATAGAAAAGGAGAGAGTGTGTTCCTGATATGGGGGTCATTGGGCAAAGGTACAGAAGTGGGAAATGGAATGTTGTATTTTGGGGAATTATTAGCAGACTATTTTAGTTGGAACAAAGTGCTTGAAATGAGAGACTACAAAATAAAACTAAAAAAATAAATGAATACTCTCAAAAGTATTTGCATTTAAACTTTCTTCTTCATGATAGAGTAAAGGGATTTGTCTAATTGACAAATTAAGTATTTAATTCCCACTGTGTACCAGGCACTGTGTGCTAGGATATGGGGATACAAGTAAAAAGAAAATGAAACAATCCATACTTGCAAGAATCTTCCATTCTAATGAAATAAAATAAGTTCATACATGGATATACACAGCTTAAATATAAAGTTTATATATAATATATATAGAGAGAAAGAATAGTTAAATATAAGAGAATGTGGGATTAAGGGCACTAATAGGGTGTGGGATCAGAAAAGGAAAAGAACTCTACGAGGTAGAAGAAAGGAAGGATCACTTGCCAGGTCCTTGGAACATCCAGTGCAAAGTTACAGAAACAAGATGGAACATCAAATTGGAGGAACAGAGAAAAAGCCAGTTTAGCTGTGTGGCAGAGCCCAAGAAGAGGAATAATGTCCATTAAGGCTGGAAAGATAGGCTGGGAAAAGATTGTGTAAGACTTTAGATGGTAAAAAGAGGAATCCATGGCTTATCCTAGAGGTAATAGGAAGCCACTGCAGTCCACTGAGTAAAGGAGTCACATGGTCAGATCTGCACTTAAGAAAAATTCCTTTGGCAGCATTGTGTAGGATGGACTAGAGTGAGGAGAGAGTGGAGGCAGAGAGACTAATTAGGAGATAGTTGCAATAATCTAGGTGAGAGGTGATGAGAGCCAGACCAAGATGGTGGCATTGAGTGGAGATGCAAGAGATGCAGTGAAAGTTAAAATGGCGAGATTCGGCAGCTGATTGAACATGTGGGATGAAGGAGAGTGAGGAATCCAGGAGAATGCTGAGGTTACAAACTTGGAAGGCTGAAAGGATGGTGGCACCTTTAATAGAAATAAGGAGGTTTGGAAGGGGGAGTTTTGGAGGGATGGATAATGAGTCTCATTTCAGAAATGCAAATGCCATAGACCATGAGAGGAGGTCAACAAGAAGTGTAAAATTTCAGGAATCAATAAACACATGAGAGAGCTCTTTCTTCAATAAAGATAAGGAGAAATCTTCCTGGATCCTCTAAAAAACAATCACCTCAGCAACTCACCTATCTTACCTATATATAAAACTAGCTTTTTCTGTGCTTTTTGTTACTCTCTGTCTTCCTGGCCCAGTCAATGCCCCCATGTTGACTCATCTACTGAAGGATACACCCTTCCTAGGGCAGCACTCCATGGACCTCTGTACATTTTCTTTCCCCTCAAAACTTACTCATCCTGTTTCCCCTTTTTCCTGGGCCTTGTACTTTGCTAAGTGACAGCTGGCTAATCTGGCAAACTAATCTACACTAATGCATTAATGAGTACTAATAGGCTGATACATTACTGTTATGTGAGTCTATGAAAAGCAAGGATAGACAGACACATTATGTGGCTACTCACATTGAAATAGTGATTCATCAGATGATGGGAAGGGACTGTCCCAGCCAGCTGTCAGTGATTCACAGACAACAGGACTCTGCAAGCATCACATTCAGGTCCTCTTTCTATGCTCCCAGATTAGTATTTAAAGTGTTAGGGGATCTAAAAGGGTGGAGATGGAGAGACAGGGTCCAGAATGGAAAAGCTGCCTGTGGGACCAGAACAAGAGTTGAGTCAGAGAGAGTGAGAAATCAGGAGGGAAAAGGGGGAAGTTCTGGGAACATCTGGTTAGTTGAATGAATTCCTGAACCTTCTTCCATCCCAGGAAGGACTTAGGAGGAACCTGATGGCTCTGGGCAAACTATTCTAAAAATTCAGCTCTGACAAGAGGAAGTGTAAGGGCCGCAGACACCCTACTTTGCAAGAGTCCCAAGGTAGCTCTATGATCTACCCCTCTTTATTCTTTCCCCACCAGAAAAATATAGAGTTCAAGGTCTCTACACCTGGAGTTCTCAAAGCTTGGCCGATGAACAAACTCGATTTTATTCTTCACATAATGCAGTGAAATGAGCACCTGCCTGAAGGCCAGAAACATCCTAAAGTCTTGGGAAAGTTATTTCTCTTTTCCAAGATTTTTTTCCCCTCACTTGTAAAGTAAAAGGATTATTAGATCAGAGGTGTCAAACACACAGCCCAGGCCACATTGTGGCTTGCAATGCTCCCAGTGTGCCCTAAAATGTAATTGGGGAAAAATTAACAAAAATATAGTAGAATGCAGATCAACGTTAATATTTGGTTTTCTAAGTTAATATGCAGCTACAGGGATTCTTAATGATAGGTTAGAGGGTCCTGGTTCTATTTGAGTTGGCCCCACTGTGTTAGATGGTCTTTAGGGCCTCTTCTACTTTTATTGTTCTATCATGAGGGGTTCGAATCCTCCCTCAGATACTTACTGTGTAACCTTAGTTTCCTCATGTGAAAAATGAGGGAGCTGTACTCAACCACTTCCAGTGTTTCTTCTAGCTCTAAAAGTGATCCTATGTTCCTGTGAGCATTTCCTGGGGTGCCAACTCTGTGTTCAGCATTGTGCTCTACCCTATAGAGGACACTGAAAAAAGAACATTCCTGTCCTTCATGAGTGTACACACACACACATACCTCAGACGACAATATAATACAAAATGGACAGACAGCTTTGATAGGTAGAGAAACAGTCAGAAAGACCTAGGTTCAAATCCTGCTTCTGACATGTACTGAGTGACCCTGGATAAATCACTTAACTTTTGAGGGCCCCAGGAAATCTCTAGGAGTATAAGATAAAGATCAGATGCCTATATGCATTGGTAAAGGAAGCTTCCTTACCAAGAGTTCCCTATACAAATTAAATAACAGGTCTGGAGTTCTTTATTCTAATAATAAAAATAACCCCCTCAAAGTCCAACCCATCATCCTTGGGCAGAGGGGAGGGAGGAAGGGAACAAGGGAATGACAAAGCAGGGGAACCCCAGCCAGAATCACATACAACGAGGACTTCATGTGTCATGAGACCATCACAGCAATTGTGATATGCTGGCAAGAACCCTAAAATGCTGGAGAATTAGGTTTTATCAATGACAAATTGGGTTAGCACACCCATCAGCATGATATTACTGCTCCTCAAAGAGATGGGTAGGGTATCAAAGAGTTGCCCTATCTGAAAGTGTCCTTGAAAGGATAAAGGAGGCAATGGTACTCTCTCATATTCCAGTATCACAAGAAGACCATATACAAATCAGAATCCTAGTACCATACCTGCTAGCAATGCTTCACTAATGGCTTCACTTACTACTAAATTGGCTCAACCAGAAATGTGCATCAACTAGAGATACAAATATTTTCATTATGTGCCAGTACTATCTCATAATGAATTTGGAAAAAGATCTTACCAGTTATAGACAAAGAGTTTGTTATACATTTTTTTAATAGTACCCTAGCCCAAAGACACATTTCATATTGTGAAATGCAAGGCAATTGCAAGAAATAACTTTATCCCTAAGCCTCCTAAATTAGATTAAATAAGAGCTTCAGTGGATATGGACACTTTAATTTTTTGTGGAATAAAACCATATTCTCTGCTTTACAAGGTAATATTTGCTCAAAGCTTTTACTAAGCAGTTGTCCAACTGGGAAATACCACTTTCTCTGAGGCATTTTCCACTTAATGAATCAAGCATCTTATATACAGCCCAAACAGGAAAAGAAAACATTACAGGATATCTGTTAGCTTCAGACTTTTCCACAATGTCCAAAATGAGACATCCTGTTGTAAAACACAAACAGTTATTGGGGGAAGGGCAGGAACTTAAGAGTTACCTAAGGGTCACTTCAATTAGGCTGTCTTTAACAGCTGGACATCTTCCTGGACACGAGGGTGTACAATTTGCAGTTACCAAAGGAAAAGGGAGGGGGGAAATGGAGAGCAAGGGTATAGAGATATGTGTTTCCCCACTATAAGTCACAGGAAAAAGTATGTTTTTAAATGGAAGTAACAAAACTGGCTTCTGCATCATCTATGCGGTTCCAAGACATACAATAAAATGAAAATTTCAGTTGGATCAAATGAAAAAATGGCATGTGCAACATTAATGTAATGAACAATAGAAGAATTGCATCAAGGGAAGTAACAAACTCTAATTTCTCTGCAAAACTGGAAAGTGTTATGGCCAGATATGATCCATAATTATTGCATCAAATGTTCCAAAGTAGCATGTGAAATACTAGCAAAAACACTTCACCAGCTTCCCTTCAGACATACACTTCATCCTATCTTTCAAAACAAAAGATATCACTTATCTACTACCAAATGGCAAAAATGCAAGTGATCACTCCAAATTTAGGACAATTACGTGCTAAATGTGACACATAGTTGCTATAATTTTTTAATTAATTAAAAACATATCAAAAATAATATATTGGCTGGGCGAGGGACAAAGGGGGAAGGAGTTCCAAGAAGTCCCAGGAAATATAAAGAGCAACTTATTATTTCAATAATTATTGAAAAAGCCACCAGAAAGCCCCATAACATTTACTTTGTCTTTATTGATCATCATAATCAATTTTGCAACTCATTTTTATATTGATGGCGTATTCACGTTCTAAAAATATATGAGATCCAAGTATAATGAGAATACTAGAATATTTAATGTCTACATGGAACACTGCTCTTCATTGAAAATGCAATGTCAAAAACTATTTATTAAAAACATGGAATTTTCAGGGAGAAAGTTTAAACCCACATATTTCCACCCTACCTAGCTTAAAATTCATTATGATTTTTCTAAACAGAAGTAAGTATGGCTTCCAAGTTAAAGAGGCAGTCAACTCTTATTGATTTGATCTTATTGATCATTAGATGTCATTAGTAATGTAGTACAATGGATAAAGTGCTGGGTCTGGAGTCAGGAAGCCATGAGTTCGAATCCAGCCTCGGATAATTACTAGCTGCCCTTGGGCAAGTCACTTAACTGTGTTTGCCTCAGTTTCCTCCATCACATAATGAGGATAGTAATAAAGCCTACCTTCCAGGATCATTGTGAGGATCAAATGATAACATTTGTAAGCACTTATCACAATGTCAGCATATAGTTCACTCTTAATTAATGTTTATTCCCTTCCTCTTCCCACTTGACTTACATGCATGACATCAAGCCATATGGCTTTACCAAAAACACATTAAGGAACTCCTGCATCTCCTGGAATCTTTCTCCAATTATATCAAAATGTTACTTGGACTTCCTCAATAAAAAATTCTTACGATACATCAAGAAAAGACAGATACCAAAGGCTTCAAGTTTGTAGATAGAAGTCAAATTGAACCAATAGATGAAGGCATGAAAGAAGACCTCGGTATCCCATAGGCAAGACACATTGAGCACAAAGACATCAAGAGGAAAGCAGTGGCTGAACATGTGAGAAGATTTACTGTCACCTGAAATCAAAGATCAATAGGAATAATATATTTAAATCAATTAATACCTATGACATACTTTAATGTATATTCAGAACTATAAAATAGAACAAAACAGATTTGGAAAATATCTTAACCAAAACCCATATGATATTAATGTAGGTTCTTAGATTACTCTAAGTCATCCATAGAAAGATTAACACTTCCTCACTAAAAAGATTTATAGATAATGTCAGAGCACATAATTAGCAGATAAAAATACCAATATAATTACATTTGGAATGAGCAGACATCGCTTCTCCAAGCAATAGTAAAGACTGCCAACAGGTACAAGTCATTAGATTTGTCTAATACATGTGAAAGTGGTTTATCTCTGGATGAAATCTGTGAAGTAGCTAAGTTCCAAAAAGGGAATCAAGAGGCTTTTCATGGGTACCATCCACAAGTACTCAACCAACAATATGTCAACAAATGGCTGAATTCTACAAATTTGTAAGTGGATATATAGTCATTTATGATGACAGTTCAGGGCCAAGTCATTGCCAAAAGAAATTACCAAAAAGTTATCCTTAAAGAACTGAGACTAATTGATGAAATAAAAACCATTTCAGAAGCAATTTGGAATTATGCAATAAAGCAGCTACAATGTTTATACCTTTTGACCCAGACATTTCATTGCTAGGCATCTAACCCAAAGAGGTCATTAATTAAAATAAAGATGCTAAAATATTTGTGGTAGAACTTTTGTGGTAGCAAATAACTAGGAAAAAAAGTATATGATCATTGATTGAGTAATGGCTAACCAAATTGTTGAACATGAATGCAATGGAATATTTCTGTAATATAAGAAACAATGAATATGAAGAATATAGGTAAGCATGATAAGATTTACTTGAACTGATTTAAAGTCAAGTAATCAAAGCCCAGAAAATACTATATATAGTAACTACAGATATTGAAATGCAAAGAATAATCACCATGGGGCAATTAAGGATGAACACTGAAGAACTGTGTGAAATGAGCTTGTCCCTAGAGAAGAGATATGGAAGAATACTTCACCTCACTCCTTTAAAGAGGTTTGGGGGGGCAGTATTTCACAGAAATGAAACTATCTCTATGTATACAGAGAGAGTTAGATTTTTTCAATGTAAAAATCATTTTTTTGTTGATTTTTTCTTCCTTTTTCTTTTTTTTTTTAATAAATTGAAATTTAAATAAATAAATTTGTTTTGGGGGGATAACTCTCTGAGAGGGAGAAGCAAGAGAGATATGGGGAAAATTTAGGTAGATATATTTGAGCTAAAATGAATTGATTAGGCTAAATGATCTTGAAGGTTACTATAAGTTTTAAGTCCAATCATTTCATCAATGTCTCACTGCAAATAGCCTCAATCTTTCCATCCCTTCCAGTCAGGGTTTTGTTTTGTTTTTTGACCTCCATGTTAACAAGTTAGAGCAAGTAGGTTGGGTGGTCCATTAGGTCAGTTATCTTCAAATCAGTGGTTCCTAAAACTCATTTGGTAGTTACAATCATTGCTACTCAGAATTACAGAATCTAAGTTTTAGATTGGTGAGGGCTTACTGAGCTCAACTAGTTAGACTTCCCACTCAGTTCAGGAATTATGTAATGCCACATCATTCTTTATTTTCACACAAATACTTAATTGTCTTGTCTCTCTGACCAGAATATAAGGATTTTGAAGGCAGGTAACATGTCCTTGAGGCAACTAGGTGGCTTAGTGACTAGTGTGCCAGTCTTGAAGCCAGGAAGACCTAACTTTGAGTCCTTCCTCAAAGACCTAGCATCTACTTGACAATGTTATTGTGAAGATCACATGTGATAACAAATGTAAAACATTTTGCAAGCCTTATAGTGATATATATATATATATATATACACACATATACACATATATATACATACATATATATGTTAGCTAGTATTATTATTATTCTCCTCCCATAGCACCCAAAGCACCCAGGACAGGATAGATTTTCAATAAGTCAGTGTTGATGTCTTCAGAACAAAGAAGCCTGAGAATCACTGCTCTCATACATAACATTGAATGTTATGGGGTGTTTTGGGGTGGGAGGTGAGAATGGCTGGGGGAAAAAATAAGTATTTTCAAATCAATAGGCCAAAACATATTAGAATGTTCATCAAGAGCAGGGAACTACATTCAACGCTAATGATGGGGTAAAATTGGGATTAGTTGGAAGAAGAGGAAGAGTGGGAAAAAGAGCACAAAGAAATGAACTGGGACCCATTTGAGGACATTGCCAAACAAGGGAATTTGTTTTGCTTGACTGTATTTTTGTTTCAAGGGTTTTGTTTTGTTTTGTTTTTCCAGTGGGGGTACAGAGATGAGAAGGAAAGAAAACAAATGTTTGTTCAATTAAAAATAATAAAATTTAAATAACAAAATGAAGTTTAAAAAAGAGATGGGGGAAAAAAGAAATGGACTTACGCCTTCCCTTTTTTGAGCATACACACACCCTATGCCCAGAAACACTACCTTTTGGTTTACAACTTCATTTAGAGATCCAATAACCATTCATTATTTTATGTCTTGGGGTCTAGGATAAGTTAGAAAATTTTGGGCTCCAAAGGCTGAACGTTTTACACATTGAGGCATAACATTCAAGTGGCTATTTTCCAGCTGGTCAAGACAAGATTCCATGGTGGGGAGGCTAAGCTTCAGGACATCTCGACAGGGTTTCTCCCTTTAGCCTTTTCTACAGTTGCTTCACATAATGGTTCACCAGGCAACAGTCCCCACCTCCATCCCCAAATTCACAATTCAATCAGAGTAACTAGAGTTTTCCCCAGGGTGTCAGAATTCAGAGGAGGTGCTGACAGCATTTTCAGACCATCATCAATATGGAAATAATTGATTTTAACATGCAGTTGGCAGGAATGATTATTCAAAAAGGGAAATTACAAGATAGTGATGGCAAGGTGGCCATGCCCCAGGTCAGTTCCTCTTTGGCCTGACGCTTGCCCCATTGCCCCCCCTAACTCTTTGGACCACTCTGTTCCCAACTGAATTGGAGACCTGTTTTGTGTACTCCATCCCAACTACAGTTTGTCCTACTTGGCCTAAAAGATGCAAAAATCTCTAGTTATAGCTCTGCAGTCTCCAGATTTCTTCCACACATGATCTCCTGGATTTGTATGGTAATGGACACTGCTGATTGAGGACTGGAATAAGAGGAAAAGAGACAGCAGAACACCTGACTTCTACCTAGCGGTCACTCCCTCCCCAACCCTGCTCCCATTGTCACATATTCACAGAATCTGAAAAATGTTTAAGCTAGGTGAGTCCTTACAAAAGAATATTAGAGCTGAAAGTCAGTCAGTCAACAAGCATTTACTAAGCTCTTACTATGTTCCAGGGGTTACTAGGTGGCACAATGTCAGTGGATGGAGTGCTGGTCCTGAAGTCAGGAAGACTCATCTTCCTGAGTTCAAATCTGGCCTCAGAGAGTTAATAGCTATGTGATCCTGATACTCCTGTTTGCCTCAGTTTCCTCACCTGCAAAATAAACTGGAGAAAGAAATGGCAAACCACTCCAGTATCTTTGCCAAGAAAACCCCAAATGGGGTCAGAAGATTTGGACACAACTGAACAACAACATACTCCTGGCACTATACTAAACCCTTCTTGTTGTTGTTGTTGAGGTTGTTGTTGCCGTTGTTGTTGTTTGTCTTTCATTCTCAAAGAGGACCATGACATAAGGGAGGTGATGCCATGATTTGCAAGTGAATTGGATTTAAGTGAGGGAGGGCTGTGCAAAGTCACCAGCCTCACTCTCTCCCCTAAAGACATTTGGGTCCAGTGGCAAGATACAGATCAGGACGAGTGGAGATGACCCCCATCCTAAACCCTAGAGATAGAAAGAAGGGCAAAAACATGATGTCTGCTCTCAAAGAGCTCACAAGGAAAGACAACTTGCAAAATAACTGTGTGGGTACAAGAAATATACCTTGTGAATAGAAAGTAACCTCAAAAGTAAAGACACTTGGGGCAGGGGGACAAATGAAATCGGCAGCTTGTGGAAGGTAGGATTTGAGTTGAATCTTAAAAACCAGAGAAGCCAGGACGCTGAAGATCATAGAACATCTGAGCTGCAAGGGATCTTAGAACACAGACTTAAAGCTTGAAGAAGCCTAAAAATATAGAGTATCACACAGAGGGAACCTTAGAGATGACCTAATTTAACCCTACCTTTTTTACAGACTCAGAGATTCTGAGTGACTTGCCCAAGGTCATACAGCCAGCTAGTTATTCTGCTGTTCTATGACAGGGCATTCAATCAACTTATTAAGTTGGTTAACAATCAAGTGCTTAATATTTGCCAGGCACAAGACAGAAATTTTCAAAAGGTGTCACAAAGGTGGAAATGTTCTTGGGGAGTGGAGGAGGGAAGGGAGAAGGCGATTCAAAAGAAAACTGAGAGGAAAAAAAAAAACAAAGGTAGTTATAATCAAAAATAATTTCCATGCTGCTTCTGATCTTTGATAGACCATTTTTCTGCCTCTTCCTCATGTCTAAGGCCTGCCAACCTCAATCCCTTTTGCAAATTCGAGCAAACGACGCCAAACACCACACTCAGACTACAGAGAGAATCGAATTAAAGCAGAAATGAGTGAAGTGCTTCCCTGGTGGTCAGCAAGCCCAGAAAGCCAGCCTAGCTGGCGATCCTCGCTCCTAACTCCCTCCTCCTGGGCCAGCGACTTGACCACCCTAGTAAAAAAAAAAAAAACCCACTTCCCCCTGCAGGTCCCTCCCAAGTGCAGGTTCAGCTCAGGTCTCAGGAGGGGAGGCTCTGATCGGATTACACACCATTTTCTAAAATACCAAATATCCAGTACAAAGAGGCACGGGTGAAATCCAATCCTGCTTCGGCGAATCCGTTGCGCCCCCCTGAACGTAGGAGTTAACGTGTGTAGCCACCACCTGCCTGCGGCTTTTCTCCTGCTCAGGGGAAATCAGCAGCCTCCCTCCCGGGTCAGAGAGGTCGCCAAGCAGCGCTGGCTGGGCTTTTTCTCACTCTTCAGCCAAACGCTCTCCACTCGGGAGGGACCAGGAGAGGGAAATTGTGCCAAAGGTCGTCGTGTTCCAGGGCGGCTTGTTCCTACTTTGAAGTCAAGAAAGCAGCCAGTGGCATGGAATGAAAAAAAGAAAAAACACATTTTAGCCTGTTACACCTGACAGGCTCACACCGATAAACTCCAGCTGCGCTGCCTCCCTCCTGACGCGCGGACCCGGCTCCTGCCAGCCCCCAGCCAGCAGCCCGGGCAGCTGGCCCTTCGGACAGTCGCTGAGCGACATCTGGGGCTGCGCTATGACAATCTTTGAGATGGGCGCGTGCCGGGCGCCCGGAGCCCGGCCCCGGCTAGCGAGAGTCAGCAGATAATGGAGGGGCAGCTGAAACAATGTTCTCTCCAGCTCCTGCTGCTCAGAATGATTGGATTGGGAAGGCAGCCAGCCTTCTCTTGAAATGACAAATGTCTTCAGAAAAGAAGTCTAACCTTCTTCCTGCTCTTCCTTTCTCCCTCCACATTCTTCCGTTTTCTCCCCTTTCTTTTTCGCCTTCCTCCCCAATTTTCCCCTTCTCCTTTCTTCCATCTTTCTTCCCTGTCCCTACCTCTTCCATCTCTTGCCTCTGCCCCTCCTCTTCTTTTCCATCTTCTCCCCCTCTCCCTCCCTCCTCCAATTCCCTTCTCTGACTTTTCCCTTTCTTCCATCCTTTTCTTTCCTTCATCTTTCTCCCTCCTCTTTCTTTGAGATCTCCCTCCTTCTTACCATTCCTCCTCCCCTTCCTCCCTCTCTCCCCCCCATAATTCTAGAATCTTCCCTCTGAGACTACCATATATATATATATATGTGTGTGTGTGTGTGTATATATATATATATATATATACACACACACACACACACACATATATTCTGTTTACATAGTGGCTCGCTTATTGTCTCCTCCATTAAAATATGAGCTCTTTGAGGGCAGGATCCATATTTTTGCTTTTCTTTATATCCTTTGCTCTTAGCATAATGTCTGGCCCACAGCAAACGATTAAGAAATGCTTATTGGCTAACTTCCTTCCTCTTCATCCTCTCTCTCCCCTTCCTTTTCTCCCTCTATCCCTCCATTCTTTCTCCCTCCCTCATTTCTTCCTCTTCCTTCTACCCTCCTTTCCCTTTCTCCCTCTCTCCTCTGCCTTCTTCTCTACCCCCTTTACTCTCTCCATCTACTTCCTGTTTCCCTTCTCTCCTTACTTTCTCTCTTCTTTCTTTCTCTCTCTTTTCACTTTTCCCCCTCACCCATCCCCCAAATATGCAAAAGGCTTTGCAACCATGTTAATAGATTGTTTTGGCCCGTATCTTGGGTTTGTAAAATTGTGCCTGTTCTTGGAAGCTGGCGGAGAGGACTGTATAATAAAATGTCATCAATTAAATTAGTTCAAACAAACCAGCAACACTGAGCTCACAGCAAATGATAAAAAAAAATAAAACAAGCAACATAAAACAGGCATCCAGTGAAAAACCAGTGGGCCAAGTGTCAAGAGGCCTGGATCCTTGCCCCAGTTCTGCCTTGAGCTAGCTATGTAACCACAGGAAAGTCACTTCTCTGCACATTGGTGTCATCATCGATCAAATTGGAATAATAAAGTCCTCTACTTCACAGGTTTCTTACGAGCATAAATGGAAATGAAAAATTTGGATGTGAAAGTTCAGTGAAAAAGTCAAGAGCATGTTAGAAATATAGATTATTCTTATGTTACTCAGAAGAATGTAGGTTTCTGGAGGGCAGGCATCATTTTCATTTTTGTCTTTGTATCCCCGTTGGCTAGCAGTGCAGAGTCTAGCATATAATAGGAGCTTAATAAATGTTTATTGAATTGAATTGAGGCCCAGCCATGTTATTGGGAAGGTTTGCCACTATCCATGCTAACATTCCCTCCAATAAGACAGATAACTGTCACTCGACTGTACCCCGGAGCCTGCAGCCTCCAACCCCTTTCATTCATATACTGTTTCAGCCCTTTGGGCTCCAGATCTAAAAACAGGCATTGTGGTAAAGTGGAGTCAGGAGATCCAAGCCCCTGCCTAATTATTTAACATGAGCTTCAATTTTTTCAACAGTAAGTTGGGATAACGCTTACTCTACCTATCTCATGGGGTTATTGCAAAACTCAAATAGGATAAAATATGTATTATGTTTTCCATTGTGATTTATAAATTTATAAATATAAATTATATTATCCAGAGATTGTACCCCATGGGACACAATCTGAAGGGCCATATGCTAGTGTTATATCCCAGGAAGGCCAGGGTAGCAGAGAGGTAGTCTAACTCCTCTACAAAAGAGACACACAGATAATAGGAATGAAAGCTTAAAGAAGGCAAATGCTGCAGCTTTGAGGGGAGAAAAAAATCAAAATGTATTAAAGTGACCATTCATATGTCAAGAAGCTCAGAAGCAGATTAAAGAATGCAGAATGGAGAACAAGGGGGAAATTGTATAAGAATAATGGCTTTTGTTGCATCCCATGTTCAGTCCCATTTCATTGCTTTGCTTGTTTTCCTCTGAAATAGTTGTTCCCCTCTTCTCCAGCTATTTAAATATTACCCATCTTTAAAGGACCAGGACAAACCCACCTTCTCTGTGAAGCCCAAAGTGATGATCGTCCATCCTAATCCCTGTCTCTTCATAGGATCGTAAGATTAGGACAACAGAGACTTTAGATAATAATAATTGTTACTATTATTTAAAATTACTATTAGCATAATGTTATTATTATGGTTAGCTTTTATATGGGGTTTAAGTGCAAAGTGGTTTACAAATATTAACTCAATTTAGCATCGAAACAATCCTGAGAGGTAGGTACTATTATTATCTCTATTTTGCATTTAAGGAAACTTAGGCAGACAGAAGTTAAGTGACTTGCCCAGGGTCACACAGCTAATATGTGAGGTCAGATTTGAACTCAAGTCTTCCCAACTCCAGTCTGGGACTTAATCCTCAGAAATCATTGGGTCCAAGTCCTTTGTTTTACTACATGGGTAGTAAGTGAAAGGGCTCTGATTTAGACCCTGATCTTCTGACTCCTTACTTCTTACTTTTACCATGACAACAAATCTTCCCTGTGCTGCTAACAGTGTATAAGGAACATTATTTTATTCTGACTTATCCTTGAAACATTTTATTTCATGACTTGTCAGCCCCATAGACTTGTCATCCTGCCCATGAGGGCAGGAAGTATTATGAGAAGCGATTATTACTCTCTTGTATTAATAACTAATTATTGTATTGAGACCAAGGTTTTTCCCCTTTTCTACTTCCTCATCCAGAAATCAACCAGTGTGAGAAATCTTTCTAAAATCTTATCCAGCTAGGATG
Organism: Vombatus ursinus; assembly: GCF_900497805.2. Lineage (NCBI taxonomy): Eukaryota > Metazoa > Chordata > Mammalia > Diprotodontia > Vombatidae > Vombatus > Vombatus ursinus. Next base: position 17,670,239 of record NW_020954751.1, on the reverse strand, counting down.
GCTGAGATCTCATCCAAGACAGTAAAAGAAATTCCAGGCTTGGGCTAATGGGTGCATTCCTGCTTATTGGGTTTGCTCAGACAGGTCTGGGAAAATGTGACTCCTCCCTTTTGTCAAACAGGTGATGTGGAAATTGATAAGTCTCTTTGACCAAGATTTGGGTGATCGGAATCACATACTCGAAGACCTTCATTGTAATACAGCCCATCCTCTCATTGTAATATTCATTTTCTCATTGTTAACCAATCAGTGTTGATTGCCACCCTGAGGAACACCTGCTCTTCCAAGGGCATATAAGCTGTGAGCACACCTCCATGAGGGGTCTTTGCTCTAAGACAGACAACCAAATGACCATCTTTGTATTAATAAACATACTGGTCTTGTTGATAAATTTATTAAATTACCCAGAAACTATGTCTCTCGGAACTTTTGTAAATACCACCCACGCTATCACATACTTCTCTGAATCTCCAGCTGTTATGCTCAGTAAATACTCATTGATTAGTTGATTAATCCCATGCTTACAAAGCTGAGGAGAGAGCCAAACCAAATCCTTCCTCTGCTCAAAAATCTTTTGTGGCTCCTAATTGCTGAGTAACTTCAAAATGTTAAGCCTGGCGTTCAAGGCTCCACAGTCTGACCCCACCTTTATATCATACTACTCTCCGTGCACTGGTGTCCTAGTCAACTGCTCTACTCAGCCCCGCCCCTGTTCTTTACTACCTTTGTTGATACTTGCCCGTATGCCTAGAATATAATAGAACCATAGATCTCAGGATCATAGATCTAGACCCAGAAGGAATTTTGGGGTCACCTAGCCCAACTCCGCTTCTACCCTCACAGAAATCAAGTGGTTTGTCCAAAATCACACACATAGTAAGCATCAGAGGTGGGATTTGAACCCAGGTCCAATGATCAGAGAAAGTACTCCCTCTATTCTACCATGTTCCTATTTTCACTTTTCTGCTTATTGAATTTCTATCCATCCTTTAAAGCCCAATTCACAGGCCACTTTCTCTATAAAACCTTCTCCAGTCCCTCAAATCAATAATGATCTATCCCACATAGCATTTTATTATGTACTTTTTAAAAATGTATTTATCATCTAAGATTGTCTATCTTAGTTATTTCTATATATTCATGTGCAAATTACTTGAGACAAGCAATAATTGTGTTATGTTTTTATTCTGTGACAGCACTGATCAGGTATGTATGTGTGCTTCTGCTGACACCAGGCTGACTCAGAACACTTGACCTTGACCAGATGAATCAGGATTGAGCTGGTTTCCTCACCTTGGCTTATATAAGTCTGTCAGTTGAGTGCCAGATTTCAAGCCATGGACATGTTTCACAGCTCTCTTTTGATGTGTTGTAAATTCTGAGGTTTTTAAGAATGGATATGACTCCAAGGAAGTGTGCCAAAGTTGGATCCCCTAAATAACACACTTCAATACCTGCAAGAAGCATAGTAGCAGCTTTTGATGAGGGGAAGTCAGGTATTTAGAAGGTCACACAAAGCTCATAATGAAGCTGGATCAGTCATACCAAAGTGCAAAGGAAAGTGTGGCCAAAAACAAACAAACAAAAAAAGCAATGCTAAGAACTTGGAAAAGATCACTGTAAAACACCCTAATTAATTCTCAAAGAATAAGCAAAGACCTTCAAAAGGAGAAGACAGCTGGAGGGGTCATTATTGATTACCCTACAATTCCTTATAGGATTAAGTAAAGTTGAAATGATAGAAAATAAAAACAGCTGCTAACTATTTCTTTGAATTTAAAAAAAACTCAATGATGGATGAGACAAAACAAAGACAAGTAGTGAAGATTAGAAGAAGATAAAGTGGTGCAGTGGATAGAGTGCCTGAGTTGGAGTCAGGAAGACTCATCTTTCTGAGTTCAAATCCAGCCTTGGATACTTACTAGCTGTGTGACCCTGGGCAAGTCACTTAACCCTGTTTGCCTCAGTTGTCTCATCTGTAAAATGAGTTGGAGAAGGAAATGGCAAACCACTCCAGTATCTTTGCCAAGAAAACTCCAAAAAGGGGGACATGACAGAACCAGATTTTACTGATGAAATTCTCTTTTTCATTCAAAGTTCCACCAAAAACTCTTGTCAGAAGAAGCTGAAGTGAGCCTTGGGGGAGCTAGGTGACCAGTGCATAGAGCACTGGGTCTGGAGGCACAATAACACATCGTTGGGAGTCATGCTCATCCATCTATCAATACTAATACCGCAGGAAGGTCAGTGACTGAGAGAGAGAGAGAGAGAGAGAGAGAGAGAGAGAGAGAGAGAGAGACAAAGGATTAATTTGTTAAAAAATATTTATAGCAGCACTTTTTGTTCTGACAGAGAAGTGGAAACAAAATAGGTACCCATCAATTGGGGGAATGACTGAAAAAAGGATATATGAATATGAATGGTATATGAATGCAATGGAATTTTACTGTGCCACTGGATGGCACATTCAGAGAGCTATGCAAAGACATACCAACTTATGAAGAATGAAGAACAATTTACAAGATGACTACAATAATAACAGAGTTTTGGGCCTGGAATCAGGAAGATCTGAGTTCAAATGTGACTTTATCGACTTCCTAGCTATGTGACCTTGGGAACGTCATTTAACCTCTATCTGATTTAGCCTTCTCATCAGCAAAATCAGAATGATAATAGCACCTACCTTCCAGAGTTATTGAGAGAATCAAGAGATAATATTTGTAAAATGCTTAGGACAGTGCCTGGCATGTAGTAGGTGCTACAGATCAGTTAAAGAATGTCTATACATGCGCCAGTCCCTCCAAGGCACTTATTTTACATGCTATCACAATTCTCCTGGAACCAGGCTCCCTAATGTCTTCCTCATGGGGAGATTGCATCAGAGAAACAGGCTGGTGGGGTCTACTCATGTGCTAGACCCTCATTAAATATACACTTGAAAATCACAAAACTTACTGTGTGGAATAGATTATCACAGTTCCTAGCAGAGTACTTTTCTCTGTTCTTCCTGTTTTGAGATGTTTGTGATTGTTGACTACTGAATTTTTAATCAGGAGAAATAATGGAATTTGGTACCACTGTATCCTGGTTAAAATTCAACACTTGACAAACATTTATTAAGTATCTAATATGTACCAGGCACTAGACTGGGCCCTTGGTGTATAGAAGCAAAAGTGAAACAACCCCTGGCTTTCAAGCAGCTTATATTCTATTGGGGAAGAAACAGCACATATTCATATCCATAAATACAAAATAGATATTCCATTATATGTGCATGGCTATACACATACACAGTAATATAGGAGACACTAGGAACAAGAGGTTTCAGGAAAAGTCACATGTAGAATTGACATTTGAATTGAGTTTTGAAAGATAATTGGTACTCTAAGGGGCAGTAAAATGGCACAGTGGATAGAGCTCTAGACCTGGAGTCAGGAAGACCTGAGTTCAAATCCAGCTTCAGACACTAGCTGTTTGACTCCAGGCAAGTCACTTAACCCTGTTTGCCTCAGTTTCTTCATCTGTCAAATGAGCTGGAGAAGGAAATGGCAAACCACTCCAGTGTCTTTGCCAAGAAAACCCCAGAGTCAGACACAACTGAACAAAACATGCTTTACAATAATGGATAAAGGCATGGAGATGGGGGAAGAAATGTTGTATACAAAAAATAGTAAGTGGACTTGTTTGACTGATATATAGAGTTCATGGATGGGAATAATGTTCAGTAAACATGGGAAGGTAGGATGGAGCTTTAAATGCCCAACAGGAGGGATTATATTCTATCCTAAATGAACCACTGGAACAAAAGAGTCACCAGATCAGACATGTGCCTTAGGAATCAGGATTGGGGCCAGGAGCCCACGACAATCAGATTTTAAACTCTGCTGCTGCTTTAACTCCTTGTTTAGCACATTAGGTTAAAAGGGGAAGACAATCTGCATGAGCTGTTAGAAGGCAGCCTGATGCTGTGTGTTCCTAGGCCAGGCATAGGGAGCCAGTCATAGACTGGAAGAGCCTGGCTTGCCAGACAACCATTCATAGACCTTTTCCCTCAGCCACCCAAAATGCCAGAGTCGCGGCCAGAGGGTGAGAGGGGATCGAGGAATGGTCAAGGGATGAACAGGAGTAGATCCCTTCTCCTGGCACAAACTCATATCTACAGTTCCTCTTCCCCAGCTACTAACCCTAACCTCCTTCTAAACCTTGACTGACAATAACAATTTCTGATACCTATTATTCAAGCATTTTTACATTAATTTGATTTTTACAATACTTGTAGGCACATTGAGTCAAGAATTCCACATTCAGAGCCAAAAAGGATGGGATTTCAAGACAAAGGATCTGGGTTCTAATCCTGGCTTTACAATGAAGTATTTGTATGACTATGGGCAAACAACTTCCCCTCTCTAGAACTCCTTTCCTTCAACAAGCATTTCTATAGCACTTTAAGGCTTGCAAAGCATTTTACAAATAGTATCCTATTTTAGCCTTACAAAAACTTTGGGAATTATTAGCCTCGTTATATGGATGAGAAAACTGAGGCAAGACAGAGGTCAGGTGACTTGACCAGTGCCACACAGCCCATAAGCATCTCTAAAATGGACTTGAACTCAGATCTTCCTGATTCCAGGTCTTGCACTCTATCTGCTAGACCACCCAGAGGACTCCAAAGAGCCCTTCTAACTCTAAATCCTATGACCCTGTGTCCCACAAAAAAAAAAAAGACCCAGAAGCACAGAGAGTTTACTTGACCTGCCCCCAGGTGACAAAGCTATAACATTATAGAATGAGGACACCTGGTTGAATATTCTTTCTTAAATCATACTCTAGGGCAGCTAGGTGACTCAATGGATAGAGTGTCAGGCCTAGAGTCAGGAACACTGACTACCTGTGTGACCCTGGACAAGTCACTTAACCCTGTTTGCCTTGGTTTTCTCATCTGTCAAATGAACTGGAGAAGGATATGGCGAACCACTCCGGTATCTTTGTCAACAAAACTCCCAGTAGAGTCAAAAAGAGTCAGACACGACTGAAACAACTCAACAACAAATCGGCTAATTTAGGTCTCTAACCCTCCTAGTTCCAGGTTATTCTAACTGCTCCCTAAACCTGCTAGCTACCTACCAAGACATATAGTTGCTGGCAGACGATTGTAGGGGTGCTGAGGAAAGAGGAAGTGAAGTTCCCATTCACAGACTCACGGCATCTTAGAGCTGGAAAAGACTTCAAAGGTCATCTCACTGAGTCCGTCTCTGAAGTAGGAATCTCCTTTATACAGTTCTCTCTGTGCTTCTATTTCTTGCCTTTCCCTCCCCCAACTCTACACTAAAAGTCAACTGGTAGAGAACACTGCTCCCCTGGCTATACCAGGCCATCTGGTTGTAATTTTTCCCCTGATGTTTAGCAATGTGCCTGGCACAAAGTAGGCGCTTAATAAATGTTTATTGATTGGTTGATTGTTGAATGACTGATTGAATGTCATATAGATCACTGTGGCTCTATAGGATCAGAATCCCCTTCTACAGTTTCACTGAAAACCTTTCAGGACCTCAAGTTCTCCAGCTCACACAAGGACTGTTTCTATTTTTGTACTTTCAGAAACAAAACAAACTCAAATGCTGGAGAGCAGACGTTGAAAACAATAAATTGCACCAGACAAGGCCACATCCCCGGCACGTAGGAGAGAAAGGGGAAAAACATGCACACGCAATTTTGAATAACCTTTCAGAGGCAGATAATATTGAACTTCACCACGAGGTTGTGATTCAAGGTCTGCGTTCCTCTTCTCTGAATGAGGGTCATATGTTGAGCTTGTTTTTGACTGTGTGGAGATTATCTGGGTTCCAACAACATCCAGACACCCTCACTGGCACCACCTCTCTGGCTTCCAAAGTGGAAAACACTCCAGAAAGATTCAGGAACAAACACTCCTGAAAGAATGAAGTAATGGGGAACCTTTCACAGGTAACCAATCAACTCTCCTGTTAAAACACCTCAGGTATAACAAGAACACTGAATTTGGAGTGAGATTCCTAGATAATATCCTGGCCCTACCACTTACTATCATTGTAACTTTAGGACTTTAATGTCTCTGTGACTGAGTTTCCTCAACTTGTAAAATGAGGAAATAGACTGGATGACCTCCGAGGTCTCTCCTTTTTTTAAATTGGTGATCCTATGATGCAGTAAGATGTTGTGGCTTTGGTGGGGTAGGGAAACAGGAGTTCAGGATTTCCCTGTTACCATTAAGCGCACCACCATCCTACTAGTCATCCAGACCCATAAACCTGGTGCCATCTTTCACTCCTCATTTACACTCATCCCACATATTTAATCCGTTGCCAAGGCCTGTCATGTCCACCTTTACATCTTTCATGTACATCCCCTTCTCTTCTCTGATATAACTGTCCCCTTTGTACAAGCCCTCAAAGCCTGGACTATTGCAATAACCTTCTGGTCGGTCTACCTGTCACATGTATCCCCACTCCAGTCCATTCTCCCCCACACCCATCCCCAGCTGCCAAAGTGATCTTCCTAAAGTAGTGTCAATCTCCTACTTAATAAACTCCAGTGGCTTCCTATTGCTTCCAGGGTCACAACCTGACCCCTCCCTATCTTTCCTGCAGTCTTACATTATTCTATTTTCCATATAATTTATGATCCAGCAGTGCTGGCCCTCTTGCTGCTCCTCCCACATGATAGCCTACCTCCCACTTCCATGGTTTTTCATTGACTGTCTCCTATGCCTAGAACACTCTCCTTTTTCATCCATGCCAGAGATATCTAAAAACGTAGCCAGAAGGCTGAATTATGGCAGGCAACACTTCCCAGGGGAGCCAGCAGCAGATTAAAATATCATTGGGAAATAATTAGCAAAACAAATCAAAATCTAATAGAACATAGATAATGTTAATATTTGGTTCTCTCCCTCAAAATGCAGCCCACAGAGATCCTTAGATACAATTAAGTGGCCCCATTCTATTTGAATGTGACACCACTAACTATGTCTCCTGGGTTTCCTGACTTCCTTCAAGACTCAGATCATACCTCACCTTTTGCAAGAGGTCTTTCCCTGCTGCCTTCTCCCTGCTAATTTCCTTTTTCTGAGGTTACCTCTAATTTCTTACATATGCATATATTCATTCACATACATATATATACACATGTATTCACATAGACATGCACATAGACACATATATGTATACTTAGAATTTAGGCAAAGAGGATTCCCTTTAATCCGGGCTAAAATTCCTATTTCATGTCCAACATCAATCAACATATGTGTATATGTTTGCTTATGTATATACATGTATATACACAAATAGACAATACTATATGCATGTTTTTATGTATTAATGTATATATGTACTATCACATACTTGTTTGCATGTTGCCTCTCCATTAGAATGTGATCTCCTTGGGGGAAGACACAACATTAGCCTTTCTTGTTATCCCCAGTGTTTAGCTCAGTACCTAGCACAGAGTAGGTGCTTAATAAATGTTTGTGACTTGACAAAACATGCAAAGATGTGTAAATCACAGTTCTGCCTGATGGAGGACCATGGCAAGTTCCAGCAATGGAATAAACTGAATTTGGATTTAGAGGATCTGGGTTCAAATTCTTACTCTTCTGCTTGCTATCTTTTTTACTTTGGGAAAATCACTTAAATTCTATATTAAAGTCAATTATAAGTTAAAACAGTTGGTTGAGATGAACTCGAAGGTCCCTTCCAGTTGTAAGTTCTATGATCCTACTTGACATCAACCCATTAATGACTACTCTTTGGGTATAATTATTCAACTCATTAGGAATCCACACTATATTCAGAGGACCTGGCCCCTATTTTGTATCGATCATCTGTTACCTGCCTTTGCTTCCATCTTTTTTCATACATGTCTTTTAAAAATCTAAGTAAATTGATGAATTTCCCCATGCTTTATATCAGTCCCCTTATATACAGCCTTCTTTCATTCCTCTTCATTGGAATTGTTTCTACTTGCATTTTCAGAATTTCATTCTTGAAAGCTTTACATAATCCCTTAGGAGCTCTGCCTGGAGTTGATTTTAGGCTATGGGATCCTACGTAACCTTGGGGATACTTCCTCTGCTTGATTTTCAGCTATGGAATTTTACATAATCTTTCTCAGAGCCCCTCTACAGGAAGCCTTTCCAATCTTTCTGGATTCTGGGCCTGCTCTCTGTTGATGACTTCCTATTTATTCTCCACGTAGCTCATTTGTACATATTTGTTTATGTGTTGTCTCTCCCATGAGATTGAGAGCTCTTCAAGGGCAGGGACTATCTTTTGCCTTCCTTTGTATCTTCAGCACTCAGCACAGTGTCTGGTACATAACAGGTATTTAATAAATGCTTATTGATTGACTGACCCTTGGAACTCCCTTTCTCAAAAGCTAAGACACCTTATCTGCCTATGCCGATTTCTCTTTGCCTTCTCTATCAGGAATTCTAAGATGAGGTGCTCACTGCTCCCACCCCTGGCCAAGGTTCATATCATTTCTACTTCTTCCTTATGTATTAAAATCAGCTCTTGAACAATAATTTGTTTCCCTCACTGGTTCCTCACTTTTTGAATAACAACCTTAGATGTCATCTGGTCTCACCTCCTCATTTTAGAGATGAAGGAACTGAGTCTTATGTGACTTATGAGATTAAATGACTTACCCAAAGTTACGCAGGTAGGTAGTCTGGGCTTAGAATAGAAGGGCCTTGAATACCTAGAGAAGAAGCTTGGATCCTGTCTTCTCTACAATAGGGAACTGTCCAAAATTTCTGAACAAGAGAGTAAAGTCACTTGGAAACTAAAAGATGGAAAAAAATTAAATGCATTGAAACCCTATGATATCATTATAAGGAAACCGAGACAATTACGTAGAGGAAAAAAAACCTCTCTAGAACTTTTGGCCAAATCATAAAAAGAAAAAGAAAAAAAAAACTTGTTTAACATAAAAATTACCTGTCTAGCCCAGATATTTGTTGAGAAAGTCAGAAGTTGCATAGTACTAACTTGCCTTGAAATGAATAACCCAGGTATATTGACCCAAGGTAAATATGTTGACCAAGACAAGATCAAGATGATGTTTCAATTCAAAGTCTGTTAAAAGCTGAAGTAAGACTGTTTCCTGGATGTCTTTTATCATGAATATCTGCTACAGGTTTATGAGGCCTCCTTCCCTGTCTGTCTCTTTCTGGGGTTATAAAAGTGCTTTTAGGGGATTTTATATTGATTTCAAACATTGTAAGAGAAAAGACTTTTTTTCTTTTTTAGAGTTTCCCAAGAACAAGAAGAGCCACACCATTTTAGAGAGACAAATTAATTTGACTCAATAGGCATTGATTAAGTGCCAACTTTGTGGAGACATTTAGTTATGTTCTGGGTATACAAGACAAAACAAAAAGGAGTCCTTGCCTTCAAGGAGCTTACATTCTTCCTGAGGATTTAGGGGAGGAGGGACCTATCTCTGCACAGATTAGCAAATATAAAATATATGCAAAGTTAGTACAAAATAATTGGGGAGAACACTAATAATTGGGGAATCAAAAAAGTCCGGTGCACTTTCTGCACTTTGAAGTTAGGTAGGGTTTGAAAGAAGTAAAGATGAGGAAAGAAAACATTCCAGTTATGGAAGCAGCCTACAAACTCAGACAAACCATTGCAGAAGGAATATTTATTTGGTGAGTATATAAAATAACATTTTTAAATGGACCACTTCTTTACCCCCAAGCTCCGCACAATTTTCTATTGGGCCAGCCTCCAACATCCCCTACACAGGACTTAAAGTATGCTAGACCTCAGACTATGAGCCTCTGCTCTATAGAGGCTTAGTTTCTTCATCTATAAAATGAAGGGTTGAATGTTATAAACTCTGAAATCTCTTCTGATGGAGATCATGATGGTTTTACCCTGAATATCTAACACAGTTCCTGAAACACTGCAGACACCTAACAAATGTTTGGAACTCAGCATGGTACAGTGACAAAACAACTGAACTTGACCATCCTAGGACCTGAGTTCAAATTCCACTTAATGGCTTTCACAGCTTTGGTCACCACAGGCAAATACCTTTACCTCCTCAGTTTTCTCCCTTATAAAATTAAGAGATTGGATTGGAAGGTCTCTTCCAGCTCTAAATCTATGATTACTATGAATTGAGCTGGATTCTGTTTCTAAATGCTATGATTGTTCCAAAAGCCTCAAACAAAAATTCAATATCGTCTGTTGTTAATTCAATCCCATAAGCATTTAAACATTTTTCATCTATTTCCCCAAATGCTCCTATGCAAACTTCATCAAGGTAGGAATGGTTCTAGAATGTGATACCCTGAAAGAAGTAGCAAGAAAGTGGGGTGGAGTAGGGGAGGCTCAGGATGGAGCTCCTGACTATTAAAGATACTATTTATAAAAGATGACACTAAGGGATATAATTTTGCCAGATTCTTTCTTTCATGTCATGGAAGAAGGAAAGAGGACAGAAAAAGCACTGAACAGAGAATGAATTTTAGTGGCTCACACAATTCACTGTAGCCAGTCTAGGTACGGTCAAATCTATTACTCAGTATTCTACTGATGGGAACTTGTAGTTCAATGACCTATCTCAAGTTTTCTCATTAAAATAAAAACTTATGATCCTGACCCAAAACACAACCCTAAAGGACTCTCTGAATCACCAACAGAAGATTAAACTATGTTTAGGATAGGTTCTACATTAAATGAAATTTACTGAAATCTAATTATTTGAAAAGTGATATTCTATGATAGGATAATTTGGGATAATTGAAAAATCTTTTGGGATCCAGAACTAAGACAGACTTTAAGTTATTAAAGCTTAAAATTTCCCTAAGACTTTTCTGACATTATGTATATATAAATGTGTGTGTATGTATCCATATATCTACATATTAGCTTTCTATTAACCAGAAAACTCCATTCCACGACTATGCCAGGTAACCGATTTTACCTGAGTCTGAATTTTATTGCTTGCCCAGGCATCAACTCTGGGTAAACTTGCTTGAGGCAGGAAAAGTTATTCAGCCATAGACTGGGATTTTCACATTTCTAGTGCAGCATTTGATCTTAAGGGGTACCATGGAATGCTTAGAGTTCATACTATGCTCAGTATGCTCTCATGATAATTAATGGTGAAGCAACATAGTGTAGCAGAATGACTTCTAGATTTGAAGGAGTCAAATGACCTGTCTTCAAAACTCAGCTCTGCCATTTATTAACTGGATGCCCTTGGTCAAGTCATTTGACTTTGTTGGGCCTTAGCTTCTTTGTCTGGAAAATGAAAGGGTTGGAATAGATGACCTCTAACACTCTTTCTGATGCTAAGCCTGTGATCTCATTATACATTAAGGGAGACAAACCACTTTTTTTTCTTCCCCACAACAATCCTGAGAGATAAGTAATAGGTCTTATTTTGCCTGTGTTGAAAATAGAAAAACTAATGTTACAAATGTTAAATGATTTGGTCAAAGTCACATGCCAGTAAATATCAGAGCCAAAATTAGAACCCATGTCTTGTAACTTAAAATCAAGTACTTTTCCATTACACAATAATGGAATTATGAACATTAAGAAGGGAGGAAACTATTGCTGAGGTATGTGGAATGCTTAGGAAAAAATTCAGGAAGCTAGATAGCTCCTGAGGAAGCATGGAAGGCTTAGGGAAATAAAACACTTCATTCTCTGTGAAACCCAAAGAGTTACATTGTTTAAGGAGGTGGTCAGGAAGAGTCACAGGTAAATCAGTATATCAGGTAGACTTTGTCCTCCTTCTTCGATTCTTACTATCCCTTCCCAAAATACAGACCTCAAAACTGATTGGACAAGGGAGAATCCTCCTCTATATTCTTCACCTCTAAGGGTTTTGTGAACTTTTGTTCCCTTAGTGGCCTTTTGGGGGATTACTGATCCCTGGCTCCCGAACCTACTACTATACTTTCTTTCCTTATTTCATGTGTGACAATGAACCTGTTTTAAGATCTTTGCCTCCTTGCTTATTCTTATCAAAGAGGCTTGCTTTCAATCAACTATTGTTGACTTTCCTATGTGGCTGAAGCATCAATTATCTGTCTTTTTTTAAAATTAAATTTTTTTTCTATTTTCCAATTAATCGATTCCATTTTCTTTCCCTCCTATCTGGAAAAAAGAAAAATTTGATTGTAACAAATATGAATAGTCAAACAAGACAAATTCCTACGTTGGTCATGTCCAAAACTGTATGTTTCAATCTGCATCTTTGGTTCATCACATCACTGTTGGCAGGTGGGTAACATTCTTCATCATTGGTTCTCTGGAATCATGGTTGGTCATTACATTGAACAGAGTTGTTAAGTCTTTCAAAATTGATCTTTTGTAAAGTTTCTAAAGGGGGCCAAGGTATTCAATTGCAGAAGAGCTGAGCAAATTATGCTATTTGAATGTAATGGAATACTATTTAAGTAATGAAAAATGGAATCATTTCAGACACTAAATATCTTTCAGTAACAGCCTGACTGGTATAGTGGAAAGGGTGAGAGACTGAAGTCAGAAGACCTGGGTTTTGATCTTGGCACTAACTTTTAGTAGTTTGTGATTATGCATGAATCTATGAGCCTCAGTTTCCTCATCTACCAATCAGAAATAGAAAGCCTCTAATTTCCATTCAACAATCATCTTTTAAGCATGTACTACTTGAAAGCACTATGCTAAAAACTGAGGATACAAAGGCAAAGCCTGAAACAAATCCTGTCCTCAGGGAGCAGGGTAGATATAATCTGCTCAAAGATAAATCAAGACGAAGTAATTGGGGATGGGGTTGGGACTGAGGGGAGACACTCTAACAACTACAGCAGACAGGAAAAGCCTCATGTAGAAGGTGGACCCAAAACTGAGCCTTGAAGGGAGCCAGGGAGTCCAAGACAGGGAGGCAATATTAGTCCTGCTCCCTTAGTTCTGGCTCCTACTTGCCCAGATTCTCCTGGCTTCTTCTGTGCCCTCTGTCATTGAATTACATGGCCCAGCCCTTGTGATTTTTTGAGAAGGAATTCTGAACTTCGGTTACCACATTTGCCTGCATAGACTCTACCTTCAAGGTACTCCTATCAGGGGGACTTTTGGTTGGCAGCCATCTTATTCTGGTGGTCAGAAAAAAATAAAAAACCACCAGAAATAACACAGTGTCCTTGGGCAAGAGGAACATCGTTAGGTTATTTGAGAGTCATTTTACAAGACAGCAAACAGTGATTGAGAAGAGATTAAGATAAAACAGACCAGGTACAAAGCAACAGGTCAAAAACCATGAAGCTATCATAATAGGTTCAAAGAGTAGCAGTTACCAAGTTCAGTGATCTTCCAAAATTCCTTAATTTTTGGTTCCATGAGGCTTTGAGGTTCCAGGGTCAGGGTTAGTCATCGGACTCTTTCCTGCCATATCATCACAGATTTAATATTGAAAGGGATTTTAAAGGTCACTTGGTCCAACTTCCTCACTTTACAGAAGAACCTGAAATCCACAAAAGATTTGTGGCTTGGCCAAGGTCACACAGGCATTTGGTAGCCAAGTTGAGATTTGAGCCTGGACTCTGACTCCAAATCTTGTGTCATTTCTCCTTTACCACAGCTGCCACAATACCCTCCCCACCAAGCGATATTTTTGATAATATTTATATAGCAACTTAAGGTCTTCAAAAGATTTTACATATTTTGTCTCATTTGACCCTGATAATATCCCAATGTAGTATTATTAGTATTAATATGATCTGTTATTATCCTCATTTTTAACAAATAAGGAAACTGAGGCTAAGAGACATTAAATGACTTGCCCGAGATCACACAACTAGTTAGCATCTAAGGCAGGATTTAAACTCGGGTCTTTCTGACTTTGAGTCCAGGGCTCTATCCAGTACAACATCTAGCTGCCTTCTGCACATTATACAGGAGGCTGTGAAAGTCTGCCCCTTCTCAGCCCCAAACCTCACACTGCAGAATCACAGACTTTCTCAATTAGAAGGGACCACAGGGGTCATCTAGTTCAACTTAACAAGAATCCTGTTTACACCATTCCTGAAAAGTGGTCATCTAGCCTTTGCTGAAAAACCTCCACTGAGGGAACAACCACTCCCTCCTGAGGTGGCCCAACCCATTTCTGGATAGCACTAATTAGTAGGATGTTTTTCCTTACATTGAACCAAAATCTGCCTCTGTATAATGTCTCGATTTCTAACAGAAGTCTAAATCTATTAAATTTCAGACTAGTCAAAACACTTTAAAAACCAGAGAGGTGAAAGATCAAAGCTTTCAAAGGAAAGATATAATGGAAAGACACTACCCAAATCAATTGCCTCTCAGTATCCCTACTGTTTCCTCTAAGACCCATTCTCTAGCTGGCTCTGAGTTTCTTTCTAACCTGATGATACAGAGTTTCCTCCTGGGACTTCTCTTTGCACTTTGGTGATTTGGTGACTCGGGCTCCTCATTTTTTTTATCCTCTGGTTCCCTAGTAATACTTTTGACTCACATCTTCCTCTTTGTGTGTCCACATAAGTATCTGGTAATCAGTTCCCCTTCCCAGTTTCAGAAGACTAAGGAGCTGAAGGGTTAAAGATACGAATGAGAGGATCCACTTCTATGCTGCCTCCCTCTGGACCCTAGCTGTCAGACTCTAGTGCCCCTAGTTAATTCCATGAGTCCTGGACCTTCAGGCTAGGAAAAGGTCAATAAACCAAATTTCTTTAGTTGACTATTCTGTTTGTAGATCATTTTATAATCTCAGAATTGTAAGGGAACAAGGTAAACTTCAAAGTAAACACCTTGAAGGCAAGGCCTGACAGTTTTGTCTTTGTAATTCCAACACCTAGCACTATGCCTTGCAAAAGTAGGCACTTAATACATGGTTGATGAATTTAAATGGAATTGATCACAATTAATCTAGAACAAGTTATTATATCTGAAGCAGAAATCCTCACTACAAATTCCCAGCAAATAGCCACTTGAGCTGAGCCTGAGCACTTCCAGGGATGGGGAATCCAGTCCATTCCATTTTCAAATAGCTCTAATAATTAGGAAGAGTTTCCTTATTTGGAGACAAAATCTGGCCCCTTGAAATCTCAGCTCATTGCTCTTAGTTCTATCCTCCACTGCAGTATTATCCTCTTCCTATGACTGAATTTAAACCCATGCAAATCTGTGTTCTATAAACCAGTGAACTTTCAAAAAAAATTCCAAAGCCTGCATAGAAATGACCGTGAATATAAGTGATAGAGGTTCTCACTACTCATTTGCTTATAGTATGTAATGGTTACAGGTCACTTTCATTTACAGCATGGTATATAATGGAAAGAAAACTAGATTTGAAGTCTAAACAACATAGGTTCAAATCCTCACTTTACCACCTTAAGATGTTGGATAAGTCATTTACTTTCCCTGAGCTTTGGTTCATTTACAAGTGAGGCAGTGAGTAGAGGGTGATCTCTAAAGGTCTCTTCTAGTTTTAAATCAATTATTTCATTGTAATAATAGCTAATATTAGTTAGCATTTACATAACACTTTAAGATTTGAAAAGTATTGAATATATATTATCTCATTTGATCCTCACAATAATCCCATGAAATAGGTACTATTATTATCCCTGTTTTACGTATGAAGATACTGACAGAAGTTGATTTGCCCAGGGTCACACAGCTAGTAAATATCTGAGAGTTTGAACTCAGGTGTTTCTGATTCCAAGAACACTGCTCTTAACCTCTGGACCACCTAGCTACTTGAAAAACAAGGCCATTTTTCAAAAGGTACTAAATCACCAAAAGGTAGGAAATATATCTTTTTCATCTCAACTAGAAATGGTTTGCTCCCTTAAATTGCAATGAGAAAGCATTGGATTTATAGTACAGAGTTTCTTAAGCTGAGGTCCATGAACTTGCTTTATATATATATATATATAGATATAGATAAAGATATAGATATAGATATATAGATATAGATATAGATATGTAACCATATTTCAATATAATTGGTTCACTTTGTAATCATATTTATTTTATGCATTTAAAAAAAATTATTGAGATGGGATCCATAGGCTTCACCAGATGGCCAAAGTGATACATGACATACACATACATACAAAAAAAAGACTAAGAATCCCTGAAGGAGTCACGTTACTAGAGCTGATTTTGCCACTAACTTTGAGGACTTGGGCAAGTTATTCCCCTTCATCGAGTCTCAGTTTCCCACTTTGTAAAATAATGAGAGTGAAATTAATGACACTGAAGGTCTCTTCAAACTCTCACGTTCTTGAGTTCAATGACTGATGTTTTTAATCCAGTTAATAAAACTGTAATACGTGCCTGTTGACATATAATATGTGTAGAAAAAGCTCCCATGGTGTAACAAAGAGGACCCCATCTGTGGTGACTGCTGTCTTGATGTGTCTTAAAGGGAGGCAAAATAGATATCTCTAGGCTCTTCTCACCTGACCCTTCTCCAAGAGAAGTTTTCATTTCTGCCAGGAAAGGAAAACAGAAGTTAGGACCAGAGACTGATCTGTTTTCATCAGAGAGGAAAGGTACTAGGCTAGAATTATATCTATCTGCTCCCTTAAATATTGTTAGTCTAGGGGATGTGATTGGGTTCCAGCTAACTTCTGATCACTTTGTCATTATTGGACAGTGAGGGAGACCCCAAGCTCTACATTCAAGGTTTGACTCTTTTCCCATCAAATGTGAGTTCCACATTGAACAGACATAGCAAATAGCAAAGAAACCCATTTATCCAAATCACAAGAATCTAGAAATCAGAGACAGTATATGTAGAAGATTATGTACCAGACCATTTAGCATGAAGGAGCTCTCCTATTGGGAATGAGGAAACTATGAGGCTCAACCTAGAGAGATTATCCTAGATCTCACCCAAAAGTGAGGGGAACTCCCCAAAGTGTCTAGAGTAGCAAGCTACATATGTGGATATGAGGGAGACTGTCAGTGCCTCTTATGTCTTCCCAGAGATTTTTACTTCAGCAACCCAAAGTTGGGGCTGGCCGCTTCTATCTTCTCTCTCAAAGCTGAAAGCTAGAAGTACTCAAAGTGACTCGATGATTGAAGGGGACTTGAAACTTGATGAGTGCCAAGGTGGATTGGCACTTGAAGAGTCCCAGAGGGGATTCACAGGAACTGAAGTTCCCCTACTTTTCACAGTCTCTACCCTACCCCTCCCACAGGGCAGGACATTCATCTCCACCAATAAAAAAAAAAGCCCCATGTCAATGGGCCTTTGGACAGGGTTACATATGTATCTATCAAGTATGCGCCAGCACAGAATAGTACATAGATTATTGGACTTGTCATCAGGAAGGTTTGGGTTCAAATCTCATTCTCAATACTTCCTAGCTATATGATCATGGGCAAGTCATTTAAGATTTCTAAGCCTCAGTGTCCTTATCTGTACAATGGGATTATAGTACAATAAAAGGCAGCTTAATTCAGATAAATTATAATGACTAATATCCTGCAAAGTCATTGCAATGACCAAGCTCCTGCAAATCCCAGAAAACAGATGATAATGTATACTTTACTCCTCTGGGCACAGATATGTAGGAATATGAATGTGGATGTGATTTTTGCTTTCATGTCTGTCTTTGTTATATTAAAGGGTTTGATGCAGGAGTTGAGAGGAATAGATTGGAAAGCAACTGCATCCATCAACTGCATCAATAAAGCCTTTTTTAAAGAGAAATTTGCAAAAGTCTGCCTTTTAAGGCCATGTGTGATGTGGTCTTGCCTAAGCAACCCAACAGAGGAGGAAAAGTCACAGATCCCTGACGTCAAAGGCTTCTCCATGGTATTTCTGCTGTCTCTAAAGCGAAGGGGTGGGGGGTGAGGAAGGACCACATCCAAAGAAACCCAGACTTCATTGCCTGAGTGGGTTCCTTCTCCTCTCCACTCTCCCCCCCCGCCCCGCACTTCCACCCTCCTGCCAGCATAAGGAAGATATTTTGGCCGCATTGCCCTTCCAGTCAAACTAATGTGATTATGTGGCCAAGGGAGACAGGAAATGACCGATAGTCACAACTGGTGGTATAGAGAGGGTGACTTCTGTACAAACAGTGAGCAAGAACCACAAGAATTTGGTCTGCTGCAGGAATAGTTTAGACATATGATTTTTCCAAAACAAATTAAGTGATGCAGGTTACAGAAAAGCCTTGCAGGGAGACTACACTGAATGAGACACTAACTGGTCAGAATTCCCAATTAACTGAAATCTATAGGTTTTGAGGGATCTAGAACTGTGAGAGGAGTAAATGATTGGTTTATCCAACCCCCTCATGTTACAGATGCAGAAGCAGGTCCAGAGAGGGAAAGTCATTTTCTCACATAAGTGACAAATACAGGACTCTGTCAGGCTTGCTCTTTCCTCCTTCCACTACCCCGACCTTCAACACTTCATTTGTAGAGAAATAGAAAATTACATTCATATCAAGCATTTAGTAGGGGAGTGGGGATTGGAGAGACAATTTGGTAGGATTTGTTCTAAGTTCAGTACATACTCAGCCCACTCTCCTATACTTTTTGTAGGCCTACATAGTAATGGAATTGAGACTCAGAACATGACTGCCTATATTTGTATAATGTTTTGTTATTACTAAGTATTACACATGCATTATCTCATATAATTTTCATTACAACCACATGAAAAGAGTAGTATGGATATTATTATCTCCTTTTTACAGATGAAGAAACTGAGGTTCATTTAGTATTCAAAAACCATTTAAGTAATTGTACATATAGGGTACTATGGCAAGAATTAGGGAAAATGTAGATATCTCACATTTATATGGTAGTTTAAAGTTTAAAAATCCTTTTGCTCAGAATAGCCCTGTGAGGTAGATAATACATGTATTATTTCCATTTTATAGATGAAGAAGATGAAACTCTGAGTAGCTAAGTGATTCACCCAGGGTCATGTTGCTAATAAGTATCTTAGGTGGGATTTGAAACCAGGTGTCCTGGCTCCAAGACTATTCATTCTAAATGCCACAAAAGTGTCACATAGGCAGATTTATGCATCAAGTTAAGTGTCTTAGACAAGGTCACATAGCTGACAGAGTTGGGACTTGAACCTAGGATTTCTGATTGGAAATTTGGTGACCTTTTCACTGAGTCAGGTTGAGATATTGATCCTCGATCAACTTAATTGCATTAATTCCATTCAATTAAACAAACTTTTATTAAGTACCTGATATTTACCTTTCTTGGTCTCTCTAATGCTTGTCACAATCCCTAGCATATAGCAGATGTTTAATAAATACTTATTAACTTGACTTACTATGTGCCCTTAAGCAAGATACAACCCCTTTGGGACTGTTTACTCTTTGTTAAAACAGGATGTTGAACCATTCCCAATACTTGATCCCATTGACCTCTTAGATCCCTTCTAGCTTACCTTCCAAGTCACACTCACTAATTGTGGATATCATACAAAGCTCTTTCCTTGAAACCCTTCTCCTTAGTGACCCCATCAGTTTCCATGAATTCAATAATCATCTCTTATAGATTTACTGCTAGATCAATATATCCAGTTTCAGAAAAAGAACTGATAAATAGAAGTATGCATAGAATAATTTTACATATTTAGTATGTGTATATGTGTGTGTATACACACATGCGTGCAAACATATATTTGTGTCTAATGGTAGCCTTTTCTTGGGGTGGGTGAGAAAAAAAGAAATTTACATGATAACATTATTACATATTTAAAAGGAATACCAAATTGTATATAATAGGTTGGCAACTTCATGTGCAATCATATTTTTTATAAATGCTTGCTTTAGTCCATAAATTAAAATGTGTGTGTGTGTGTGTGTGTGTGTGTGTTTGTATCCAATTCTAAACTTTTTGCTGCACTCTGCTTCCTCATCACCAACAACTTGTTGGGCATTTTGAACTGGATATTACATTAAGCATCCCAAAGTCAAAATGCCCAAATAGAATTAATTATCGTTCCCTAAATTCCTTATTACTGTTGAAGACACCACTAGCCTTCTAGTCATCCAGGTTCACAACCTTGGTGCCATCCTTGACCCTCTCTCTCTGTCTCTGTCTCTCTGTCTCTCTCTGTCTCTCTCTTTCTCTCTCCCATATCAAATCAGTTGACAAATCTTCACATTTCTTCATCTATGACAACTCTTGCCAATGTCCCATTCTCTCCACTTGAACAGCCACCACCCCAATTTAAGTCCTTATCACTTCTGGCTTGAATTACTGCAAGGGCTTCTGATTGCTCTCCATCTCTGTCCAATTCCAATCCATTCTCCACAAAGCCGACAAAGTGATTTTCCTAAAGCAAAAGTCTAACCTTGTAACCCCCTATTCAATAAACTCCAGTGAATCCTTACTACTTCTATGATCAAATATAACCTCTTCTGTTTGGAACTCAAAACTCTTCACAATTTAGCTGCAACCTGTCTTTATCATCTACTTACACACTACACCCCTTCACACATTAATCCAGCCCTACAGTCCACGTGTTGTTCCTCAAACGTGATGCTCTATCTCCAGCCTCCATGCCATTGCAATGGCTATTCCTCATTCCTGGAATGCACTCCCTTATCACCACTATCTTTTGGAATCTTTTCTTTCCTTCAGCTTCAGTTCAAGTGTCACATCTGCTAGGACATTCTCTCCCCGAACTACCTAATATTAATTTTGTATACCTTGTTTTATTGCACTTTATTGCACTTAACAGATATTGCATTTTGTTTTGTTGTGTTTTGTTTTCACTAAGTTGAAGGTTTGTGGCAACCCCGTGTGAAGCAAGTCTATGGGCACCATTTTTCCAAGAGCATGTATTCACATTGTGTCTCTATGTCACATTTTG
The DNA here is from genome assembly GCF_900497805.2 of Vombatus ursinus. Classification (NCBI taxonomy): domain Eukaryota; kingdom Metazoa; phylum Chordata; class Mammalia; order Diprotodontia; family Vombatidae; genus Vombatus; species Vombatus ursinus. The sequence continues at coordinate 17,649,368 of NW_020954751.1, read as the reverse complement.
GTGATATTCACAATATTTTAAACTTTTCTATTTTTATTATATCTGTTATGGTGATTTGTAATAAGTGATCTTTGATGTTAGTATTGTAATTGTTTTAGGCCCCATGAACTGTGCCCATATAAGACAGTGAACTTAATCCATAAATATGTGTGTTCCGACTGTTCCACCTACCTGACAGTTCCTGTCTCTCTCCCTCTCCTCTGGCCTCCCTATTCCCTGAGACACAACAATGTTGAAAGTAGGCCAATTAATAACCCTTCAATGGCCTCTAAGCATTCAAGTGAAAAGAAGAGTCAATTGATTAGGCAAAATTCATTGTTGCCTTATTTTAAGAAATTGTCACAACCACCCCAACCTTCAGCAACCACCACCTTGATCAGTGCAAGACCTTCCACCAGCAAAAAGACTATGACTCACTGAAGGCTCAGATGATGGTTAGCATTTTTGAGCTACAAAGTATTTTTTTAATGAAGGTTTGTACATTGTTTGTTAGACATAATACTATTGCACTTAATAGACTGTAGTTTAGTGTAAATATGACTTTTATATATACTGGGAAACCAAAAAATTCCTGTGACCTGCTTTATTGCAATATTCACTTTATTGCCGAGGTCTGGAACCAAACCCTCAAAATTTCTGAGATTCGCCTATATATTCTGTATGTATAGTCTTGTACATACATATTTCTCTCATTAGACTGTAAGGTCCTTGAAGGCAGGGATTATTTCACTTTTGCCTTTGTCTGCCTAACACTTAGAGCAGTGCCTTAGAATATAGCAAGTACTTAATAAATGCTTGTTGACAGATTATATTTGAAAGGAATTGTGTTCATTTGCATGGATAATTTCTGGTGTGTGAACATAGAGATAGATAGAAAGATAATTGCCCACATATTTTTTTTAATAAAACCATTCACTTTATATTAAATTCATACTTTGGAAAAATCTCAGCATGTGGCCAAACTCTTCTCACTGAGGCCCCTTGTGTCCCTGTTTCGCCTGGAAGGGTTGGTCTCTCTCAATGTTTCAGCTCTGCTAATCTAGGATATGACTTATGATTGGATTTAAACCCTGCTCTGTGGCCCATATGTGTCCCACCCTGAATAATGGGCCTGCATCCTATTGGAGCAGGTTAGACTAATTAGTTCTGTTTTATTTTGCATATGGTGTGGCAGAATGTAAATGCATGCAAAACAACATGCAAATTATCAGAGTCCTGGCACTGGGTAAAAACAAGCCTGCAGTACTGATGTTAACGACAATGCCTATTAACAATGGATATAAACAATAGACCTTAAAAAAGACAAAGGGTATCTATTGGGTTTTTGTTTCATTGTTCTGTTGTTTTTTGTTTATTTTTTTCTGGAACATTAAGTCACTTTTTAAATTATCCAAGCCTGTTCTCCTAGTCACAATGAAAAAGGGAAGAAAAAAAATGCCCCTACTGATAGGAGGCTTTTCCTGGTGAAGAGAGAGGTGGACCATCTGAGGAGGCAGCTGTTTGTTCTCCTAGGGATGAGGATGAAATTAGCCAGGGGATGTCAAGAATAGCAATAGAGATGTCCAGAAATTCACAGGAACAACAATGTAAAAAGAACTAGCAATAAAGCCTATGACCTTAGATATCTATGAACAAATATACAAAGTATGGATAATAAATGAATTGAACTGTAGGTCCTGACTAAAACTCTCTAAAGCTTTAAGTTACAGAGTATGGGCCAACCTGAATTGTAACACCAGACTTTCTGAAGCTCCTTACATCCCATCTCCTAACTCTAGATCTTTGCACTGTCTATTAACCTATACCTCTAATTCTCTTCCTCCTCACCTCAATCTGGCTTAACTGGCCTCCTTTGAGACTGAAATTCTGACTTCATATGGAGTCCTTTCCCCAGTCTCCTCTCCAAAGCCTTCCCGCTGAAGTTGCCTACCACTTATACTATCTCTCTATCTATTATCTATCACCTATTTATCTATCAACTGTCTATTTCTCTATCATCTATCATCTATCTATCCATCATCTATCTACCTATCTCTCTCATCTATCTATATATCTATCATCTATCTACCTATCTTACACACACATATACACATACATACACACACATATATACACACATATACACACACACATACATTTCTTGTGTATATTTTTTTATGTTGTCTCCCTCATTAAGATGTACATTTCTTGAAAGCAGAAACCGTGTTGTTTTGTCTTTCATTGTTTCCCCAGAGCTTAGCATTGTGCTTGGCAAATAGTAAGCACTTAATAGATGCTTTTTGACTGACTAAGGAGGGGAAAATTTGGCTTCGTAGATGTCGCTGAGATTTCATGGAATAAGACTCATGCCTGGAAGCTGACTCTGGAAGTGATTATCTGAAAGGAACAGAAGAGGTCAAAAGTAAGAGCTTGAATGGCAGAGTAGCATTATATATTAAGGAAATTTATTTGTATGAGGTATTCTAGAAAACAGGGAGGAAATATGGTGGAAGGCATTTGGGTAAAGATCAGGGAACACAGAAAGAGATCTTGTATGAGCACAGAAGATGAAAAAGCATTCAGGAAACTAGATGCAAATTTGTTATAGATACATGTTATAGTGATGAGGGACTTCACTTAACTGAATTTCTGCTCTCTGTCTGTGTGTGTGTGTGTGTGTCTGTCTGTCTCTCTGTGCATGTCTGTCTTTCTCTCTCCTCTTTGCCTATCTTTCTTTCCCCCAAGCTAATAATTTCTGATCTTAATGATAATTTCATCCTCCAAAAAGTAGAGAAACTAGCCAAGAGAAATTCTATTAGGTATCTGACTTACCAACAAAAAAGAACTAATTGCTGGGGTGGAAATAGTGGTAACTTCAGAAAGAAGTGACCATTTCATCTTGGAATTGATAAGGAGAGGAAAGCCGGGCACAGACTGACCAGCATTCTGGGGTTGGGAGTAAAAATTTCAAAGGATACAGAGAAATGCTATGGAAGATCCTGGGACGTTCTATCACGTAGAGTTCTATAGACACAAAGAGGTAATATTTTAAAAAGGAGGAAAGGGGACATTTGTCTGAGGAGACTAATATGCATACACTCAGGACTAATTGACCAGTTTTAATATTTTAAAGATGCATATGGAAGATGGAATTAAAAGCAGCTAAAGAAGGATAAAAACAAAAATATGACATGGTCCTGTAATAATAGTACTAGGAATGATAAAGCCTGGAATGAATTGAGTTGAGCTAAGGGAAAAGAAAACTGCTTCTATTTAACTATATTGAAGAAAAGAAGAGGATCAAAGATGGGACTGGCCTGATATTCTGGGAGGATGAGATGAGATTAACTTTTATTCTGCTTCTATTTTCTTTATTTCCCTAGTTTTGAAAAGAGAAAAGAATGGCTAGTAGAGATGTGATACTAACATAAGTAGGAAGATAGAAACAAATACCTAGGTACCCTTGATAAGTTATTCGCCAGGCCTAGTTGAACATGCCAAGGTAATTAAAAGGACACCAAAGTTAAGCTGGTATTTTTTAAGATCATGAAAAATAGGTGAAGTGTTCCATTTGCCCTTTTCTGCCAGAGAAAGGTGAATGTCCTGATTTTCAAAATAGGGAAGAGAATGGAATTTGAAAAGTAGAAGCCAGTGCTCTTGATTTTGATCCCTATCCAAATTCTAGAACATATTAATAAAAATATGATTAGTGAGTTGTTTGCCCTTTTAGAAGATAAGCTCCTTGAAGACAGGGATTACTTCATTTTTGTCCTTGAATCCCCAGGGCCTTGCACAGAGGGGGCACCTAATAAATGCTCAATGAATGCTGAATAAATTCAGATTAAAGTAAGCATTTATTCCAAAGACTCAGCAAGGCTACACCAAGAACAGGTCCTGCCAGACTAACCTCTTTCTTTGTTATGATACAGTTGCTAAACTGGTAGATTTATATTTTAGCAAAATATTTAGCAAGGTCTCATGCTCTTCTTGCAGACTACAAGGAGTGTTATAGGCTAGACAGTAATGTTGTTAGGCACATCAGGAAAAGAAAAAAAAAGTGGCACCTGCAATGCCCAGAACTGCATCTATAAGGCAGATGAACTGAGTATTTTAAGAATTAGCAATCTAACCCCTTTTATTAGGACTAAAGAAAATAATATATAGTCTCCCTCCCTGTATCACCATATCGAGTTATTTCTCTAGAGACATATTTGATCCATGATCCATCCAAATCTGGGTGATACTGAGCTGTATGATAACTCTACTACATTATTATCTAATCAATCAACAAACATTTAAGTGCTTAGTATGTGCCTAGCACCGAGCTAGGCAGTGGGGATAAAAAGAAAAAAAAATTTTTAAAGTCCTTGCCCTCAAGGCGCTTACATTCTACTCGCATTTAGCTCAATGCCTGGCACATAGAAGTGCTTAATAAATGTTTATTAACTATGAAGGGAGACAACAAGAAGTGTATATAGAATAAATACAAGGTAGTTAGAGGAAAGGGCAGTAATATCTGTGGGCATCAGGAATAGCTTCATATAGAAGGTGGTGTAAAACCAACATAGATGCAGCTAGATGGCTCAGTGGCTAGAGCACTGGGCCTAACGTCAGGAACACCTGAGCTCAAATCTAACCTCAGACATTTATTAGCTGTGTTTTCCTAGGCAAGTCATCTAACCTCTGTTTGCCTTAATCTACTAAGAGAAGAAATGGCAAACCACTTTAGAATCTTTGCCAAGAAAATCCCATGGACAGTATCAGTGTGCTATGGTCCATGGGGTCACAAAGAGCCTACATGACTGAACAACATAAACCAACATGGGACACATGTGCCAGTGAGCATCTTCAGTTTGAAAGGCAGAGAATTGGTAGATAAAAAAACTCCACATGACATCAAGATTCCCAGATCCAATGCCAGCTCAGACATTTCCTGAGTGGAAATGGGGAAGTCACCTTGGGCAAGTCACCTAGGGCAAGTCACCTAAACTTTCAGTGCCCCCGTTCCTTCCCCCTGTAAAATAGGAGTGATGCTAATACCTATGCTACCTGGTTCACAGGGCTATTAGGTGGAGAGCTCAGTGGAAATGTGAGTTTTTATTAACACACCATTTCAGTCATTGCTTAGAGCCCCAGGGGTGTTGGGCTGAGGAAAAAGACCAACGTCATCCCTCAGACTGGTAAACACCCACAACAAAAATGGAATTAAATCCAGCTTAAAGTTCTATGAGCCCAAAGAGACTGGGCATTGAATGTCCAAGTCTCTCTGTTGCAATTCCAAAAGGCAGCCACAAAGGCCTATGTCTGTTATAAAGCTTAGCCTGCATCCCCCACCCCACTCGCAGCCTCCCTGTGAGGGGACAGTGGGTGTACTGTTTGCACTCCAGTGTTTTCTCGGAAAGACCAGCCGTCTTTTCCTTAGAGTTGAAAGTCAGAGCATTCCGACCATATGGCAAGGGTCCTCATGCTCAGTAACTGGAGCCCACCCGCCCGGAGCCCAAAATAAATAAGCGGCTGTTGTTGAAACAACCTGCTCACCCACCCGTGCAAGCATAAGCGCACAAACACACATCCTGAAACTCAATTTCTATTCCTAGTCTGTTTCCAAAATATTAGTGGCTGGGTCAGGAGGATTGTTGCTTGAGCAATAAGTAGCTAAGCCATTTCTAAAAGGCTCTGTGTGTTATCCAAGTACACAGCCTAATGACTGTGTTTGAGTCTATCCTGAGCCAAAATTCAGGGCTCATCCCTGCTGACCTGTCTACCCTAGACCCTTAGGCCTCTGAGAGGATAGGAAGTTGTCTAAGGAGTAGATCCTTTCCCTCCTTTGGGGAGGAGAAAAAGTCACACCCTGGGAATCTAAACATGGGTTTTGCTCCTAGCTCTGTTCTAAGGCAAGGTCAATCACTGATCTTGGGCAAGTCACTTTTAGGACCTCACCTTTAACAGGATGGGGATGGACTAGATTACTTATAAGATCAATTTCATCTCTAACTTTTTATGAGTGACCCAGTCATGTTGCCACAGACAAGGTCCAACCCAGGTTTCCTGACTCAGGGTCCTATTTTCTTTTCATATTAAACCATTCTGCTTCTCTCAGAACAAGCCTGCCCTCTGTCCCCTTTGAACTAGTATCATCCAACTTCACACCATCTTTCTATCTCCAGTCTAACTCAGCTACCCATAGGTTTAGTTATATATCAAAACCCTGCCCTTTCCCAAGACAATTGAATTTGACCCAACTGTCAGAATTTCTCATAAATTATAAGCTCACATTCATTTGCAAAGCACTTTATGTATACATATAGATACACATGTATATGTATATACACACATGTGTGTATATATACACGTGTATGTATATGTGTGTATACATGTGTGCATATGTGCACAGCGTGTGTATGTGTGTATATATGTGCGTATATGTTGCATCTGCTCTTCACTACTCGATGAAGTAAGGGTTGGGAAATTGAGAATAAGAGAGATTAAGTGACTAGCCTAGAGTCACACAGCAATCATCTGAGACAAGATTCAAACTCAGGTAATACTAGCTAAGGATAGCTAATTATTTGTATAATGCTTTAAGGTTTGCAAAGTGATTTATAAATATTAAAATAGCTAACATTTATGTTATACTATGTCAGGCACTATGCTAAGTGCTTTACAAATATTCTTCTTTGAATGTCACAACAATACTGGGAGATAGGTGCTATTATTAGCCCCATTTTACAGATGAGGAGACTGAGGCAAACAGGGTTAAGTGATTTGCTCAATGTTCAAACATCTAGTAAGTGTCTGAGGCCAAATTTGAACTCGGGTCTTCCTGACTCCAGGCCCAGCCCTCTATCTAGTGAGCAATAATCATCACAATAACCCTGGGAGGTAGGTGCTATTATTATTCGCATTTTACAGATGAGGAAACTGAAACAAAGGTTACATGCTTTGTCCAGGTTCACATAGCTAAATGCCCAAGGCCACAGTTCTAAACTCAATTTCCCAACTCCTAGTCCAAGTCTCTTTCCACTACCCAAGCTCTTTTAAAACAAGCTCTTGGCAGAGAGAAGGGTCCAGAGAAAAGTCATATTCCGTTGTCTGCTGCCTCCCTCTCAGCCCACTACCACCACCTTCTTTTCTGCTCCCAACCCTAATCTACAAGGTGGATCAGCACAATGGAGGGATCAATTATTGCCCCTCTGCTGTTCTATAACAAAAGACCCTCAGTTTCCCTCACCCCATTCAGAAAACTCTTATGCTTTTTTAAAAGGAAATCACAAGGAAGAGGATTGACTTAGCAGAGGTAGCAGAGCCTGTTTGTCTTAGCTTGACATGAGAAAAAAGAAAAAAAAGAAAATTGTAAATCACCTTTTCCCAGGAGGGAGGAATGACTTGCACTGGCTTTGATGACTGATGCTGAAAATTACTACTTTGAATCTTCACGAATCACACCTACTGTGCCCCAGCATTCTGCTAGGTGCTGTGGGCCATACAAAAGCAGCTAGAGACTGAATGTCCACATCATTTTATCACCCTTTAAGCCTTTTTTAAGATTGTAAGGCAGAAGGAAAGAAAGAAGCAAACAAACAAACAACAGTAGGCCAAATCTTCTCCCCACCCCTGACCCCAGCTCTAAGCATCTAGTGGTTTCCTGGATGTGGTCCACATGGGATGAATTCTGAACTCATTACTGGCAGTCCTGGACTGGAGTCCCACTTTCTTCATCTTTAAAATGGGGACAATAAAGCATGCACTTCTTAGCCCACAAGCTAAAAGAAATCCAACAGAGACTACATCTCTCTTTGTGAGCTAAGAAGTCCACAAAATAGTCCATGTATTTCTACTTGTAGAAACTTAAGGACCTCAGAGGTACCATATGTCATCTGTAAAATGGAATTCTTAATAAGAGCCCATCCTCACAGGGTAATGTAGATCAAATGTGACAATGTATATAAAGCAGTTTGAAAACATTAAAGGGATATATAAATATCAGCTATTATTATTAGCAGGGTCCCAAACTGCTACACCAAGAATCTACTTGGCTTGGGGAAGCTAGGTTCGGCAGTAGATGGAGCACCAGCCATGGAGTCAGGAGGATGTGAATTCCAGTCCAGCCTCAGATACTTGACACTATCTATGTGACCCTGGCCAAGTCACTTAACCCCACCCCCATTGCCTCACAAAAAAAAAACAAAAAAGAATCTACCTGGCCTAGGGTTCAAAACTGTTCAAAATGATGCTCTAAGCTCACACCCAACTGAATCTGCCACTTTAGGTTTCATATCATATTGAGAACAACGGAACAATTTATTTCAAATAGGAAGTATGATAGCAGATCAGCATCAAATGACAAATAGCAAAAAAAAAAAAAATCCACCAAATGAAATCACCTACCCAAGGCACATTTCCCAGGCTCCCTACTCTTGGCCCTCAGGTAATTCTTATCTTGAGTCCAGAGCCTCCAGATGAATAGCTAAAGGAGACCTACTCTCAGCCTTTGGAGAAGGGAGAGGGCCTGCTACAGATAACTGCTAAAAGTGCTGGACTTCTCTTCTTGCTTCTTGACGAGGGAGTCCCAAGAGCTTTGCATACGTAGCATCCCACAAAAGGGCAGAAGCACACTGAGTACTCAGGTATCGATGATAAAAATACCCCAGCAAGATGGGCTATAGCTCAAAGGAGGCCCCTGCCTGACATGGCAGCCATTCTATCTTTTTTCCTGTTCTATGTTTCTGTTCCATGTTCTAATGTTTATTTCATTTTCTATCAGTGGCTCTTCTTGGCTTTGATTCTATGAAACACCCCATTCTGGGTACCTTCTGGTGGCTGCTGTCTCCTCCCACCCCTCCCCCCTGCTTTTCAGCTTCCTTTTGCATGTTGTCTCCCACCCCATCCCCCATTAGATTGTAAGTTGCTTGAAGGGAAGGATTGTCTCTCTTTTTCTTTTTTGTATCCCCAGCACTTGGCACAGTGCCTGGCAAATGGTAGGTGCTTAATAAATGTTTATTGAATTGAATTGATGTCCTACTCTCAGCATTTTTTATGCCTGCATCTTCTCTTGAAAGATCAAACTGGATGAGCTAGCTATATATGTAAGACAGCCAGGTCTGTGAACTTTTTTAAAAAATATTTTGATAACTGCATTTCAATATAATTGATTTTCTTTCTAATCATATGTATTTCAGTTGGTGCATTTCAAAACATTTTTTTTTTCTGAGAAGGCTTCACCACAGAGGTCCGTGAAACGAAAATAGTTAAAAACCCTTGGTTCAGAAAAAACTAAGGTCCTGTTCCTCACAGACACACCCCTTACCTCTGCCATACAAATTTCTGCTTATGAGCCTTTGTGTCTTCACATGGTGATCCTTTCACATGGAATATCCTTCCCATTACCTTCCTCTCTATCCACTTTCTCCCCATTCTTCAGGGACCAAATCAAAGCTCTGATCATCATAATTCAACTTAATGACTCTCTTCTCTGAGTTCTTGAACATAAATTAGCACATATGTATACTTTTTTTAAAATCTAAACTTGTGATTTCATCAATATGAGGGAATTCTCAGTATGGAACCTCCACTAATACAAAGAGGTGATTTGTGTGTAATTTTTGGCTTTAGCAAGTTTCCTGGGGCACCTAGAGATTAAATGATTTGTCTATAGTCTCACAGCCACTAGGTGTCAGAGATAGGGCTTGAACCTAGATCTTCATAACTCTAAGGATAACACTCTCTCCGATACTGTGCCCCTCATTCAAACAAATGTAACAGGGGGCTAGTGCCCTTTCACCCCGAGACAGCATGAAGCTAAGAACACAAGGTGAGTATAATGGTGTACTGGTCAAGAAGCCCAATCCTTATGAGCACATACAGAGTACTCAGCTGATGAAATTTACATATGAACTTTGGAGCATAAGTAGACATTCTTTAACTAGTTCCAGTCTGCTAACCACTTGGTGGATAGGAGTCTCTTTGGTTGATAGCTGAAACTGGAGTTGCATTTAAAAGACATTAGTGGAGAGAGTCCTTCCAGTCTAGCAGCATTCTGATGAAAGGTAATGCAAAAAGAAGAGAGGCCTTGGGTACTTCCCATTTAAGGCCAACATGTGGCCTGGATTTCAGACCTTAGTTTTGGTGTTTTGGTTTTGGTTTTTTCTGTTTTGTTTTGTTTTTGTCTCAGTGTTTATTTAGATGAAAGAGATTGGAGGTTGGGATGAATTTTGAAAGGTCAGGTGAGTGATCCACTAGGAGATCTAGGAGGTTTTGCAGATGGTCCAACTCTGAGGCTCTGAGGAGCAAAAAGCTGCCTTTAGGACCCAGTCCAGATTGTTGTTGTTCATCCTTCCTTCTCAAAGAAGGCCAATGACATCAGGAGGGCAAAGTCTTGACTTGCGAGTGAATTGGATTTAAGTGAGGTAGAGCTGCATAAAGCCATCAACCTCACTCTCTCCTCCAGAGTCACTGGAGTCCAGTGGCAAGACATAAGTCAAGATGATTGGCAATGACCCAGAACCCAGCCAAGAAATAGCTGAACCAAGGACTTATGCAGCAATAACATTGCAAATGGATATGAACCTGGTAAGACCAAGGCTATCTAGAAACTATTTTAGCTCTAAGCCTACTCTTTCAGAAATAGGTGTGTTATAGGGAGAGTGTTTCCCACAAAATGTTGGGGGAAATGTTGGCACTTTTCATATGAGATATTTGAAGTAAATATCACTTTGTAAAAACTAGTGATAATTGGTTAAATGGAATTGGGGAGTTAGTCACTGGCAACCAATAGTGCAGGGAACACACTGGAAAGGGAGTTTGGGCCAATAGTATTAGAGAAGAGACACCCTGACTCCTCATGGAGTACCTCTAGAACCCTGAAAGGGATATGTATCTGGCCTTGCTCTGGGAGAGTGAGGTCAGAGATTATTGTCTGCACAAATATATATACAGTTAAAAAGAATCACCTCATTAGGATGAATAGGAAGGCCTGAAAATGCATGCTTATGTAATTCTTTAACGTTTATGGAAGATTCATAGAGTCATAGATTCGGAGCCAAAATGGATTCTAGAGGTCATCCCGTCCAAGCCACTCAGTTTATACATGAAGAAATTGAAAGAGGTTAAATGATTCACTCAAGGTCACAAAGGCAACAACAAGAGACAATTTTAGGATTGGAACCTAGTTCTTTTGGATACAAATCCAGTGTGCTTTTTTCCATGGCACCATCTTTTCACACAACAGTCCCATAAGGTAGGTAGAAAAATTATTTTTATTCCCATTATATATTTATTATACATTATTATTTACCCCATTACATATTTATTCTATATTATATTTACCCATATATAGATAAGGAAACTGAGTTTTAGGGAGAAAATGTGCCTTTCCCTAAGTAACATAGCTACTAAATAGCAGAACCAAGATTCAAAATCAAGGGCATCTGCTGCCAACTCCACTGCTCTTCCACTGTACCACCCACCACTTAGGTAAATGATACAACATTAGATTTGGGAGCTACACCTCCATGAAACTGGGGTGTTTTTAAGGTTGTTACTGAAGGACAAGAGAAAGAAAAATAAACAGTCGTTTGGCCTCTAGCATGCCTGCTCTTCCTTGTACAAAGTGACAGACACCCCCAGCCAGTTACATTGAAGTGTGGAGAGTGTGAGTTTGTATGCAGAGCTGTGTGCCTGCACATGTATAAATTTGACTACTAGCATCCCCCTAGGAGTTCTCTGAAGAGCAAGGGCTCTCACTTAGATGGTCCTAGTGGAAAAGGGATTGAAAAAATACACACATTCAGGCAACCTCAAACATTGGTGTTGAGAACAAAAGGGAAGACAGTTTCTTATCTTCCCAAGAACTGGGCTCAAGCACAATCCCTTCAGATCTGATAAAAGTAGGTCAGTCTTGTAGATTCTATTGCCTCTTCTAGTATACTAGTGTGATCAGTCTCCCTCTCCCCCTTCACAACTTACAGGTTGTATTTCTCAGCAGACACATCATTCAAAAGTTAATGGATTCAATACATCTAATTAAATCAATCTTGGCACCCATTCAAAAGGCTTCTTTTTCTTTTCCCTTGGGCTACTGATAGTGTTATGCATGCTCAAGTATATGAGTGCATGTGTCTCTCCTGGGGAGAGGATGTATGGTGTGCATTTATGTGCATTACATGAATGTATATTTTTGTGTGTGGCATTGGTATTTATGTGTATGTGTACTTGTGTGGGTATGTGGTGTGTCTGTGTATATGTGTCATGTGTACTTGTGTGTGTGATGAGTGTGTATTAGTATTAGTGTAATATCCTTTTAAGGATTTTAAAAATCCTTTTAAGCCACAGATGCCTTCAGTGGGGACAGCCAGCTCTGCCTTTCCCCCATTCACTTTTTGAAATTCTTATTAGAAATACTTTATTGTTTAAGTTTAATCTTATTTTTTTTAAATTAACCAAAATCTCTTTTCTTTCCATCCTGCCTCCCTCTCTCTTCCCTTTCCTTTCTGGAGATCTTGGAGAAGCCTACGGTGATTGGCATAGCTGAGGCCAGCTGCTTCTAAGGAAAATGGTGAACAGAAACACAAATGGAAGGAACTCTAGACTGAGTGCCTCTCCAAAGCCCAAAAGACTCAGTAGGAGGTACTCTGAAACACTCGGAATTCTTTTCTCCACTCCCATGTTGCCTTGCATAGAATCATAGACCCACAATATCTTGGTGTTGGAAGGGACATTAGAGGTCATCTAGTCCATGGATAGTCATCTATCCAATGCAGGAAACCCTTCTACAACACCCCTGAGAAGTGGTCATTCTGCCTTGGACACTTTCAAAGGTTAAGGAGGTCACTAATTCACATAGCAACCTTTTTCACTTTCAAATAGTTCCAATTGTCAAAGGATTAATGAGCCTTCCTTATACAGAGCCAAGATCTGCCATCCCATTGGTTTTAGTTCTGCCTTTTGAAGTTAGACTGAATGTCTTTCTCCTTCCACTTGATAGCTTTTCAAATACTTAAAGACAACTATCATACCCCCTAAACCTAAACACCTCCTCTCCTCCCTCTGGCTTCTCTTTCATACACTAACATCTTAAGTTCCTTCACCTATAACATAGTTTCCAGACCTTTCGCCATTTCCTTTACCATCCTTTGGGCAATTTTAGGCTGGCCTACCTCATAACTGATAAAGGTTTGAATAAGTAGGAGTTAAGTGTATTAGAGGAACATTTGCAGAGATATTATTCACTGTGTTACGTACCTCTCCTTTGCCTAACAAATCTTAACTTGTTCAATGGTTTCTAATGCTAACCTTTTACTTGTCTGTCCTTCGAGTACATTAAAAAAAAAAGTATCAAGGCAAATTCCTCCATCCTTTTGAGAATTTCACCAAATCTCTCTCCCACTTTCCTAACCCTGGTAACTAGGCCTTGTTCCACTCTTTCAGAGGTTTGCTTATATCCAACACTAGGGCAGCAGTATTCCCCAGGTACTCCTCCTGACTTCCCTGTGGAGTACGGGATCATTAATTCCATTCAGACAGCATTTGTGGAATGGAAGAAAGATTATGTTCAATTTTTTTTAGAATTGACATATCTTTCACTCTCAGACTTCTTCAAAAGGCAGTTTATAGTTGATGTCCCCACTTCCTCCTTACTATTCATTCCTCTGTTCCCAGCAATATGACTTCTGTTTCCATTCCAATCCTGGAATATACTAGGAACTTTAATGCCAGTTGATCAACTCATAGAACCTGTTCTATCAAAGATTACCAATGGCCTCCTCGCTCCAAATACAGTGGCCTTTTCTCATCACTCATCCTCCTTTATTTCTCTACAGTTTTCAACATTATTAGTAACCCTCTCTTCAGAAGATGCTCTTCTTCCTGGTCTCCAGTACTATACTTATTCTCCCTCTTTTTCTCTCATTTTTCCTTTACTATCCCTTTGACTGGTTCCTCTTCTGAGTGCCTTAATGTTGGCTCTCACCAAGACCCTATCCTTTTTTTTTTCTTTCTGTATGCTTTCCCTCTTGAGAACCTCATTCACTTTCAAGCCTTTAATGATCACTTTACACAGAGGTTCCCAAATCCATGTCTCTAGCCTTATCTACTCCCTGAAATCCTACATTTGCATTTCCAGCCACTTACAAGGGATAGGATCATAGGTCTAAAGCTGGAAGAAACCTCTAGTCCAATGCCTTCATTGTACAGATTAGGAAACTGAGGCCCATTGAGGTTAAGTGGCTTGGTCAAGATCACACAGAGAGCAAATATTAGTGGGGGGATTTTAACTTATCACCTCTTAATTGAAAGCCAGTGCTCTTCCCACTGTATCATATTATGCAGGGAAAAGAATGCTAGATTTAGTCAGAGGACTTAGATTCAAATCCTGTCTCTGCTGTCTGTTACTTTGGGTAAGTCACTTAAACTTTCTTAGCCGAAGAAATGGAATATATGTGTGTGTGTGTGTGTGTGTGTGTATAAATTCTATAAAATGGGAGTGAGAAGTATACTAAATGTTCAAGAAAGTGAATTCCTGATCTAAATCTATAGTCCTACTTTTATTTCCACTAAACCTACTTCTAATTTCACTATTTCTCTTGGCAAAATCTCCCTTTACTCTATAACCCATATTCAAAATCACGATATTATATTTACCTTACCACCCTCTATCCATTATTGTTTTATTGTTTCTGCTTCAGCTATCTTTCTCAAGCTTGCCCTGCCCTCTTTATTCCTATTACTTCAAATGTGTACTATTATACAATTATATTTATTATTATAGTATTATGTACTATATACTATATATGTAAGATTATACTATTATATAAGTATAATATATACTATAATATAATATATAATAGCATACTATTATATACTATATATGTAGGAGTATACTGTTATATATATGTACACTATTATATACTATATATGTAGGATTATACTATTATACAAGCATAATATATACTATAATATGATATATTATAGTATACCATTATATACTATATACTATATATGTAGGAGTATACTTTATATATATATATATATGTACACTATTATATACTATATATGTAGGAGTATACTATTATATATTTAGGAGTATACCATTATATATAAAATATACTTATATGTATATACACATATACTATGATATATATTATATATGTTGTAATATTATCCAACATGCTGCTGTAATATATGTTGTTATATTATTCCTTACTGATTTTAAGACAGATACTCTCTTCCAATATATGTTTTAATCAGCTTCTAGAACCTTCTTCTACACTGGTCATGTGACACCTTTACTCAGAAGTCTTATGAGTTCTCTGTTGCCCACTGAATAATATTCAAATGATAAATTTGATATTCAAAGCCTTGCACAGTCTGGTGCCACCTTCCATTTCCAACCTTTTTCATGCTACTTTCTTCTGCATGTACTGGACTGCAACCAAACTGTACTACTTGCTATCTCCATACCATCTCCATGCTATCCCATCTTGGTGCTTTTTTTTAGATCAAACTGTTTTTTTTATTAGTTCTAGCTTTTCACTAAAACTGGGCTTTACGCAGAAGTGGGTTGGAGCCAACTCAAATCAACTTATAAGAGCTGATTACTAAATTTTTAGTGTGAGTGAGTATGTACTCCCTCAGAAATCAGCAAATGTTACAAATAAGGGCTTGAATTATTGTTTTGTAGGTTAAGAAAGTGATGGAGAAAATGTTAATAATGCAAATTAAACTTAAAAGTGTATTGTGAGTACTTTTTTTTTTTTTCAGAAAGACAGTTGTTAAATATTTACCAGCACATTACTGGCCACATCCACAACTAATATAAATTAGATTTTACCTTATTTGGGTCATGGTTTTCCTGACATCTGGAAAGCCCTCTCCCATTTATCTATGATCCTATAATATATGTTTAAATCTTGCCCTTTAGTCAAGGTCTGACTCAACTCTTCCTCCAGGAAGTCTTCTCTAGTCAATTCTGTCCCTCCTTAGACCATGTACAGTTCTTAGTCTGCACGTTTTTTATTCACTTGGTCTATATCTATGACTAGGGTCTGTGGTAGACATAGCTGAGTGATCCTCTAAAAGCAATCAGGACCATGGACAGTGATGGCTATCAATCAACCCAATACCCCATATATATACTCTGGGATCTATTCTTATGTAAGAGTGAAATTTAAGTACCTTCTTACCTTACACCTACATGGCAACATCTCCTTTTTCTGCTTAGCAGCATGTTGTGTCAATCAAGCCTTTGCAAAAGTGTTATTCTGTTACTAAATAGTTTAATTGATTTAATAAAAGGATAATACCATGCAAGGAATACATCTCAAAAGTTGCAACCATCTTAATTCCCATCATCTCAAAGGATGGAGCCTCACTGTCCCTGCCTCCCATTTCAGAGTGAAAGAAACAGAAAATTCCTTTTTTAATGCAACCTCCCTGGAATTTTCCTCCTGGATCAAATGCTGCAGAAACCACAATTCCCATACCTGCTGGCTCTGTGTGCTTCTTATTCATTGCCTTGACTAGTGATTAGCTTATTTGCCCTATGGAAATCTGTTACCTATGCTATACAGTCTAGTTTTGTTCAGAACCCCTGACTCTAGGGGAAAGATTGTGTCTGTGGCAGCAGCAGACTTCTCCTTGCTTCTTCTTCCTCAGTATCTCTATCTTTTACCTTTAAAGTTCACATAATATATTATATATATAATATATAATACTATATATATATATAATATAATAAAATTCACTCAGTCAACTCAGTCCATCATTATCCATGGGCTCTTACATTAAAGATTCATGTATTCTCTGCACCGAATCTTTTTGGTCTACACAATATATAGGAAGAAAATAAGCAAATCACCAGACACAGAACCACCACACATCATTTTTTATCATAGCCATTTGCATTTGTGTCATATCCCCTTACCAATGTGAATTCTAAGAGAATGAGGAGGAGCTGTGCCTTATACTTCATCATTGTATCTCACCCAGTGTCAGCATGATAGTCTGCACATAGTAGGTGCTTCTTAATTACCTGTTAGATTTGAAGTTGAAACATAGAATCATGGACTTGATCTTAGAAGTCATTCATTCCAACTTCCCTCCCAACATACAAATTCCCTCTGCAATATACCAACAACTTACCAGTTCATTTTCGGTAAATCAAATATCAAATCAAAATATTCTGTAAATCATATATTAATGAACCATATTAGCTTCTGATTCAAGTGACCCCTATCATGAATCTTTCTGTAAAGATTCTCATACACACACACACACACACGCACACACACACACATCTTTTTCTAAAGTTCTTATGAAATGCTAGTTTTTTTGCATATAAAAGTTGCACCTACAAGCTTGACTGTCCTTGGGCTCCTGAGATCCTGTCCTAAAACCATTGGTATTCTGCCTCATGGGTGAGCCTCAAGTGCTGAGTCCATCTGGAGCTCCATCATCCCTACCTGCTGCCTGAAAAAAACAGTAAAAGTTATTGGGCAACTAAAGCAATGTATCGGACCTACATCTCACAGCCAGAGATAGGGGAATTCTTTGTTAGCCAATCAGTCAACAGGCATTTATTAAGCAATTACTATATGCTAGACATTGTGTTAATTCCTGGGGATACAAAGAAAAGCAAAAAAAAATGAGGTCCTTACTCTTAGGGTGCTCACAGTCTAACGGAGAAGCCAAGATGCAAGGTGCATACATGATAAGTATAAATGGGAGATAATCTCAGAAGAAAGGAATCGGGATGGGGGTAGGGTGGAGCGAGGGGCAGGGGAGCTGAAAAAGCCACTTGCAGAAAGAGCTGAGTCTTGAAGGAGGCCAGGGAAACCAGATGACAGAGATAAGGAGGGAGAACATTCCAGGTGTGAAGGACAGCCAGAGTGAAAGCACTGAGTAGGGAGAGAGAAAGCGTATGTCACGGATGAGGAACAGTCAATAAGCCAGTGTAACTGGACCCTTGAATACATGAACAGCAGTAAAATGTAAGAAAAACTGGAAAAATAGGAAGAGGTCAGGTTGTGAAGGACTAAAATGCCAGAGCATTTTCTATATTTGATCCTAGAGATAATAGGGAGCCATTGGAGTTTATTGAGTGAGGAGGGAGCAGTGGCATAGCCAGACTTTAAGAAAATCCTTTTGGCAGCTGAATGGAGAATGGATTCGAAGGGGGAGTGACTTGAGGTAGGGAAAACACCAGCAGGCTACAGCAGTTGTCCAGGCCTGAGTTGATGAGGGCCGGTATCAGGGTACTGATTGTATGAGTGGAAATAAGAGTACATATACTAGAGATAAAGTGTGTTAGAGCCACCTGGAAGTGAAGAAGAGAGCGTTCGTTAAAGCTCTAGTTTAAGGTACCACCAGCTGTTGCTCTTATCTGCCTGAGGTGTCTCCCCTACAGTGCCTGAAATCGGGTCACTGCCTCTTCCAAAAAAGGAACTGGTTGTGCTAAAGACAGTAACCTACAATTTCTCCTCCTCTAAGTAAGGGTTCATGGGGTTTTAATTCTTCCCTTCAATTTAGTGGATCATATTCCCCTTTTAAGCATCTCCCCTCCTCCCTGCTCATACTTACATCTCAGCCTACGCTCCATGGTAGGTACTGCTCTCCCATTATGGCTGTCACGGGTTAATCTAATGACTATATTGATTTCTTGGTTACATCTGCTCCAAAGTAGCCACAGGGAATTAGCTCCTAAAGAGCCAAAAAGATAAAAGGAAAAGAACATAAGTGGGCTTTTCTTTTTCTTTCCATCTTTCTTTTTGCAAATAATAACTACCTACAAATTAGTGTTTGAGCCCACAGCAGAAGCATTTATTATGGCAGACCATGAAACGAGAGCATTAGCAACTTCAGCCAAGGCAGAGAAAACCCAGAGCCGTGCTAGCAGGTCAAGGCCTAGATGGCTGGAGACAGGGCCCTGGGCCTGCACTGAGAAAGGAGCAGAGCGAAGTTTCACAAATAGTGGGCAGCTGTGCTCCATTCTTGGGATCCCACAGAGGCGATACACATCCACAGGGCCCATGTTGCCAAGGCAAAGTGCTTTTGTGGAGAGTCGCTATATGCCTCAATTAACATACACATACACATACATACATATGTTGAAAAATCCATAAACTGGGACAATATTTCTATGAGGCCCTACAAATCAAAAT
Source organism: Vombatus ursinus (assembly GCF_900497805.2). Lineage (NCBI taxonomy): Eukaryota > Metazoa > Chordata > Mammalia > Diprotodontia > Vombatidae > Vombatus > Vombatus ursinus. The sequence goes on along the minus strand of NW_020954751.1, from coordinate 17,630,235 downwards.
GGTTATTTTATTCAATAAAATTATCAAGTTCAGCCATAGTCCTTAGCCTTCTTGATTCTCTCCCAATATGACCCCCATGAGTTACTTAGAGGTAAAAGCAAACTTGAGAGTAGAAAATTCCACACATCTATCTGCTAAAGTCACATGCTGCCTCAGACATTTACCAGCTGTGTGATCCTGGGCACTTAGCCTCTCTACAACTTTGTTTCCTTATCTGTAAAATGGGGATAATAATAGCTCCCATCTCCCAGGATTGTTATAAGGCTTACATAATATAACACCTGTAAAGCACTTTGCAAACCTTAAAAAAAAACCATACAGATGCTAGCTATTATTATCTGTACATTTGTTGTAATGAATCAGATAACAATTTAATAAGCACCTCCCACGTGACAGATAAGGTATTAGGTGCTAGGGATAGAGACAAAAAATTAAAGCAATCTCTACCCTCGAGGTATTTATATTCCATTGAAACAACTGTTCTGGAATAAAATTGGGAATTATTGGAGATAAGTCTCTGATCTAACCATCCCATTACTGCACATATCACCCTAGGAGGTCCATGGCAGAAAGAAAGGTTCCACAGGAACAAAATATTCATTGAAGCACTCTTCATAGCTGCCAAAAAAAAAAAAAATCCTCAGAAATAAAGAGAGTGCCCATCATTTGGGAAATAGCTGAACAAATTGTGTCATATAAATGAAAAACTCTGTAAGAAATGACAAATGTTAGCATTTCAGCATCATGGTAGAAGATTTTCTGACGTAGTGTAGGGCAAAAAAAAAAAAAGTAGAACCCAAAGAGCAATGTACACAATAGTAATAATAATGTAAATGAAAACAACAATGAAAGACCAACTACAATGAATAACCTTGGTTCCAAAGATCAGAGGACAAAAAGAATAGTTCTTCCTCTCAACTAATAAGTAGGGGAACATGGTGCCATTGATTTATTGACATTCAAAGCTTCAGAGCCAGAGGAACTGGACTCAAATGTATGACCTTGGGCAAATGATAACCTCCATGGACCCACAGCCAGAATGATGGTGAATTCCAATCCCATCTCAGACACTTGCACAACCTAGTTTTATGTGGGCATGCCCAGTTCATCTAACATGGAGGAGGCTTTGAGGAACCTTTGGAGCATGTCCAGATTGCCTGACATGTAGGCCTCTGTGTCCCTTGACATGTGTCTAGCGATAGATTGATTGGATACATCTTTATAACTGGCAAGACTGAGCCATCCACTCTATCCTCCTGTTCATCCCTTCCTGTTGCCCATTCACACCCAGAAAGGGCCCCATGAACTGAAACTGTGAGAGGGGAAGGATTTCCCTATTCTCCTTCTTTGACCCCAGCTCTGAACTTCTATTCTGTCTTCCCTGTTTTCAGATGTCAGAGGTGACCCCCATGGGACCTGATATTTCAGGCTGTGATGATCTTGGAGCCAAGACTGTAGGTGGGATGGTGCAGCCAGGCAGTCTGGCAAGGCAGGCCTGAGAAGCCGAGGTGCCTGGGACTTGAGCCCAAGGTGGGTGTTGGACTTGGGAACAGGAGTACACTCTATAGGAACTGAGCTAAACTATGAACCTAATCTCCTTCCCCTCCCCAGAGACCGAGGTATTGAAAAGGAGAGGGAAATGAATCGTGCCTCACATGAGTTGAAGAGTAAGTTTATCCAGGGGGCTGCACTAGATCAGAGGTGTCAAAGATACTTCAAGGGAACAGAAATGCTCTTCAAGGCAGCCAAATCAGAATAAAAAAAAAATGTAATTAGTAAATATTTAACAAAATAAAAATACAATAAAACATAGGTAATGGTGATTTGTGGTTTTCTCAGTCAATAAGCAGCCACAGGGATCATTATCTATGGCTTAGTGACCCCATTTCTATTTTAATTTGATATCACTGGGCTTCATGACTACAGAGATCTGTTCCAGGTCTGAACCATCTATGGTTCAAGGATCCCTTCCTAGTCAATGGGATGATTTTGCTGCACTGGTAGGGCAATATTACCCCAATATTACTCCCTCTCTCTTGTTCCTTTCTCTTGGGAACATTTCTACCTCTCTTCTTTCTATTTGTGGGCCCCCCCCCCACCAAAGATGACCCTAATTATGATTGACAAGCAAAAAAACACGACTACTGAAATAGCTTTTACAAGGCAAAAAAAAGGCCATAGATTTGGATAAGAGATTAGATGCCTAGGGCCACCAATTTCCAAAGCCCTTGAAAATTTCCAGAAACTGCTTAATAATCCCTCAATCTTTCCTCCACCTCCTCTGATAAAATTAGTTTTTCTTCAGGTGTCATCATTGAAAAATAAAGCTATTTGCTATTCAATATTACCCTCCCCTGCTGCCTCTTAATGGTGTGGAGGTGATCCTGTATTTTCAAAGGCTACAGCAGCAAACCATAAGCTCTGGCCTCTTTGACCAAACAACATAAGCTTCAAGGATAGGCCTGGTGGCCAACTCTAGCTTGCTTGTCCAAGGACCAGCCTAACAAGGTGCAAAGGGGCTCATCACTTAACAGAGCATTGGCAAATAAATGGATGATAGACTATTCTTGACCACGGGACTCACAAAGACTTTGGCATGGAAAAGTTGCAATCTGTGTCGGTGGACAGAGCAGCCAGACACAGGAAATCACAGCTCCTTCAAGTATTGAACTTAACCAATATTGGAACAATATTGTTTTCCACTATTTTTTATTATAAAAGTATATAGTATTTCAACCAAATTATGGGTTGAACAGCCTTTTGCGGGCTATCCTGGGAATCTAATCACCATTTGTGATATAGTTTCTAAGATAAAATAAATTCCAAGTTCTAAACACAACAACTTACAAATGAACCTTTGGAAATCAATCCATCTATAAACTGAAAGCTACTGCCCCAAAGTAACAAAACAGCAAATAATAGCTGGTATTAATATAGCTCTTTAAAGTTAGAAAGGAGCTTGACACATATTACATCATTTGACCTTCACAAACAACCCTGTGAGGTCAATGCTGGTATAATCATTCCCATTTCATGGGTGAGGGAACCAAGACCAAGAGGTGTTAAGTGACTTGCTGGGTGTTACAGAACTAGTAAGTGTCTGAGGCAGAATTCAAACTCAAGTGTTACTCAAACCAAGGCTAGCTCTCTATCCACTATTCCACTTAGCTGCCTTTCTTCTTATAAAATATGATAGATGGTAATAATTTTAAATTAAACGATGGCCAACTGTCTGCCAACACACTCATCATGAGATTATGAGTACCCTTATGTATGATCAAGAATAGACGTGTCAAATATAACTCCTGACTATTGACCTGCTCTACCCACAGTGTGGCCTGAACCAGATAAAATGTAATTGGGAAATATTTAACAAAACAAATGAAAATACAACAGAACATAGATAATGTTAATATGCGGTTTTCTGAGTCAGTATGGGCCCACAGGGATCCTCGCATACCATCTAGTGGCCTGGTTTCTAAAGTGACATCCCTTGTCTGGGAGGCATTATAAAAATACCAGTGGAATGAATGTTAGCACAGAAATGTAGAGTTGGAAAATGCGAACATAAGAGCAGGGGATTTTTTTTTTGTTTTGTGTGTATGCATCCTTAATAGCTACCATAGCCCTTTACATATAGGCAGAGTGGGTGGGCTTAGATGGATCTGAGGGACTACGGACTCAGACACCCTCATTTTACAGATAAGGAAACTGAGGCCTAGAAAGACAAATAGACTTACTCAAGATCATACATCTATGTAGTAGTTGAAGTAGGTCTTCGCCCACCTACAAGTCCAGGGTTCCAACAACAATTTCATGCCACCTATAAATCGATATTTGTTGAATCAAAAATAATTCTTTCTCAATAAAGCCTTGCTGGGCTTCTTCCTTCAGAGTTAGTTAACTTAGTATGGTAGAAAGAACTCCAGCTCTGAAGTCTAGAGAACCTGGGTTCAAATCCTACTTCTGTTGCTTACCAGCTGCGTGACCCTGGGCTCCAATTTTATCATCTATATAATGAAGAAATTGTACTATGTGGCCTTTGAGGTCTGGTGTTGTGATGCTAGGAGTCTTTAAGGTCCCTTCTGGCTCTAAAATAAGATTCTTAAAATCTATGAAATTGGTTTCTAATAGTTTGATGGCTATATGTCAATATCATTGATTTCTTTTGTAATCCTATGCATTTTATTTTCTGCATTAAAAAAACCTTCTAAGGAGTCCATTGGCTTCACCAGACTGCCAAAGGGGTCTGTAACACACACGTGCAAAAAAAAAAAAGGTTAAGAAGCCCTTCTATAAAATGACATCATTCTATTATACTCAATTCAAGAAGATAATCCAATTTTATAAAATAAAATTTACCTTTGCACCATCTATAATAAGAGTCAGGCGGAGGAGGGTGTTGAATAGTTTAAATTCCTCAAAAGAAAAAAAATTAGTCTGCAACCACACAGTGATCTGATGTTTATTTCATTTATCCACAGACATTTCCAGGGAAATAAGTACAAGGACAGAGAGTGGTGTCACAGCCAATCAGATCCCTGTTTTTATCAATCCCATTCCTTAAGGGGCTGTGTCCTATTTCAAAACACTTAACGGTCAGGTTGGATGGATGATTATTTTGCCCCTGTTTTAAAGGACTAAACAACCTCCCTGGGGTGCCTTCAAAGCTTCTTCTAGCCTATAGGGTCTGCTTTAGTGCTTGGTCCAGGGAGCCCTCCATGAAAGCATTTCATCCTATACTATGCTCTCTTCAGAATCTCTCCAACCCTACTCTGATCCCTGGGCATCTGCTTCATAAGCACAGGTCCTGTAGAGGCGCACAGAAAGAAGGCAGCCTTGGAAGGATAGGCCCTGTTAAGGTCTGAAAACAGTGGCCTGGCAAATACCTGAACCACGCCCTTTCTCTACGCATGGCCCCTTTCCACTATCTCCAGTTGTGGCTTCAACCTGGATTCCTCTGAGTGAGCCGGCCTGATTGCAGCCCTTCTCCTAGACCCTAATTGTCATTCCTTTCATGCAGTAGACAAGACACTCATCTTGCTTATAAAAATACTCACTGCATGTCTCTAATAGTGGAAGAGAAGCCCCAGACCTCTGGCCCTGCCATTCTTCTGAAAGGTCAAGGCCTCAGCCAGGGGTGCTGAGCACAGGGTCTTCCCAAAATAGTCTGATGCGTGAAGGCTTATCAGAAGCAGGAGGTACCAGAGTAAGCCCAGTTAGGGAGGCAGCTTTGGGGCAAAGACCACAGGCAGCTTTGTTTCTGAACTCTGTGCTTTCTACTCTCTTGGATGATCTTCAAGATAAAAATAAAACACCTGAACCAGTTCTCAGGAGACCTGGGTTGGGATTGTAGTTTCATCAGATTTAGAGCCAGAAGGGATGCCAGGAACAATCTCTGGGGGTTCTTAAACTTTTGGGGGTCACAGCCCCTTTGGAAGTCTGGCGAAGTCTACGGACCTTGTCTCAGAATAATGAGGCTAAGTGAATAAAGTAAAATACATAAGATTACAAAAGAATTGTATTGAAATACAGCTATCGAAATATTTAATAAAGAAAAAGTTCACAAATCCCAGGTTAAGAACCCCAGGACTAGCTCAACCTTCTTATTTTACAGATGAGGAAATTGAAGTTCAGAAAGGTGAAGTCCTTTGCGCATAGTAATATAGCACAAAGTCACAGATCGAAGACACAGGCAGGCCCTGTTCATTTGATTCCAAAAACCAGGGCTCTTTCCACTCTGGGAAAAGTCTTAACTCCATTACTGACTGACTGTGGGAATTATGGTCAATTACAACATCTCCTTGAGTCTCAGTTTCTTTATAGAATAGACTTGATCATACATGTATGTCTGCACATATAGACTGTATCGCATATACTGCCATGTATGTGCATGTATGTTGTATATATGCAAATATGTGTTATTTATGTGTTCCTATATTGCTGTGTGTGTATTACCCACACATATACACATGCATGTACACGTACATGCATAGGCATATGCACATTATGTGCATGTAAATGTATAGCACACATATATATCTACATATACATTGTATTGTATAGACATAAACACACATAAACATATACAAAACATATGTATATGTGTACACTTAGATGTAGAAAACACATGGAAACACATTTACATTTACCTGCATGCATACATACTATGTATGTACATGTACCAATATATGTGCAAATGCATGGACATATACACCTGCATCTACATGCACATGCATGTGTGCATAGCTATATACACATAAAGAACATATATATGTATGCATATGCACGTGTTAATGTGCACTGGCATGCGAACATACATGTTGCTATACATATACCCATATACATTGTGTGTGCATATACACATTCATGTATAGTGTATTTAATCATATACACACGTGCATTTATTTTTGCATATGTACAGACAGATGAATATACATTGCACATGAACATGTAGTATATATACATATTTACGCATATCTATTCATCTACATATACACATTTGTACAATGTACATTGACATGTGTATACACATGGTCATGCATGTACATAGGTATCTATACATATACACACTTTAACTTAATGTAAATACATTTATATACATGTATACGTGTACACATGTATATGTATATTCATATCTTGTAAATATATACATGCATATGAACATGTATACAATATACAATGTAATTATACATATATACATATAATTATACATATACACACATGCGCATTTATACAAATACACATATAGAGCACACATATATACACACATTAATACATACATATTATATCCATTTGCTCATCTATACATATCTATATTCATACACGTATAAATATAACATTTCTATTTACACATATACATGTTTACATACACATCCATGTACACATAAATATACATATTATGAGGATTGGGACAAGAGTGATATGGGATGAGAAGGCAGGGATGGCTTGTCATTTGCACTGAAAAAAGAAGTACCTAAATTAGTGAGACCATAGACCCATCAAAGTGCTGAAACATCTGCATTGGTTTCTTATGCAGTATTCCATACATATCTGTTTAAAAGAATGAGTGGCAGAGTCAATGGAGAGCTAGCCTTGGAGCCAGGTAGCCTAGGATCAAGTCAGCCTCCGATGTGTAAGTGATCAATGACCTTAAAACAGAGTAACAGCAACAATAGAGAGGCAGCATCACGTGGCAGAGACAGAGCCAGCCTCAGAGCCACACAGGCCTGGGTGCAAGTACCAGTCCTGATGCACGCTGGTCAGGTCATATGACCTCTCAAGGCTAGCAGCAACTCCTGATATACATCACAAAAAATTGAAATTAAATTTTTTTTTTAAAAGAGCTGATATGCCCTGGTAGAGGGAGTTCTTGGTATCAATGAAATCATAATTCCAATACCTTCCCCTCTTTTAATGAATGAAAATTAAGGGGGTTAGACTAGCCAATCTCTAAAGACTCTTCCAACTCTAATGTCCTGGGCTCTAAAAACCCATCCAGATCTAACATTCTTTCTTCAATGTTCTAAAATTCCCTGTTCTCAAAATTCTAATTCTCCTATTCCATGGTCTAAGTTTCATATCGAACTCAAACAGAAATGGAGCCACTAAACCCTGCATAAGAGTCTCTTCCAGCTGTATGTTGACTTAGAGAAGCACATATTAACATTATCTTCGTTCTGTTGTATTTTTGTTTATTTTGTTAAATATTTCCCAGTTACCTTTTAATCTAGTGCCAGCAGCAGGTGTTTGACACCGCTGGTCTAAGGGGCCTTGCTAGAGTCATCACTGCTTAGTGGAGAGAGCTAACCCGGAAGCAGGGACCTAGGCCAAGTTACCTAATTTCTCAGTGCTCTAGGGCTTAGGCAAGCCTACAAGGCTACAGGTTTCAAAGAAGATACTGACTTGCACTGGTAGAGGGAGTTTCCTCTGCTGATGAAATCACACATCTAGTCCCTATTCTTCAGGGGCCTTCCAGCTCTAAGATTCTGTGATTCCTGGGTGATTGTTTCGTCTCCTCTTGACTTTGCGATGCTTTGATCAGCCGGGCCAGGAGAAGGGGAAGGTGTAATTTCCCAGTGAAATCCCACCTCACGGCTTTCCCTGGTGCTCCCACCAATCAGTCTGCCTGCCGACTCTCCATGGCTTTGCTCTTGCTACATCTGCAGCCCCAGCTTTCAATCTAAGACATTCCTAAACCACAGAAAACACATTCATTTGCATAAAGTAATTGCCCAGTGCTTCTTTTAAAGGGACATGTTTAAGGATTATAGCAACAGGGGAAACAAAATTCAACTTCACTATCATCTGCGACCAAACAGGCAGCCGGGGCAAAACCTCACATATTTTGGATGCAAATCTCACAAAAGCCCAAAGAAGTAATTTTGAAGATGTCTTTTTATAGCTATAGTTACCAGGATGGTGTGAAGCCATTGTTTTTCCTCCCTCTAACCAGGAATAAACCCTGAACCATAGCAAACTACCCCAGATTGCTGACTCCAGCACTGAAACCAAATAGTGATTTTTCACTGAACCGTGAACAGAGGCAAAGGTTTTCTTTCCTGTGAGCTAGTTTAACTGGCACTGAAACTCCAGCAGAGTTCCCGTGTTTCAGAGGAATTAGGCCTAGGTTCAGAGAGGGTAGGCGTTGTTTCTGTCCATTGAAATGTCTGTAAAGTATTTTAGGGCAGTACACAGTAGGTGCTTAATAAATGCTTGTTCTCTTCCCCTTCTCTTCTACCTCAAGCTAGGTCACCTTGAGTAAATAAGAAGCTCCCTGGAGGTCTCCTTATCTGCAAAATCTGGATTTGATTTGTTGATCTCTAAATGTTTCTTCTCAATCTGGCGTTCCAACATTCTCACATCCTCGGGGACAAAGCTAAGGAAATCATAAGAACCTACTTGGATCTGGAATTAACTATCCATACACTAATATGTAGCTCTCAACCTCATATAGCCTGTGAAACTCTCATTCATTTTCTCCCCAAAATCCCTCTTAGATAATCATACAAGAAGACTTCTTTGGGCTCTTTTAGTGTCTTGAGAGTAATAATACAGGAAGGAAGGAAACAAGCTTTTATTAAGCACCTCATATGTGCTAGGCACTGTGCTTACACTTTACAAATATTATCTCATTTGAGCCTTACAACAACAGGGAGGTACTGTTACTATCCCCATTTTACAGTTGAGGCAAATGAGACAAACAGAAGTTAAATGACTCACCTATGGCTACACAGCTAGAAGGTGTCCACGGCTAGATTTGAACTCAGGTCTTCCTGACCTCAGGCCCCATGCTCTAGTCACAAAGTGCTCTAGTTGCCTCATTCTGTCAATTGTTCTAATGACCTTATGAGGCAGGTCATGAAAGGATAGTATCTTAATCTTACAAATGAGGAGAGTAGGACTTAGAGATAAAGTAACCTATCCTAGGTCACACAGCTATTAACCAGTGAACAGAAGGGTACAGCTAGGTGATACAATAGATAGAGCAAGGGTTTAGAGTCAGGAGGACCTAAGTTCAAATTCTGTCTCAGATACTTACTGACTGTATGACCCTGAGCAAGTCACTTAACCTCTTAGAGTCAGTTTGTTCATCTGTGAGATGAGAAAAATAAAAGCACCCACCTCACAGGGTTCTGGTGAGGCTCAAATGAGATATCCTCTATGAAGGACTTTCTTTGCAAACCTTAGAGCATTGTATTTATGTATAGTGCTCTCTCTTTCTCTCTCTCTCTCTCTCTCTCTCTCTCTCTCTCTCTCTCTATATATATATATATATATACATAATGTGTATATATGTATATATAGAGAGATAAAAATATATGCACACATATATACATGTATGTATGTATGTATATATATCACAGTGTATGCTATATCTAGCTATTTTAATTTTTTAAATTTTTTATTCATAATGCTTTAAAGATAGGTGCTTTGTAAACCTTAAAGCTAGCTATAAATGAATGGATTTTAAAACATTAAGCACTTACTATGTGAAAAACACTGTGCTAAACATTGAGGACACAAATAGAAAGTAGAGGGAGCTTCTCTTCTCAAGGACCTCAAGTTCTAATTAGAGACACAACGCATAGGGAAGGTTTTGTCTGCGAGGCAGATGGAAAGTCCCATGGTCCTTAGGGTCCAGGAGCAAAGCCAATGGTAACACATCTCCTTGAATGCCATTTCATGTGTGTGTAGGTAGACAGACAGACAGACAGATAGATAGATAGATAGATAGACAGATGATAGCTGTAAAGAGCTTTGCAAACTTAAAAGAGCTATATAAATATTAGCTCTTCTTGTTATTTCCAGATCTTAGTACAGGAGTCCCATAATCATAGAAGGCCCTTAATAAATACTTGTTGGATCAGCTTTGGATGGGATAAAGTCATTAGAGGAGAATTTCAGTAGAGAAATATGAATTCTAATTATACTGCATTCTTCTCCAGTTGTTTCATATAGGCAAGCCTCTCTTGACAAAAGAGTGTGAACTATACCACATATTTTACAAGCCATTCCCTTTTTTGAATCCTTCCCCAATACCAGGCACGGTGCTGTTGGGTGTTGTCAGGGCACAAAACCTTCTTAATGAATTGAATTTCATCCCCAGATCAAAGTGAAAGTTGTGTCAAAGTTTTAGGGGAAGAAAAAAGTGAGTCTGGAAGAAAAAAGGGAGGTTGGCAGACAGAGTTATTTAATTAGAAATGGAACAATGCCCTTCACATTCCAAAAGTAAATCCTACCCTCTTCTTGGGAATGCTGAAGAAATGTTTCTTAGTTATGCACAAGTTGGACTACTTGTTTCAGAAGTTCTTTTTGAACCGTAGAATCTCTGAGTCTCTGGCAAGGGACACAACAGAGCATGGCAGAGAGAACCCTGGACTGTGATTCAGCAGAACTAGGTTTGAATCTTGGCTTGGTAATGTTCTTCTAATGGGTCATTAACAAGACATTTCACCTCTCTGGGTCTCCCTTGCTTTCTCTATAAAATAAGAGATGGTAATAAATGACCTATAAATGCAAAGTGCACAGTAGGAGTTTAATAAATATGTCTTTCTAGTGAATTGGTTGAGGAAGGACTAGAACTCAGGTCTTGGGACTCTTGGTTCAATGCTTATTCCCTAACACACTTGAAAACAAATAACAGAAAGAGCAACTAGAACTCAAGTTGTTAGAATTATTGACTCTGAAGGGACCTCTGAAAGTTATGTGGGGGTATGCTTAGATAGAGATATGCTGGGACTACGTAGAGTACTAGACTTGGAGTCAGGGAAATGTGTTCAATTTTTTAAAATTTATTTTATTTTCAATTCACAGAAAACAAAACAAGCATTTCCATAACACAATATAATAAAAAAAAAAAAGATGATCGTTCAGACATTTACTAGCTACAGCTGGGCAAGTCAGTCAGGCAACAAACATATCTTAAGGGCTTAGTACATACCAGGCACTGTGCTAAGTAATAGGGATACAAAGAAAGACTAAAAGAAGCAACGAAAAAATTAAAACATATCCTTGCTTTCAGGAAACGTATATTCTAATAAAGAGAGACATTCAGGTGCATATAAAATATATAGAGCATATTAATATAATTTAAAAGGGGAAGACATTAGCACCTAAAGACATGGAGACCAGAAAACACCTCTTGCAGAAAGTGGGATTTGAGCTGAATTTCTTTGTTTTTTTTGCAAGGCAATCGGGGTTAAGTGACTTGTCACATAGTTAAGTGTCAGAGACTGGATTTGAACTCAGGTCCTCCTGACTCCAGGGCCACTGCTCTATCCACTGCACCCCCAGGTTCCCCTTGAGCTGAGTTTTGAAGGAAGCCAGAAAACTAAGAGGCAGAGATGAGGGGGCAGAGAATTCCAGGTATGGGGGACCACCAAAGGAGAAAAAAGATGGAGTGTTATGTTCAAGAAACTTCACTTAATCCACTATAGCTACATCAGAATTAGGGTCTCAGTTTCCTCATCTGTAAAATGGAGATAACAGCACCTACCTCTTCCAACCTACTTAGGTTGTTATTATGAGGGAAAAAATGAGTCAATATACATAAAGCACTTTGCAAACCTTGAATCGCTATATAAATCACCATTACTACTACTATTACTATTGCTACTACTATTATTACTATTACTGTAGCTATTACTGACGCTAAACAGAACTGTCCCAGGCAGATAGCTCTCTATCTTTTTCTTCAAAATCTCCAAGTCCTTGTTGTCAAGTTCAAGGGTACCACAGTCTGAACAGTAAGAAAATTATTTCTGTTATCTTATGTTAAGTTTCTCTTATCATTTATCTCATTGCTTTTACTCTCAGTGGAAACTCAACAGCTGCCTCCCCTTTCCCTACCACCACCACCACTATCACTACCACCCACACAATATCCATTCACATATTTGAGGACAGTTGCTGGTTTCTGTATTTCAGCCCTATCTTCTCAGCTCCTGGTTCTTTAAGGCTGATTATACTCTGCCTTTATGGATTACAATCCTGGAGCTAGGAATGTGTCACTTTTGATATTAACTAGGCTATGGGCTTCAAGAGTAAATGTAAGGGGGCAGCTAGGTGGTACAATGGATAAAGCATCAGCCCTGAAGTCAGGAGGACCTGAGTTCAAATCCAGCCTCAGACCAAACACTTGACACTTACTAGCTGTGTAACCCTGGGCAAGTCACTTAACCCCAATTGCCTAAAAAGTTAAAAAAAAAAAAGGCAAGAGTAAATGTAAGGATTGTGGACAGTGGAAGACGGTGGTTAGCTCAGTCGGTTAGAGTACAGTTCTGGAGAAGCTAAGTTCAAGAGTTCTGTCTCTTTATTGACAAATTAACATCCCTCTATCTCACTGCCACAAGATCTACTACTACTACTACTACTACTACTACTACTACTACTACTCCTTACTACTGATGATATTGACTAACATTTATAAAGCTTACTATGTGCCTGGCACTGTGCTAAGCGCCATACAATTATTATCTCATTTGATCCTCACAACAACCTTGGGAGGTAGGTGCTATTATTATTCCCATTTTACAGGTGAAAAAACCAAGGCAGAGGTTAAGTAACTCACCCAGGGTCACAGCTAGTAAGTGTCTAAGGCGAGATTTAAATTCAGTTTTTCCTGACTCTGCCCAGTGCTCTATCCACTGCACCACCTAACTGCCTCACACTGCCCATGAGTCACCTTACAGATTCAGATTATTGATCTGGGACCTGAGATGTATGTGGTTGGCTCAGATGAGCCCATCCTGCCTACTAGGAAAACACATCTGAAGATAGTGCTGATCGTGTGTGTGTGTGTGGCACCAAATTTGTCTGCAGCTCCAATTCTCCATTTCAGCATTACTTTGAACTGTTTCCTTTCACAAACTTTCCAGTCTATGGTCCAACCAAAGTGGCCTAAAAGCTATTCCTGGAACTCATCTCCCACCTCCAAGCATTTTCCCAAACCATCCCCGGTGCCTAGAATGCATCCTTTTCAAGTAGCCTCCTTAGGAATGCCGGCCTCTGAGAATGCTGATCTCCTTTCAAGACTTCAAGTTCCATCTCCTCCTTAAAGACTTCCCTGACGTCTCCCTCCTTCCTCCCACTTTGTGAGTACTCTCCGACTTTACTCTTCTTGATACCAAACTTACACGTTGTAGCCTCCTGGCAGAATATGAGCTCCTCAAGGGTAGAGGTTTTTGGTACTTAATAAACGCTTATTGTTCATTTAGGATTGTTGAATATGAAAAAAAGAAAACATGTTTCAGAATCAGAATGGGTGCCTGTAAAACTACTTTATTTTCAGTGTAAGTAATTCATGAATAAGACATTGTGTAGGCAAAGTATTTTGCCCGAGGCCACAAAGCCAGTCTGTGACAGAGCTGGCACTAGGACCCATGCCCCTGATTCCCAATACCTTTGAACCACCGCTCCTAATTCAGTGAGGCCTGGGTGAGGCCTGGCTCTGTGGGTCCAGCCTGGCGCTAGGCACTGTCTTTAAAGAACTGCTCGTATTTACAAGTGAAGAGCTGACGTGGCTAGGGTGAGGAGCTCGACCAATGAGCTCAGGACTGTCTTCTCCACCAATCACTTCCTTTGTGATCCTCTATCAGCCCTGTACACGCCCGTCCAGTCCTGCTGAAAGAGGGCAAATTTGCGGCAGTAAGTGAGACAGAGGGTGGCACAAGACCACAAGGGTGCCAGAGGAAGCACTAGACAGGGCCCGTTCCAACGCTCTGCCCGCTCTGCCACATACAGGATCCCAGGCGCTCTATTTGTTCTCTCCATTGACGAAGTTTCTTCTCTAGTTCTGACTACAATCAATTCATTTGCAAAATAGATGCACCTCTATGTCCCTGCCCTTATTCTATTTATAGCCTAGTCAGGGATAGCATTGTATAAGATTGAACATACTTTGATTCAGTTCAACAAATAGAGTTCCACAGGGTAGAAAGCAATTGTGGATATGAAGATGAAAAATTCAATTCAATTTAATTAAATTCCATTCTATTCAATTCAATAAGCATTTTTAATTACCTATTATCTGCCAAGCACTGTGCAAGGAATAAAAACAAACAAGCAAAAAATGAAACAGGCCCTGCCCTTAATGAGTTTGCATTCTACCAGTAGAAAACAAGTGTAGCAGTTAGATGATGCAGTGGATAGAGCACTGGGCTTGCAATCAGGAAGACTCACATTCCTCAGGCCCAACCCAGCCTCAGACACGGACCCCTGGGCAGGTCACTTTACCCTGTCTGCCTCAGTTTCTTCATCTGCAAAATGAGCTGGAGAACGAAACGGCAAACCACCACTCTTTGCCAAGAAAACCCCAAATGGAGTCAAGAAGAGTCAGACACAACTGAAATGACTAAACAACAAAAGCAGATGAGTAATCATGTAATATATTTAATGTAAAAATTTGATGACCCTCACAATGCAGGAAACACTTATCACAGGATATAACACCTGAACTAAGTTTTGAATGGCATTAGAGATTCCAAATATTAAGGGTAAAGGAAGGAGAGCTTTCAAGGGTGGAGGATGAAATGTCATGTATGGGAATTATCAAAACAATCAAGTCCCTGCCCTGAAAAATCTTATAATTAAATGTGACTGCTCAATTGTTTTCAGTCATATCTTGCTCTTCGTGACTCCATTTGAGGTTTTTGTGGCAAAGATACTGGAATGGTTTGCCATTTTCTTCTCCAGCTCCTTTTACAGTTGAGGAAACTGAGGCAAGTAGACTGAAGTGACTTGCTCAGTGTTATGTAGTTAGTAAGTGTCTGAGGCTAAACTGAACTCAGGAAAATGAGTCTTCCTCACTCCAAGACCAGTACTCTATCCACTGCACCACCTAGCTTCCCTACAATTAAATAGGAAAATATATAGATGCAAAAAAGTAATATGCAAAGTAGAGTGTGATAGAGCAGAGGAGAAATGGGGGGGGCAGGAAATCTTCTTGGAAAATTTGAGGAAGTCAATGGAGGCATTAGTGAAGTCTTCAAAGAGGAGCTAGAACCCGAGCTGAGCTTTAAAAGATTGGAAGAATTTGAATAAATTGGGTCATAGACTTGATTGGGAGAATGGAGACAGGCATCAGTGAACTGGGTAAGCAAGCACAGAGGTGGGAAAGTATGGAGATAATAAAAGACTCAGTTGGTATACATGTATTAAAAAAGGGGTCATGGGAGACAAGGTTTGATTGGGGCCTTATTGACACTAAATTTAGCTGAGACCAAATCATGGAGGAGCTCAGTAGTTAAGTAAAGGAGTCTAGGCTTGGTTTGGTAGGTTACAGGAAGCCAATGCTGGTTTTAAGACAGGGGTGACATGATCCTGAGCTGTGCCTTGGGAGATTTCATTTCTGACACCAACCTTTAGTGTCTTGCTTAGGAAGAACCCAGGAAGAGATGTCCAGGCAAGAAGCATGTATTAAGCACCAAATGTACCAGTCTGAAGAATAAAGATTCATCAAACAAGACAGAGACAGAGAGAAAGAGACAAAGAGAGACAGAGACAGAGACAGAGACGGAGAGAGAGAAAGAGAAAGACAGAGGCAGAAACAGAGACAGATAATAGCGAAATTAAATAAATGAACTTCCTCAAATTCAGGCTATCTGGAAACAGGGCCTGCCTAAAATACAGTCACTTCACAATTCATTATAAGTCAAAAAAAGAAGGTGCCCATTCTCTATGGGCTTCATGTTTTAATGTTGGTTTGGTTTTTGGTTTTTTTGCTTTTTTTTTCTTTAATTAAGAGTTTTTGGTCAACTTACTAAAAATGCATTTCTTATTCATACTCAGGCAGAGAAGTATATTTTCAGGTTAGCTTACTAATAGTGAATACAGGGCTGGAAACCCCCCACTGACTCCCTCCTCTGGCTTACACACCACAGGTAACTTAGGAGAACTAGCTGGTGACCTGGGCGGAGAAATCCAATTTGAATAACTATCTCACAGGGCTGTAAGGGGAAACTCCAAGGGGAACCTCTCTGCTTGGGAGCCCTCGCAGAGACCCACCAGCAAGTGAAACTGCTGAGGGGGTGGCATGAGATTTCCACTCCAGTTGTGACATTGATTGAGAAAAACACGCCCCTTGGGGTGTATGCACAGGAAGTAGCGCAAACACAGTGACATGTAGGTAGAGTTCTCAGGGTTTTCCTGAGCCTTTACTGTCTTTGTCAGGCTTGTGCTTTTACTGGAATACTGAGGATAGACTCAAATGGAACAATAATAACGTGCAGAAAAAGTCCAACAGAAAAACTCTCTGAGATTGCCTCAGTTCTGGAAAAAACTAGGGGCTCGTTCATTCATTCATTCAAAAAAAAACACAAATTAAACACATTTATTCACATTCTGTCTCCAGCTTCTCTTTCCAGGATGATGACACATTTTCTCCCCTTGTTCATGTATTAAGATTGTAGTCACCTTCAACAGAGAAACAAGGCCTCAATAAAACAGACTTCTCAAGATCACTTCAGTCAAGGGAGCGGGACCAAAACTCAAGCTGACGGCTGCCTTTTTATCTGACCTGGTTCTTGGGGGCCTGGATCATTGGTTTAGCCCTACTTCTTCTTACAAGTCACAATTTGCCATAACACTTGCCAAACTGGCTTTTTTTCTAAATTTCTATATCCATAATATTTTATCTCTAGCTATATTTTATCTGTAACCCCTATACTTTTGCTTTGGCTGTGCCCCATGCCTGGAATTCTCTCCCTTCTCACCTCTGCCTCTTGGAACTCCAATCTCCTTTCAGTGTACAGATTGGGTGTGTCCTCCTACACATGGCCTTTTCTGATGCCCATAGATCTTAGTGCTCTCTGCTGTCCAGTAGTGATCTTCTTTTTTATTTTGTATGTTGTTATTCAGGCGCTTCAGTTGCATCCAACTCTTTGTGACCCCATATGGGGTTTTCTTGGTAAAGATACTGAAGTGGTTTGCCATTTCCTTCTTCAGCTCACTTTACAGATGAGGAAACTGAGGCATAGAGAGTAACGTGACTTGCCCAGGGTCACACAGATAGTAAGTGTCTGAGGCCAGATTTGAACTCAAAAAGATGAGTCTTCCTGACTCCAGGCCTGGAGCTTTATCCATTGCACCATTTAGATGCCTTATTTTGTATACCTTATATATTTAATCACCTATATACGTATAGTAGAAAATAAGGTCCTCAAGAGAACAGAGTGTTTCATTTTTGTCATTTTATAACTCTAGCTACTAGTATCAGTGGGGACCAAATAAATGCTTGCTAAGTTGAATTGCAAAAATTTATATAATATAATAAATGTTTGATAAGTTGAATTGAGTATATTTTATATAATAAATGCTTGTTATGTTGAATTGAATATATTGTATATAACAGGATGAAAATTTGTTAAGTCATATTAAATATATACTATATAATATAATAAATAGTTGTTAAGTTGCCAACCTGAAGAGTAAGGATTCACAAAACACCAGAGAAAGAGAGAAGATGGGATAATTAAGGTTAGGTACAATATGAGGGAAGAGGATGAAGAGAGTGATAAGGGAGATGAATATAAAATGGAATGAAGTAGCTCCTGCCTACAAAGGTCTATATATGCATATCATGTCCCATGCCTAGAGCAAGATCCTTCCATACATATGTTTACTGAAGTCTACCTCTACTTTCAAGGCCTAGCTAAAACATCACCTCTGGGTCATTGCCAATTGTCTTGACTTTTGTCCTGCCACTGGACTCTGATGGCTCTAGAGGAGAGAGTGAGGCTGATGACTTTGCTCAACTTAAATCCAATTCATGCACAAGTTGAAACATCACCCTTGTGATGTCATTGGTCTTCTTCAAGAATGAAAGGTGAACAACAAAGTGTCACCTCCTCCAAGAAGCCTTCCTTGATTTCCCCCAGCTAGAAGTACTCTCTCCTTCTATCGTCCCTTTCTGGGTACACTCTCCTATGAACTTTGCACATTGTAACCTATGTGATTGTTATTTATCAATCCACAAGCATTTCAAGCACATAATATCTCCTGGGCACTATGCTGGGCACTGAGGCTTCCAATGAAAAATTCCTGCCTTCGAGGAGGCAATGTGTACATGTATAAATACATAAGAAATAAATACAAGGTAGTTTCAGTATAACAAGAAACACTACCAGATGGGGAACTCAGGAAAGCCCACCTGAAGGAGGCAGTGAGCTTTGAGCTAAGCTCTGAAGGAAACCAGGGAGTCCAGTGGTCAAAAGGGAGGCAGGAAATTGTTCCAGGCATGAAAAGCAGCCAGTGTAAAGACAGAGACCACCAGTGTAGTATCCTGTGTGAGTAACAGAGAGAAGGCCAAATAAAAGGCGACTAATGCGAAATGGAAAGGGAGGATACAAGCAGTTTATGAAAGACTTTAAATGCCAAACAGAGGAGTTTGCTTGACCTTAGAAGCATTAGGGAGTCACTGGGATTAATGGAATAAGAAAGTAACACAGTCAGACCAGTGGTTTAGGAACGTCACTCAGACAGCTGTATGGAACATTGATTGGAGAGGGGGAGAGATTTGGGGAAGGGAGAGCAATTAGAAGGACAAGACCAATATGCCAGGTAAGAGGCTATAAAGGTCTAAACTAGGTCCAAGACTGTGTGAATAGAGAAAAGTGGCAGGAGAGATATTTGGTTTTTGTTTATGTCTTTATCTACTAAACTCTTCCCACAGTGCCTCATTGTGATGTGGAGATGACCCTGTGTTCTGAGAGGCTGTACCCATGGAGCTCAGATTGGAAATCAGTCAATCTGCCAATCAAGAAGGATTTATTAGGCATCTATATGTGCCAAGCAATGTGCTAGGCCCTGAGGACACAAGTACATAGGATAAAACAATCCCCACTTGCAAGGAGTTTAAATTCTAATGGAGCAGACAAATATACAGCATATAAAATATATGCATCAAAGGATCTATATGGACAAAAATATTTATAGCAGCTCTTTTCATAGTAGCCAAAAAAACTGGAAACAAAAGAGTACCCACTTGCTGGGGAATGACTAAACAAATTATGGTATATGAATTAATCATGCCATAAGAAATGATGAAAAGGACACTTTCAGAGAAAACTAGGGAGACCTTTATGAACTAGTAAAGCAGGGGTGGATTCAGTCAAAGGGCCTCACCTGAGAACCTAGAGGGCCACTTGTGGCCTTGAGGCCACAGGTTCCCTACCTCTGTAGAGAGAATGAATCAAGCAGAAGTAGGAGAGTAATTTATGCAATGACTACATCATTCTAGAGGAAAATATCCTAAGGTGGGAGAGACATTAAGAAAGACTTCCTGATGGCCTTGAAAGACTTCCTGATCAATACAATGTTAGACAATACAATGAGTCTAGAGGACAAAAGATGAAACATGCTACTTACCTCCTGCTGGAGAGGGGTTGGACTTAAAATAAATAATGAGGCATCCATTTTTGGACATAACCAGTATGAGTATTTGTAAGTATTTGTTTTTGCTAGGTTATGCATATCTGCTATGAAAATTTTACTTTTCACTTTTTATTGTTTAATTGTGAGTGGGCAGTGGAAAAAAGTAAAAAACATGCTTATAAAAATTAATTAAAATAAAATATATACAGAATAAATATAAAGCAAATAAATACAAATATATTCAAGTAGTTAAACAAAAAGCAGCTTGGAGAGAAAGGACACTAGCATTGGAGGAAAGCAGGGAAGGCTCAATGAAAAAGATGGTGCTTGGGGCAGCTAGGTGGCATAGTGGATAAAACTCTGGCCTTGGAGTCAGAAGGACCTGAGTTCAAATCCAACCTCAGACACTTGACACTTACTAGCTGTGTGACCCTGGGCAAGTCACTTAAACCTGATTGCTTCAACAATGAAAAAGATGGTGCTTAAACTGTGTCTGTCTTAGATGGATGGGGAAAGAGGCAGATGGATGAATAGAACAAAAAGATAGATAGAGCTCTTTTATTTTTCATCCTTATATCTTCAGGGCCTTGCCCAAATGTCTTGTATATAGAACGTGCTCAATAAATAGTTGTTGAAAGTATTGGAAAGTGGGACAGCTAGATGGTGCAGTGGATAGAGCTCCAACCTTGGAGTCAGGAGGACTTGAGTTCAAATCAGACCTCAGACACATAACACTCACTAGCTGTGTGACTCTGGGCAAGTCACTTAACCTCAATTGCCTCACAAAGAAGAAGAAGAAGAAGAAGAAGAAGAAGAAGAAGAAGAAGAAGAA
>NW_020954751.1:17600783-17609521 GCF_900497805.2 Vombatus ursinus | reverse complement strand
AAGAAGAAGAAGAAGAAGAAGAAGAAGAAGAAGAAGAAGAAGAAGAAGAAGAAGAAGAAGAAAAGTACTGGAAAGTACATTGGCCTGGAAGTCAGGAGGCCTAGGTTCTACTCCAAGCTCTGCCACTCAGATACCAAAATGGACTGTCATCAATTAGCCTAGCTCTTTTAATTCATTGCTCTCTCCACTAAACACTTCCTTATGGGCCATCCTTTTTGAAACAATCATTAATTAATTCCCTCTCCTCGCTCCAAATGTGTGGATGCTGGGAGACTTGGATATGGTACCTTGTCCATAAAGCATTTACCATCTAATTGAAAAAAGTTAAGGAATGTAAAGGAGACAGGACAAACAGATGCCTAGAATAGATATGTGACAAACGTAAAGAGTAATTATGAAAATATCCTGAATAGAAAGGTTAAATTGTTGACTGCTTAGAATCAACTAGATAAAGCATCCTTTTCAAGGTGAACTTTTAGCTGTGCTCTGATCCATTGATCCAAACCAAATCAATTCAACAAACATTTATTAAGCTCCTACAGTGTTCCATACACTGTGAGCCCCTGAGAACACAAAGACAGACATCTAGCCATTATCTTCCCTTATACTAAAAAATGTAGTTTGGAGAATAGGAAAAGAATCTGTCTCACTAGTCTGTGGGATGGCCTCAGCTTAAGCCCAGAGGGTTGTCCATTTGGGGGAGGAAGAAAGGAAGATGCATTCTGCAATCTATTTGAAGCTGAGAACCGTTCTGTGTTCTTACCGCAGCTGTCTTTCCAATCTCAGTACCCTCTCCCGCTTCTATGCCTCTGGCCAGTTTAATGACAAAGGACCCCACCTGCAAGGTGAAGCAACTTATTGATACCATCCACCCACCTGACATTTGTTTTCCTTCTCATCCTTGAACATCTGACTTGCAATTTTATGTCAGCCAACCCTTCCAGAGTCCATTGCCTCCTAAATCTTAGGTCTTTCTGTCCAATTCTTCCAATAGCTGGCTACAGGCTCTCAACACCAGCTTCTGGGACAGGAGTTGGCAATGAATCCCTTGCCCACTGTCCATTGACCAAACACACCCTGGATATCCTTGCTTTAATGACAAAGTCTTTATGTGGCAAGAAAGGCCTTTAATAACATAGCTTACGTGTGCAGCACTTGACAAAATGCTTTCCTCACAACAGCCCCATGAGGGAGACAGACAAATATTATCCCCAATGAGAAAATTGATAATCAGATAATTAAGCTCACATCACTCAGCTTATAAACGTCAGAGCTGGAAATCAAATTCATGCCTTCTGACTCTCACTCAAGTGCTCTCTCCATCACACCATGCTGTTTCTCATAAAACTGCGTGGTTTGCTGGAATATAAGTATTAGGATGATAGTAACTAAAGAAATGACAAGTAGATAGTATCAATCAATTATTAAGTATTTAGTAAGCACCAAGCATTATGCTAGGCCTTGGTAACACAAAGACACATTGAAACAGTCCTTGCCCTAAGGAACTTTAATTCTATTAGAAGAAAAAATATGTATTCATTCAAGTAAATAGAAAAATATACACAAAGCAAATACAAGAAAATTTGGGGGAGGGAAGAGGGGAAGAGGCCCTAGTGGGTGGGGAATCAGGGAAGACCTCATGTAGGAAATGGGGCTTGTGCTGAGCTTTGGAGAAAGCTAGGCATTTGAAGAGGCAAGTAAGGAGGAAATGCATTTCCATTATGGATAAAGGCCTGTGCAAAAGCAAGGACAGTGAAGACGTGTTATATATGAGGAAGAACAAGAAGACTAATATGGTGGGGCTGATAAGTAAAGGAAAATAACATATAATAAGCCTAGAAAGGTAGACCTGAAGTAGGTTGGAATGGGCAGTAAATGCTAAAGTGACGACTTCATCATTGACCCTAGAGACAATAGGAAGCCATTGGAAATGACTGAGTTCCATAAAGAGATCTCCCTATCCACCTATGCCTGTGTTTCCATGTTTCCACCAGAGACATGTCCCATCATTCCATGCCAAAATAAGGACCACCTATTTCCTATGGTTCTGAAAAAGAAAGGTCAGGCAACATTACAAAAGAGGCATGTTGAATGATAAGTTGATCAAAAAAGAACTCCTTGCGCCTCCACTGCTAAAATACACTTTCTTCTGTGTTTGGACTAGTGAACACAGTGGTCCTTGGGGGCTATTTGCTCACAAGATTAAAAAAAAATCTCCTACTTTAAAGGCTAAGAGAGGTTTAGGGGAGACAGAGAAAAGGAAGCTATTGACTGGAACTAGACAGGCAAGCCAAGATGCAAGATATACATACCTGGTTTGAATGGCTTTCCAATCACACACCATTCTTTAAGTCATCATCACCCATTTCAGACCTGTCAGGACAACTCATGTTCACATAGTACTGTAAAGTTTCCAGATCATTTTCCTACAACTCTGTGTGGCCAATAGTAGACAGGCTGCTATCTCCATTTTGCAGAGGGGAAAATTGAGGCTCAGAATGGGGTGGTGACTTGCACAATGTAATGCTGCTGACAAGTATGAGGATTGGTTAGTCAGTCCACAAACATTTATAAAGTGCTTACTATGTGCTATGTATTGTGCTAAAAGCTAGGGATACAAATTTAAGCAAAAAGAAAGACAGTTACTGCTATCAGGAAGCTTACTTTCCAATGGGGTGCCCAGGCAGAGACATGGTGGTGTGGTATGGAAAATCAGAGATAGTTGGTCTAGAGTCCTTCCCCCCAAAATGGAAATTTTGGAAAAACATCAATGGGAGAAAACATCTACAGGAGAGGCATCAAAAGGCAGAGTACATCTCAGGTCTCTTGATGCCAAGTTCAGTGCTATTTATACCATACTACTCTCCTTCTTGGGCAGTTGGGTGGCACAATGAATGGAGAACCGGGCCTGGAGTCAGGAAGACTCATCTTCATGGGTTTAAATCTGGCCTCAGACATTTACTAGCTGTGTGACCCTGGGCAAGTCACCCCACCCTCTTTGCCTCAGTTTCCTCATCTGTAAAATGAGCTAGAGAAGGAAATGGCAAGCCACCCCAGCATCTTTGCCAAGAAAACCCCAAATGGGATCACTAAGACTTGGACACAACTGAAACAATTGAACAACAACAACAACACTCTGCCTCTTACTTTACAAATGAGGAGGAATCTGGTATTTATCTTTTATGAATATTCATAGAAATCTAGCCCAGGAACCCCAAACCCAATCCAGCAAGAATTTAAGTGGGTCAGGCCCTGTGCTAGACACTGGAGATATAGACACAGGGGAAATAAACTTGCCCTCTTTTCTGAAAATCACAGAGGCAAAGAAAGAAGGGACTTCAGAGGCCATTAGTCCAACCCCTCATGTTTTTAAATTAAATGTTATTTTTTCAATTATCAGTTATTTCAATTATCATTTATCATTCAATTATCAATTATGTATTTTTTCTCCTTCTCATTCCCTCCACCCCCTGTGAGAAAAAAAGAGAGGGGGAAAAGCCCTCCGTAACAAACATACACATCAAAGCAAAACAAATCCCCGTATTGATCATATATAAAAATATGTGTCGTGTGCTGTATACTTATTCTATCACCTCTCTCGTGGGAAGTGCCAACCCCCTCATCTTGCAGATGAGAAAACAGAGACCCAGAAAGATGTCTTGTTCAAATTAACACAAATCATAAGCGTTAGTGGTGGGATTTGAACTCACATACTCTGACTCCAGAACCAGTGCTCTTTCCATTGTATACATTGCCTCTTCATGGAGCTCATAGCCTATTGAGAAATAAAATAAGGACAGAATTGAGAAAATAAGTAATTCTTTGGGGAGGAAGAAGTCACTAAACCAGAAAGACTAGCAGAGACTTCCAACAGGTTACACACAACTGAATGGGAAGTCTTGAAGTTGGGCTCCAAGTCAACTCTACTTTCATTCCATCTCCAACCTTTCTCCCCTTTTCTTCACTTATATCCAATATTCCAAAATTCTTAGCAAGGAGGGGAACCCTTACGTTCTCCACTGGTAGAACTTGGAGTTCTTGGACTGGCAGTGATATACCCCTCCCCCCACACACACATCTTCATGGCATCCTAGTTCTGGAACTAGAAGAGCCCTCAGAAGTCATCTAACCCAACCCCCTCGTTTTACAGATAAAAAATAACACTCAGTGCAGTTCAGCGTTTTCCCCAAGATCACACACATAGAAAGCATTAGACATGGAATTTGAAATCTAGATCCTCTGAATTCGCGGTCAGTGCTGTTCCCAATGTACCGGGCTGTCCTCCTTGCTCAGTGACTTTATCAGCTCCCCTCACCATCTGCTGTTTGAAAATTTCAAGACTTTGCAGAAATAGAAAAGAGTTTCCACTTTATGAAGAGCCCTGTTTTGTCTGGTCCTGTGCAACTAAGTACTTGGGAATATGATGCCTTTTCCTGGTTTGTAGCTATTTCATCTGTATTCATTTCATCATACGAAACACACACAGAACTGAATTCATTTAATATGATAATAATATAACTACCCAGTAGAATTTCAACTCCTAAAAAGCAGAGGCTATTTCAACTTTGTCTTTGAATTTGGCACTGGCATGTGGCACTGTACTTTATAGGTACTTAATAAATAAATATTTTTTATTTTTTTAAACAAAGGAATGGTAAGGAATTGTGAGCTGTACTGATAGAGATTATACCAGGGAAATTATGGCTCCTTGAAATATCAAAATATAGCAAAAAATGAATCATAATGGCTCATTCATATCAGGCTTTGTAATTACAAAGCACTTTGCATATATTATCTTGTTCAACAGACTAATTGGTGGGCTAAGTTTTTTTTTTTTTCCCAAAAAGTGACCACACTCTACATGAGCCATGGGGGAGCAGTACTAAGTACAGACTACGCACAGAGGGTCTGATAGAAATAGCGTCATGGAAAGAAAGTACAAGCACATCTTCTTATTTTGAAGTGGGTCACTTTGAACATGTATCTAATAACAATGGTTCCTCTTCTCCTTGTTCTTCACAGCAGGACTTATTACAAAGGATTGTTTAAAAGAAGAGAAATATGGTTATTATTTTAAAGGTATCGCTATCTTTGAAACACGAGAGAAAGCAAATCCCATTCCATTCCACAAATATTTCTTGAGAATCTACTATATGCAAAAAGCACAGTGCTACATGTTAAGGGAACACAGAGGTGATCAGTGACAAAGAGCTTGACCTCAGAGACCTTACAATCTGCTCGTGAAAATATAATGTATGCATAGATAAATTTGTTCTATGATTGATTGTGCCAACAAGATGCTCTAAGAAAATAATGCATTACATTAGATTTTGAATCTGACTAGATTGCCTGACTCAAACCCAGTACTCTTTCCTCTGTGCCATACTGACTCAACGACAATGGAAACTTCACTCTGATAAATCAATATATCTTACTGAGTACTAATAATATTGAAAACATATGTGCATACATCTATGCCTATCTATCCATATGTATGTATATGTATGTGTGTAGATAGATAGATAGAGAGATAGAAAGATAGATAGATTTGAAGCACTCAAGTCACCCCTGCAGAATGATTCAGCCTTTCCTACACCCATGAAAAAGGCAACAAGAATATTAAAAGGCATAACAATTAAGATCAATGTCATGACCAATCCTACCAAAGTTAAAATACATTGTCCTCTTCTTGGTGACTTCTTAAGCATGAAATGAGACATTGTCAGCATGGTGGATTGTTTTATTTAATTGTTATTTCTTTGTTATATGGGGAAGTAACAGTAAAAAAATGAAAACAAAAAGCATCAATATAACACTAAAGAAAAAGAAAGCGTCAAGGAAAGAGCTCACTCCAAGAACCATTGCTAATGCTTCACAAGGGGCATCGGATTAGACTTCACACTCTTTCAATATGACAAGGGAACAAATGCATCCACTCGGTATAACACAGACATGGGAAATGTTGAAAGTAGACCACAGCTAGCCAATTAGAAAGGGAGGCGGGAAGAGAAGATGGAAAATAGCTATTTGACAGTCTGGAAACTCAGCTAGAGAGTTCATTTTCTAACTCAACAATGAGGATGGTAAAAAAAAGTGCAACTGTCAATGTACATAGGTGCTGGGGGGAGAAGAAGAAGAGGCACATACAGACAGCCCAACAGGCTACCAGCAGGATGAAACAGTGATCGAGAATTCTGTGGACAAGCCTAACACATGAACAAAAGTAGTGACTCCTGTTTACATAACATTGTAAGGATTCCACAACTCTTTCCTTTTCATTAACCTGTGAGGTAGGGAAGGCAAAGATTATTATTCTCATTTTATAGAAAAGGAGGTGTTATCTCCCAGAGGTGAAGCCATTCTGTGGTCAGTCAACAAGCATTTGCTAAGCACATACTATATGTCAGAAACTGAGGCCCAAGTGACCTGCTCAGGGTCATGTGTTAAGTACTAGGGATATAAAGACAAAAAATAGTACCTGGTCTGACAGAGGTCACATTATAATGGCAGAGACAACATGCAAATATATCGATACATAGATAGATAGATAGATAGATAGATAGATATACACACACACATATATATATACACATACATATACCTATGCATGTATATATGTACACACATATGTGTATGTATGTATGTATATATTAGTGTATCTATATACAAGATATATACAGTGCAAATAGAAGGTCATCTCAAAGGGGAGAAGATTTGAAGGAGAAAGGACTCCTACAGAAGATGGAATTTGAACTGAGGATGGGCATTCCAAGTATTGAAGACAGCCAGTACAAAGGCACCTAAGTGGAGATGGAAATTCCTGTGTGGGAAACAGGAGGGAGTGTGTGCAGAGGAAGTGTAAGAAGACTGGGAAGGTAGGAGAACGGCCAGATTGTGAAAGATGTCAAAAAGAGAAAGACATTAGATTCTGGAGGTAAATGGAATCCGGTGGAGCTCACGGAATAGAGGTGATGTGGTGAGGCCTACTAAGTTGGGTGGTACTCAAGCCCTATTCCATTGACTCTGAATAAGAGATGTTCTTTCCATCACACTATGATGCCTTTTCTAACTAATATTTATATAGTGCTTTAAGGTTTACAATGTAGGGGCAGCTAGGTGGCACTGTGGATAGCGCACCGGTCCTAGAGTCAGGAGAACCTGAGTTCAAATCTGACCTCAGACACATAACACTCGCTAGCTGTGTGACCCTGGGCAAGTCACTTAACCCCATTGCCTAGACAAAATAAATAAATAAAATTTAAAAAAAAAAGGTTTACAATGTAATGTATGTGTGTATACATAAACATACACATAAATTTATATATGTGCATACACATGTACACATGCGGTCATTTGAACTTCAAACCAACCCTAACAGGTAGTGCAAGCACTATGATCTTCATTTTACAAATAAGGAAACTGAGGTCAAGTGTTAACATAGCTCAAGGTCACACAGCTGTGAAGGGACAGAGCTGGAATTTGAATGCATCCAGTGTTCCTTCTGCTACAGTAAAGTTAATGCTCCTAAGAATCCTATGGAGTACATCGGGGTTTCCATAACCAGCTCTGCCATACATGATCTCACCTGACCCTAGCAACAGACCTGGAGATTGGCAAGGCAGCTAAGTGGCTATTTTCTTGTTGGGTGACCTTGAGCAAGTTATTTTACTGCTCTGGGCCTCATTTCTTCTCATCAGTAAAATGGGGACAGAACCAGACCTCTGGGGCTTTTCTTACTCTTGGCTCTAAACATTTACAAAAGAGATTATAAGAAGGGAAGGGAAGGGAAGGGAAGAAAGAGAGGCAGGAGGGCATACAGAAAAAAGGGAGGGAGGAGAAGAGAAGAGTCCACCAAAAGTGAGGTCAAGGTCTTGGTTTGGTTAAGGTGCCTCCCCTAGGGCCATATAGTTGTTTCAGTGGATTCTATCATGGGAAATGTGAAACAGAAAAAAAAATTCTGAATAAAGTTTAAGCTCTACTGGAAATAACAAGCAGGCCAGAGTATAAGAGTAAATGATGATGTCCTCTCTCCCAAAAACTTCATGACATTGGACGTGGGGCAGAAGTATTGGTATTATTCCCAGGCAGCTCCAGGACAGCACACACAGCCACAGTCTTTCCAGAAAAGCAGCTTCAACAGCACATGCCAAGCAAGAGGAGGTCCATGTGGGTAAACAGAGTAGTAAAAACATGTTAAGTGACTCCAGACATGAGCACTGGCCTCTCCCTGCTGCCTCCCTCCACAGATTGGTTGTGCTACTGATGAAATGTGGATCCTCCCAGAATGGATCATGTGGGTGTCAGGGTAGCAAGGGACACTCACAATATAACAAGCTTCTGGGCTGCTTTCCCCAGTGGTTATTCCATGCATCTCCCCACTTCTCGTGAAAGGAAAAGAGCAAACAGATGCTGAGTTCCATGGTTAACAATGCCAAAGAGCTCCTTTAAGGCAGGGTGACAGAATGGAAAGTCCTGAGCATGGAACCATAAGACTCGGACTCAAGGTATCAATTCTAACATTTACTAGCCATCTGGGGAAAGGACAAGTTGCTTAACCTCAGCCTCAATTTCATCATGAGGAAGACAAGGAGAAGGAGAAGGAAGAGAAAGAGAAGGAGGAGGAGGAGGAGGAGAAAGAGAAGGAGAAGAAAAAGAAGAAGAAGAAGGAGAAGGAGAAGAAGGAGAAGAAGGAGAAGAAGAAGAAGAAGAAGAAGAAGAAGAAGAAGAAGAAGAAGAAG
>NW_020954751.1:17595120-17600773 GCF_900497805.2 Vombatus ursinus | reverse complement strand
AGAAGAAGAAGAAGAAGAAGAAGAAGAAGAAGAAGAAGAAGAAGAAGAAGGAGAGGGAGAAGGAGAAGAAGGAGAAGGAGAAGAAGAAGGAGAAGAAGAAGGAGAAGGAGAAGAACAAGAAGGAAAAGAAGAAGGAGGAGGAGGAGGAAAAGAAGAAGAAAAAGGAGAAGAAGAAGGAGGAGGAGAAAAAAGAAGAAAGAAAGAAAGAAAGAAAGAAAGAAAGAAAGAAAGAAAGAAAGAAAGAAAGAAAGAAAGAAAGAAAGAAAAAAAGTGAGCTAACATTTATATAACACCTACTATACGTCAGGCACTGTGCTAAGTGCTTTACAATTATTATCTCATTTGATCCTCACAACTCTGCAAAGTAGATGCTATTACTGTTATCCCCATTTTACAGAGGAAATTGAGGCAAACAGAAGTTAAGTGACTTGCCCAAGGTCACACAGCTACTAAGTAGCTAAGGCTCAATTTGAATTCCAGTCTTCCTGACTCCAGGCTAGGCACTACATAATCTATCTCATGGGGTAATTGCAAGCAAGGTATCTTATTATCTATAAACTATAAACCCCTATGGAAATATAAATTATTTATATAAATATTCGGATGTAAATAATAGTAATAATAGCAGTAGCAATAGTAGCAGGTTATGCTGTAACTTTCTGGGTGACCAAGGGGAAGTCACCTACTCTCTCTAGGCCTTAGTTTCCTCATCAATGAAATGAAGGAGCTGGACTAGATATGACCAAGTTTGTTTCCAGGCCTATCTATAAATCTGTGAGTGTATACTGGTTTATAAAGATTATGGATGGATGAATAAGAATTTATGAAGTACTTATTTTGTGCCAATCACTGAGCTAAGGTTTGGGGATACAAAGAAAGATGTTGCTTCTTATCAAAGAGTTTACCTTTAACAGAGAGAGAACATGTATAGAAATGACCAGGGAAGGGAGTATGTAAGGAATCACAGGGATGGTGAGTAGATCAAAAGGGCAGATAAGTGGCATGCTCCTCTGCAGGAAAATGGGCACACTAATGCACCGTTTGTGGAGTTGTACATTGAGAGATGTTAAATGACTTTACTTAGGTCATGACTCAGGTCATTAAGAAACTCCTTGAAGGCATGGGCTATTTTGCTTTTGTTGTTATATTCTTAGTGCTTGGTACATAGTAAGTGATTAATATATACTTATTAATTGAATTGAAATATCAGGCTAGGGTTTAAACCTACATTTTCAGATGCTAAAGCCAATGTTCTTTCTACTATATCATGCTGCTTCTATCTTTTATTAGGACCTTGGACAAGTAGCCTAAATGACTGATTTGGTTGTTTATGTTAAACACTTATATTTCCTCTATCTGCCTTCTAACAGAGTTGTAGGAAAGGAGACGGAAATTAGGCCACTGGGTAGGAGAAGGAAAGGAGAAGAAGACATGATTCCTGGACACCATAGTTCATGTCCCATCCAACTATCCACTGTAAATGTCCTCTGAGTTCCCTTTCAACTTGTCATCTGTGTCACCTGTGATCTTGCCATCTGTGTTGCCATTGATGAATTCCCCCTCCCTCTTCCTTTTAGCCATTGCTTTAGGGAAGCAATCAAATCAAGGCCATGCCATTTGTTTTTAAAATTTTATTATTTTTTCGATTGATAATAATTTTTTTTCTTCCTCCCATCTCCTCACCCCAATTGAAAAAAGAAGGAAGGAAGGAAGTAGAGAAGAAAGAAAGGATGGAAGGAACGGGGAGAGAGAGAGAAAGAGAGCATGCATCCTCATAACAAATTTTCATAATCAGGTAAAACAAATGTCCACATTGGTCATTTTTTCCATTGAGCCACCTAGCTTCCAGCCTCAGTTTCCTCATCATAAAATATGAAGGATTTAGACTAGATGATTTCATAAAACCCTACAGAATTAAAATACTATTAAAATACTAGGGGGAAAAGAGAGAGGTTGATATAATAAGCTAGCTCTGAAGATTTGTAGACTCTTGGTGGAGTTCAATCATTGACATTCTCCCATAGTCTGGTTGCCCCTCCTCCATTCTACCCAACGTCACATGCATTAAGGAATCTATATTCCCAGGAATGATCAATAAACATCTCATTGGATGAAGTGTTGAGATTCAGTTCAATAATTCTGAAGATGCTGCTGAATTTTCTCACTATTATTTATACTTTGATGGATCTGTGGTCTCATTGGTGAGGGCTTCCTCTCCACTAACAAGAATCCCAGAGCTTTTTTTTCCACTGATGGATACATGGAATGTAGAAGGAGGCACAGTTGGCCAAATAATTTTATGTATGCAAAAGCACTGTGAAAGCTATAAAACACAATATGAATATAAGGTATTATTATTATTATTATTATTACTATTATTATTACAGTCCTTCCAGATGACATACCATCAGAAACATCCTAGTTCCTCTTTATAACCCATTATAGATGTCATCTGCAAATCTACCGAAACCTTTCTGAAGTTAAACTTCCTACCCATACAACCTAAGAAGAAATAAATTTTACAAGTTTATGCTCACTATATGAACCAGAAAGACTCTCTTTTGACAGATCTTCACACTTGAAAAAGGAAAAAGGGAAAGGAGGAGCTAGAGGAGGGGAAGGGAGGGTCTTGTTCTAATAAACAGGGGACTCCGTGTGTGTGTGAATTGTATACACAGTCTTCTCTCCTAAGCATATAGGAAATTTTTTGAAAAATGGTGAGGTACAGGGCATAATAGCACAAGCCAGAGCAGCTAGGTGGCACAGTGGATAGACCACCAGCCCTGGAGACAGGAGGACCTGAGTTCAAATCTGGCCTCAGTCACATGATACTTAATAGCCATGTGACCCCAAATAAGTCACTTAACCCTGAATGCTTCACCCAAAAAAAAATAGCACCAACCTATAATCCCTGCTACTAGGGAGCTAAAACCAGTGGATCACTTGAGTTTAAGAGCTCTGAGCTGCAGTGGGTTAAACCAGTCAGCATCCATACAAAGGTTGGAACTAATAAGATCAGTTCTTGGGAGCAGGGGGCTAGATTGTCTAAAGAGGGATGAACCAGCTCAGATCAGAAAGCTCTCTAGCCAGACAGAATGGGATCAAGCCTGTGAATAACCCCAGCACTTTCAGACTAGGGAAAGATAGGGAGACTTAGTATTAAAAACAAAATGAATAAAAACAATAAAAATAATAAGGCAATATGTTATAATAGATAGACAGCTTGTCTGGGAACCAGGAATACCTAGGGTCAAGTCTTGGCTCTGACATATTTAAGCAGTGTGACCCTAGGCAAGTCACTTAACATATCAGTGTTGTAGGTAACTCTTTAAGACTATAAGTAGAAGAGAAAGTGCCATCCTGCATTGATAGGAGTCTAGGTCCTTGGGTGTGACCTTTTGACTGAGTCCGAGCTTTACAGAATAAATTCTTTTATTAAGGGGATTTGTTCTATGAAGTTTTGATTCAGTCAAACACTTGAGGACCTAGAGGACCACATATGGCCTTGAAGCTGCAGGTTCCCTACCCCTGGCTTAGCCCCAAGTCTGGCACATAGTAAATGCCATATAACATAGTAGCTATTATTATCATTATTGTTATTACTATTATAAGCTATACCAATAAAATCACAGGTCCAGTTCCTATCCTGATTCCCTTGAAAAAAATAATACATCTAAAAAAGAATAACTAAAAATAGTCTAAAGAACTTGTTATATCTTTTTATATTTTATTTGTCAATCATTTACTCAGCAATCCATCCATTTACTCCACAAGTATTTATTAAGCACTTATTAACACCATGCTAAGTATTTGTGTCTACACATAGGTTGGGCGCAACTCTGTGGTCCAGTGGATAGAGTGCTGGGCCTGGAGTCAAGAAGACTCCTCTTCCTGAATTCAAATCTGGCCTCAGACACTTACTAGCTATGTGACCCTGGACAAGTCACTTAACCCTTTTGCCTCAAGTTTCCTCATCTATAAAATGAGCTTGAGAAGGAAATGGCAAACCAATCCAATATCTATGGCTAAGGAAACACTAAATGGGGTCACAAAGAGTCAGACATAACTGAAAAACAACTGAGTGACAACAGCAGGTTTAGCAGAGGTGCTATCTCCTACAAGAGGGAGAACTTTCCAGATGTTCCAGCCATTAGTGCTCGTACACTCCCCGGCCCCTTCTCTCCCCCCCCCCCCAAGAAAAAACTATATTTACTTCTCTGTAGGTGTGTTGTTTCTGCTTAGTAGAAAAGGCAGGAACAATTTTGGTTTTGTATACCCTGTACTTAACATGGTGTCTGGCATATAAGGCTCTAATAACTATTTATTGATTTAAGTACTTACATATGCCAAGAAAAATAATAGTCCCATTGACTTCATAACACAAAATAATCTCTGTTTCTCTCTCTCTCTCCACATGTCCCTCTCTCTCTCTGTTTCCACACACACACACACACACACACACACACACACACACACACACAGAGCATTTTATAAGTATTGTCTCACTGGATCTTCACAACAATCCTGGGAGGTAGATGCTATTTTACCCCCATATTACAAATGAAGAAATAGACAGCTGGAGGTTAAGTGATCTGCCCAATCATACAGCTAGTAGTATTTAAGGCCAGTCTTAGAACTCAGGTCCTCCTGACCCCAGACTCAGTGCTCTATCCACTGCACCACCCAGCTGCCTCCAATATCCCTGATCTCCAGATCCCAGGTCAGGGTTCTTTACATCATGCCAGGCTCTGGCAAGACTGTTCAGACCCTCAACAACCAACAACACAAACCTAAAGTGTTTTCCAAACCAAAATGAAACTTATATGATATCACAACATACTTTACTCACTGCCCCTCCTAAAAGTTTCACACAAGTTCTTCTGCCACGAAGAGGATTAAAAGTTGATTTTATTTCAGGAATCTGGGGAAAACTTCTGAAATACCTTTAAGGAAAACTAGAGAACAATCCTGGACCTGACCGGCATTGGAGAAAGGGGTTCTTATTCTCTAACCCCTTCCCCACACACATGTATTGAGAGGGTTGCTAAAATAGTTTGTTATACTGTAAACTGGATAATAAATTAGCAAAATGAGGGGGTTTCAATCTCTTCCTGGATATTCTTTGGTGTGGGGAACATAGCAAAATCTCGGTTTTGCTCGAGAGGACATAAGAGCAGACAGGCCTAAAATCTGCTCTACAGAAAACACTCAAGTCCTTCTTCTTTTTTCATAGATACTTGTAATCTATTTAAAAAAATGTGTGTGGGGGGGTGATCAATCAATCCATCAATCCACAAGCACTTATTGAGGGCTTACTCTCTAGTTAACACTGTGCTAAGCACTGAGGATATAAAGAAAAGGAAAATCAATCAGTGTTGAAAGAGATTTACATTCCAATAGGGTTAGTGTACATAGATAGAAATATATAAAATTAATACAAATTGTAAAATAATAATAAATAACAACTTTGAAAGACTTAAGAACTCTAATCAATGCAATGGTCAACCAGTCAGAGGGCTCACAATGAACCATGCTATGCACCTCCTGACTGAGAAGTAATAGATTCAGTGAAGAGAGAGGGAGGGAGGGAAGGGGAGTGAGGGGGGGAGAGAGAGAGAGAGAGAGAGAGAGAGAGAGAGAGAGAGAGAGAGAG
>NW_020954751.1:17588794-17595110 GCF_900497805.2 Vombatus ursinus | reverse complement strand
GAGAGAGAGAGAGAGAGAGAGAGAGAGAGAGAGAGAGAGAGAGAGAGAGAGAGAGAGTTGCCCTATATAAAGAGCAACTAGGTGGCTACATGGATAGAGTGCCAGGCCTGGAGTCAGAAAACTCATCTTCCTGAGTCCAAATCTGGCCTCAAACACTTACTAGCTGTGTGAATCTGGGCAAGACATTTAACCTAGCTTGCCTTAGTTTCCTCAAAACATCTGTAAAATGAGCTGGAGAAGGAAATCTCAAACCACTCCAGTATCTTCACCAAGAAAACCCCAAATGGGGTCACCACAAGTCAAACATGACTAAAGATAGATAGATACAGAGATAGAGAAATAGATAGATCCCAGGAGAAAACGTTTTGGTTGAAAAACAGGTCTCACAAGGGATTCCAAAGAAGGGATTCTGAGTTCTCTCCCAGAAAAAAATGTTTGGCCTAAAACTACTGTTAGTGTCTTTGACCAACAAACAGCAACAAGGAGAAAAATCATTTTAATAATAATAAAAATGATCATAGTGATATTCAAAGAATCAAAGATTTCGGAGTCTGAAGAGCTAGAAAGATTCTCATAGGTCAGCTAATCCAGCCTCACATCTGGAATATGAATTCCTACTAGAACCTTCCCAATGTGTGGTTATACAGTCTTCCTGAATACCTACTGTGACAAGAAAGTTATTATCTAATAGATCCACCTATCAAATTTCCAGAGTGTTAATTCTGAGTAAGGGCTCACTTACACTCAGATTGAAGGGCCATATTTTTTTTTTTACTGAAAAAGCAGGAAAAAATCCTTCCATGGATATGAGAACCATGCTGATTATTTTGTTTTTTCTGAATCACAGAGTATTTGAGCTAGAAAGATTCTTCAGAGATCATCTAATGACTAGACAATTCTCGTCTAGTGTGAGGGATATCAAGGAGACCAGTGTCATTGGATCATAGAGTCCATGAAACAGAGTAAGGTATAAGAAAACTAGAAAGATTGGAGGGAAGAGGTTATGAAGGGCTTTAAGTATCAAACGGAGAATTTTATATTTGATTCTGGAATCACATTTTTTTCAAGGACATTGGCTGACTGGAACAAATGTAACCAGGATTGTGAGGGAATTCAAAACCATGTCCAGATGAAAATTGTTTGATAGAACTTGTGATAAGAACATTAAGGTGACTAGATTAGATTCGAGTCTAACCCCCTCATCTTATAGATGAGAAAATTAAATTTCTGGTCAATTATTCCTCCTCTGCTACCTAGGAAAATGATGAGTCAATCTCTGAGACAACTTAGAGCTCATCTACCCTATCCCTTTTTTTGTAGCAGAATTGCCTTTATAATTTCTCCAGTAAGTAGTTAACCAGTCTTTTTGCTTGAAGCAAGTGACAGAGAATGTCTTACACCCTCATGAATCAGCATACTGCATTTTTGGACATATATAATTATTAGGAAATTCTTCCTTACGTTGTGTAGAAATCTGCCTTGTAATTTCCACACATTGATCCTAGCTTGGCCCTCCAAGGCCAAGTAGAATGAATCTACTGCAGATATAGTGTATCTTCAAAGGCTTATTGGACATCCTGAATTAGATGTCCTGTAGGTATTTTAAAGTTAATATGTTCAAAACTAAACTCGTAATCTTCTCCCCTACCCCACCTTAATGTTCTTATCACAAGTTCTATCAAACAATTTTCATCTGGACATGGTTTTGAATTCCCTCACAATCCTGGTTACATTTGTTCCAGTCATCCAATGACCTTGAAAAAAATGTGATTCCAGAATCAAATATAAAATTCTCCGTTTGACACTTAAAGCCCTTCATAACCTCTTCCCTCCAATCTTTCTAGTTTTCTTATACCTTACTCTGTTTCATGGACTCTATGATCCAATGACACTGGTCTCCTTGATATCCCTCACACAAGCCACTCCATGAATTTTCACTGGTGTTCCCCTATGACTGGAAAGCTTTCCTTCTTCATCTGTATCTCCCAGCTTCCCTAGTTCCCTTCAAGTCTCAGCTAAAATCCCATCTTCTTCAAGAAGCCTTTCTGGTCTTCCTTAATGCTAATGCCTTCCGTACAAGATTACCTACAATTTATTTTGTAAATATCTCAATTTTACATATTTGTTTGCATGTTTTCTCCCCCATTAAATTGTGAGCTCTTTTAGGTCAGGGGCTGTGTCTTTTTTTTATTTTTTTTTTTTTGTAACCATAATGCTTAACAAAGTATACATAAGCATTTAATAAATGCTTTTTGATTTGATTTGACTATTAATACAATCTAAATCACATTCCTTTTTTTGGCTATTATATCACACTGTTGACTCATACTAACTTTGCAAACCACTAAATTCTCCAAATCTTTTTCACCTTTTTTTCCACCCTGTAGTTGAAACCAAGTACAGGGCTATGTTTATTCCTATTAAACTTCATTTCATTGGATTTATCTCATTGGTTCAGCTTAGTGTAATGAAAAGTCAGATATTACATCTGGAGGATCTATGGGAGACCATGAATAAGATGTATATAAGATGAGAAATTGTAGATTGGATCGTAAGCTGAATCAATTAAGGGAACACCCACATCTATGAGATCACAGATCCCTCAAACTATTGAGTTATGGTGGTGATGATTGTTGTTAAAGTCCAACTATATTAGTCAACACATTAGCTATCCCTTCCCTAGGTCTCTACCATCTGTGAATCTGACAATCATGTCATTTGTTTTTTCATCCAAGGCATCAATAAAAATGTTGAACATGATACAACCAGAGACGGAGCACCCTGTAACACATGACTAAAGGCTTCCTATCAGATTGCAATTGATCCATTAGGCAGTACTCTTTGGATCCAATACTTCGACCAATTCCAACAACACTTGACCGTATATTCATTTACCCCACATCTCTCCATTTGTCATCTTGTGAGAGACATGATTATCTGGCTGCCATCCATGTATGCTCTGTCTTTGACATCACTGTGTCCAATAAGTCTAGTAACCCTTTGATAAAATGAAATGAAAATAATCTGGCATGACTTGTTCTTAATGAACCCATACTAGTTCATAGGGCTCACTATTTCTTCTCAACCATTCATTCATTAGATCAACAACCATCCCTTTGATAACCCATCCCGGAATTCAGGTCAAGTTCTTTGGTCTATGGTCTGTAATATAGTTTGCCCAATCTGTCTTCTTTCCTTTACTGCCCTGTCCTAAAAATCAGGACAGTGTTTTCCCAACTCTAATCCTAGACTTCCACTCCTGATCTCCATGTCTCCTCAAAGGTCATCAACAATGGCCCAGCAATAAATCACATCAGAAGGCTCTACAAGTACCCTGGCATGTAGATTTTTCCAGGCTAGGTGGCTTGAACTCATTAAGAGAGGTTATCTCTTACCATCTCCTTATTTATTTTGGGGGCTTCAATCCTGACTAAATTCCCTTTGTTGCATTCATCATGTCTTTCCATTCTTCAGATCTGAGGATCATTCTCCTTGATAAAGAAAACAGAAACAAAAATGCTTTTCTTGAAGCAGGTATACCTCTTTTGGTCAGCTTCTAAATGTGTTAATTTCAAGTTGGTTCATTTCACTTTGGCATAGCCCAGAATATAAATCATGGCCAGGGGTGGTGATCAACTAAGTTTTGTTTGGGTTTTTTGTCATATTCATTTTAACATTTAACTTTCCAATATACTAAAAATAATTTCAAGTAAAGCATATTATTTCTCCCAAGATAACATGACTTGATAATGAAATTAAAGAAAACTAGCTGCCAAAATTCAATCAAAACTTATGGAAGGAGGTAAAGTGCACCCAAGTAGAATGGAAGCTTTTTGATGGAAGAGAATGTTTCATTTTGTCATTGTATTCCCAAAGCTTAGCACAGTGTCTTATACTGTAGACACTTAATACATGTTTGCTGAATTGGATAAAATTAGCTGCTTTGTAGCCTTTATGAACTTTGCACTAGACTGAAAGATATAAAAGATAACAGTCACAGAAGGCTTGAACTGAAAGAGGCATTCAATCCCTTCATTTTACAGATGAAGAAATTGGGCTCCAGAGAGGAAAGGCATCTTGCATTTTGACTTGATACTTTAAAAAAAACACTTATCATAAGCTCTAAGTTAAAGGCAGAAAATAATCATAATACTCGAGCTTACAAAGTAATAGTACATGATGCAAGTTCAATTGCAATGTAAAAGAGTTGACAGTAATTCTTTTATCCATTACCCTTTGGACCATTTTTATTTCCTACAAATTAAACTAATCACTGAAGCAATTTAACAATAATCTAATAATTCAATTTCTAAAAGGAGATCCTATGTTACCTGGGTATAAAGTTTATAATTTTCAAGATATTTGTTTGAACTAAAGGAATGAACCTGAACAATTAAATGAAAATCAAAGAACATGATTTTTTTTTAAGTGTTATAGCAAAAGCTACATAAAATACACTTTTATAAAGGAAGTTAACTGTTTTCATAGACACTGTTTTTTCATATCAAATTATTGTTACTTTTCTCAGCATAATGCATATATATACATATGTGTATATATGTATGCATATGTGTGTACATATGTGTGTATATTTGTGATATTTACATATATACATAGAGATAAAGATAGAGATGGATATAACTATTTCAATATATAGACAGGTAAGATAGACAGATAGACAGACAAACAGATAGATAGGTAGGGTTTGAAATGCCAAAATGCTTCAGTTCCAATATGCTTTTAAGGCAAACATGCAAAACCTATGGGCAATACATAGAAAATATAAGCACAGCATTCCAAAAGTAAGGATTGTGCAAGATTATGGATTCCATTTTGACAACTGACAGGTCAGCAACGTCTTAAAAACTATTTGTTTCAAATAAAAATTCCCAGTTGAGCTCTTAGAGAGAATTAGTGGTTAGAACCAGGACTAGAACTCAGATTTTCTGACTCCTGGTCCAAGATTATTCCTTCTTCCTTCTTCCTGGAAATAAGAAGAAAACCAACATGCATGGAAACCAAAAAGAGTTGGCACCCCCTGGCTAGGTGATCTTGAAGACCCTTTCCTACCCTAAAGCCTATGATCCTAAGACTATACTAGACACTAGAGAAATTCCAGGGACAGAATTAACCCCTCCCTCATGGAGCTTACAATCAAAGTTATACCTTGTTACAGTCATAGACTATGGATCACCCTAGGATGAGTCAGTGGGAGAGCTTAGCCTTAAAAGCACATCTTCTGACTCCAAACTTTCCCCCTACATTATCCAGTCTGTCACCTTCTTTCTGTAGTAAGCCAAATAAACTGTGACCACATGCATTCTAGGCTTCTCTGAAGAGGGTAGATTTGTGTGTAAACATCACTGCCAGAGACATTTTTGGGTCTTACAGCTCCTGACCCTGCTTTTGGCACTATGTCTGTGTATAACATTGAAAAACAGAGGGAGAGTAAATGCTGAAGTCATTAACAACAGAGAGGATAAAAACAAATGCTTCTGTATTTATACTTGAATTTCTCCAGCTCAGAGGTCCAAATAGCCCCACTTGTCCCTAGTACTAAGGCCCAGGGGAAGGAGTGAGGGATAAAGGTGGGGGCAAGAATATGCTATGTGGTTTTGTTAGGGGATTATGTCTTTAATGAATAATAACTGACATTTATATAGGGCTTTCAAGTTTGCAAAATGTTTTACCTAGATTAAGTCCTTTGTACCTCAGAACAAATCCGTCAGATACATAATTCAGGTTCTATTATATTCATTTTACAGAGGAAAAATAAGAGACTCACAGTGACTAGCCCATGGTTGCAGACTTAGTGCTGGAGGGAGGATTTGAATACAGGTTTTCCCTACTTCAAGTCCAACATTCTATCTGTTAGACTGTGTTGTTCTTTAAAACAAATTAGACATGATGAGTTCAAAGGGGTGCTGTTCTCCTTTTCACTTATTTAGCTTGTACTAATTCCTTATGCCACCTCCTGCAGGAAACCATCTCTAATCATCTGGAAGGGGTGTGCTAGTAAATGTTTAACAACCAACCCTCTAGGTGGGAAAAAACCCATACACAGAACATACATGGTGGGGGGGACAGAGAGGAAAAAAGTAAGTTACATGATAACTTTATTATGTATTTAAAAGGAATAGAGTAATAGCAAGTTGTATAAAATAGATTTGCAGTTTCATGTGCAATCATCTTTTTTTATTCTACTGCTATGTAAATGCTTGTTTATTTCTTAAGTTAAGAATAAAAGAGAAAGAAAGAAAGAAAGAAAGAAGAAAGAAAGAAAGAAAGAAAGAAAGAAAGAAAGAAAGAAAGAAAG
>NW_020954751.1:17466954-17588784 GCF_900497805.2 Vombatus ursinus | reverse complement strand
GAAAGAAAGAAAGAAAGAAAGAAAGAAAGAAAGAAAGAAAGAAAGAAGGAAGAAGGAAGGAAGGAAGGGGAAGAGAAAGACACATTAAAACTGTGCATATTCTGGGAAGTTTCTCTCATTAGGCTGGGAGTGTACATTGTGTAAGCCTGGGAATTGAAAAGTCATGTGATTTGACTTGAGCCATACACATAAGTCAGTGTGAGAGCCAGGGCTCACAGCCATGACCCATAAGGACTAATAAAAGGCTATAATGTCTCTTATTCAGGACTTTGTGTCATCTGGGAAAGTTAGGTGGCTCAGTGGATTAGAGCACCAGGCCTAGAGTCAGGAAGACTAATCATCCTGAGTTCAAATCCAGCCTTAGACACTTAACTAGCTTGGACAAGTCACTTAACCCTGTTTGCCTCAGTTTCCTCCTCTGTAAAATGAGCTGGAGAAGGAAATGGCAAACCACTCCAGTATCTTTGCCAAAAAAAAAACCCAAATGGAGTCACAAAGAGTTGGACATGATCACACAACAACAACAAGGAAGAGGGTCACAGAATTTTCTACTTGGAAAGGACTTTGGAAGCCAAACTGTGTCTGAACAGGAACATGCTCAATTCTAGCTTCTACTTGAAGACCTCCAGTGATGGGGAATTTATGACTTCTTATAGCAGCTCACTCCCTGTCTTTGGACAGCTCTATTTTTAGAGTTTTTCCTTATATTAAGCTGAAGCCTGATTGAACCTAAACACTATGTAACGGACTTTAACACAATATAAGGAGAAACTTCCTGACTATCAGTTTTCCAAAAGCAACACACACACACATGAACACGTTTACATGGAAATGAGGCAGCCAGACGGTGCTGTAGATAGTACTAGGTCCGGAATCAGCAAGATCTGAGTTTAAATCCAATCTCAGACACTTACTAACTGTATAACACTGGGCAAGTCACTTAACCTCTTTCTGTCTGTTTTCCTATCTGTAAAATGAGGATAATAATAGTACCTACCCAGGAGGGGAGCTATGAGGATTAAATGAAATGATATTTCTAAAGGGTTTACTTAGCATAGTGCCTGGCACATAGCGAATGCTTAATCAATCTTTGCTTTATTCCTTCTATTAAATTAATAATAGGTTATATTTCCATCCTATTTTAAGTTTTACCAAGCATTTTTCTTGGAAAAACTCTGGGCAAATATTTTTACTCTCATTTTACAAATGGAGAAAGGGAGGTTCAAAAATCAGAGTATCTTGCCTGTCACATGACTAATGTTAATAACATCGTTAATTGTTAATAACGTGTACAAATATATGAATTCAGTAGATGTTCTTAACCAATGTCATGAGGCATTGAATAAATAAATATATATATGTGTATGTATATATATATATATATATGTATGTATCTTGCAAGGAAGCCAATGATTAAAAGAAAGGCCCTACATAGTCTAAAATATTTATAGCAGCCCTTTTTGTAAGTACAACTAGGGAATGGAAAAAACCCTATGGTGTATGCATATAGTGGGGTGTTAATATGCTGCAAAAGCAATTAATATGAGGAATACAGAGAAGCATGGGAAAATTAATATGAATCCATATAACACTAAGTAAGCAAAACCAGAAAAACAATATCCCTGATGATTACAATTTTTAAAATGGAAAGAACAACAAAATGATTGAAACTGAAAGCTATAAAATCATGGCCAGACTTGCCATTCCAAAGAAAAGTTATGGAATTTCTTTACAGAGGCAGGGGATCATGGGTATAGAACACTACACATAATGTCAGATTTTTTTTGAGGTGTTAGTTTTCCTGATTTGGGTTTTTTCTTTCTCTTTTATTCTTTGTTATATAGAATAACACTCTGGGAGGTAAAGGGAACAATATATCAAGAAATGTAGGTGATATTTAAAAAATCAATAAATATATTTTTAAAACATATTAGAAAGGTATGAATCATAGAATGGTCAGAAAGAAAGATCATATAATCATAGGCTTTAGAGTTGAAAGGGATTTTTAAAAATTATCTAGACTGTACCCTGAGCCCCCCACCCCCATTTCACAGATGAGAAAACAGCCTCAGAGAGAGGGAGTAACATCCAAAATCGGGTAGCTAATTAGTAGCTGAGGTGGGATGAAAACCCAAGTGTCCTGATTCTAAGCCAGTCTTCATTCCCTTCCACTGGACTGATTGCCCAAAACATATCAGAAGAGTAAAGGTCTACTTCTGGGCATCATAGCAGATATAAAGTTAAATGATTAAACTTGGAGAAGCAACACTTTGGGCTACTGAGTATCCAAAGACATTTGTTCAACTAAGACTAAAAGTAGAGAGATTAGAACTTTCAGATGTAATGATAAAGCAACTGCTGAGAAATTATGGAACATCTGAAAGGTGTTAAAAGTAGCTTAACTGAATAGATAGAAAGCTGACCTTACACTTAGGAAGAGTCTCACTTCTGATGCTTGCTAGCTGCATAATGATGATGATCATTGAT
Source organism: Vombatus ursinus (assembly GCF_900497805.2). Classification (NCBI taxonomy): domain Eukaryota; kingdom Metazoa; phylum Chordata; class Mammalia; order Diprotodontia; family Vombatidae; genus Vombatus; species Vombatus ursinus. The sequence continues at coordinate 17,586,297 of NW_020954751.1, read as the reverse complement.
GATGACAATAATAATAATAATAATAACAAATAATAATAGTACCTAGCATTTATATAGAAATATAAGGTTTGCAAAGTGCTGTACAAATATTATCTCATTTGATCCTCACAACAACCCTGGGAGGTAGTAGCTGCTATTGTGTCCATTTTAGAGATGAGAAAACTAGCACAGAGATGAAGTGATATACCCATGGTCACACAGGCAGGTATCCAGAGTCTGAAATAAGATTGGAACTCAGTTCTTTTTGACTTCCGGTCCAGTACATGCTGCTGCTGCTACTATTGTTGTTGTCAGTCATGCCTAACTCTATATGACCCCATGAACTTTTGTTTGTGGGGTTTTCTTGAGAAAGATACTGGAGTAGTTTGCCACCAGTGTGTCCTCATTTACAGATGAAGAATTGAGGCAAACAGGGTTAAGTGACTGGCCTAGGATCATACAGCTAGTAAGTATCTGAGGCCGGATTTGAGCTTAAGTCTTCGAGATTCCAAGCCCAGTGCTCTACCCACTTAGCTTCACTATACCAAAGGTATCCAACACATAGCCCATAGACCACATGCTTTCCACAACACTCCCATATGCAACCCAAACCAGATTGCCAAAAAGATGAATTTCAGCATAAGATAAGCACGTGAGAGGTTAAACAAAAAAAAAAGCTAAAAAAAATTATATGTACAAGACATAATTGGGAAATATTTAACAAAATACATAATAATATAATAAAACACAAATGATGTTACATTTTAAAACTAAATCAATATGTGGACTGCAGGGATACTTATGTACAAATTAGTGACTTGGGTTTCTATTTGAATTTGTTAGCACTGAACCATTGGGCAGTTAGGTAGACCAGTGGATAGAGCACTGAACTTGGAATCAGTATGACTCATCAGGAGTTTACCAGACTAGTGTGTGACCCTGGGCAAGTCGCTTAACCCTGGGTGCCTCAGCTCTTCATGTGCAAAATGAGCTGGAGAAGAAAATGGCAAACCACTCTGAGTATCTTTGCCAAGAAAACCTCAAAAGTAGTCATGAAGAGTCAAACACGACGGAAACTACCAAACAATAAAAACCACTGTACCATACCACTTTTCTGCCTCTATGCAAGTCACTTAGAGAGTTCCCTATACCCATGAAGTGACAAGTCTCATTCTGTAAAAGAGCCAGGAGATAAGAGTTGGCAAAATGTACTCCAGGGGGGATTCCTGCCCAGGTCTGAGCTAGACTAAGAGACTTCTGTGGCCTCTTCCAGCTCTGAGATGCTGTGCTTCTATGAATCCACAGACTAGGAGGTTTGATAGGAACTTGAAAAAACTATTGATAATCTAATGCCTGGAACCATCATGACACTGCCCAAAGTCTCTCCCCAGGCCTCACCACTTCTGAGGATATAAAAGTGTCAGCTTTCACAGTCCTCTCTGATCTTTTACATATTTGAAAGTTGCAGCCATTTTTAGAGCAGCTTATTTAATGTGATACATTTGACCTGCCCCCTCCGCCACCCACAAGTCTTTCTATATCAATCAATAAATATTTATTAAGTGCCTACTATGTGTCAGGCTTTGTGCTAAGTGCTGGGGATACAAATACAAAAAAAGAAAGACAATATGAACCCTCAAGGAGCTTACAATCTCAGGGAGGAAGATGACACAAAAGGCAACTGAAAAGGTAGGAGAGGACCCAGGGGTACTTGGCATAGGGAGAGAAGACCCAAGGTAATGCAGCCAGGCAAGATGTGAGGAGATGTCTGAACTGAACTCTCTCCCTAAATGGACACTTGGAGTTCATGGTCCTATCCACCAATCAACGAGGCAGAGGGTAGTGGTGAGATAGAGTATAGAGGCTAATGAAATCTTATAATCTTATGAAATTAAACAATTAGTACCCAGAACCACTTGAGGAATGACCAGAGAAACCTCCTGGGCTCTGAATGACTCATCTGTCAACCTCTATGTGAGAAAGCTCAGGAGCTCAAGACATAGAAGGTAGAAAGAAAGAAAAAGCAGCAAAATCACACCTCCCCCACAAATTGTCCCTACATGGGAGAGAAAACCCTAGGGTATGAATCACATAGGTTGAATTCTTTCCTAGACACCTGATTCTGAACCCACAAAAATTCTTCTGAGCAAATGACATTGAGGGAAAGGCTGTGAATTTCACACGTGAAAGAACAGGGAGAAGGTGGGGGATTGAGAGTTTGTTTTTCAGTGGTCTCTCGGGAGAGGTCACAAGCTCTTGTTGTGAGATGAAAATGTTCAGAAATGCAAGAAAATGAAACAGTTGGGGGAAAGGTTATGTGGGGGATTGGCCATTTTCAGAGTAAAATGACAAAGGGGACTTTTTCAGTGTTCAAGGACAAGAAATCAAGTCCAAAATCTCAAGACTTTCCACCAAAACCCTTCACAATCTGCTCCCCCCCACCTTTCCAGCTCTTTCCATCAGGATACTCAGGGGGTTTCAGCCCAATTGAACCACCGTGTCACAAGCACTTTCTTGCCTCCCCACCTTTGGTCCCATTATTCCTTACATCTGGAATGCCCTTCTCTGAAAATGCCAGCTGAAATCTCTGCCAAGGTCAAATGCCCCCAGCATTATGATCTCTGATGCCCTCTCCAAATACTAATGATCTCACACTCCCCTCAGCTCGAAGTACTTTGTTCATAACTCTCTAATGCACTCACTGAGTAGATACTAATTTCTATCCCAATTATGTGTCCAAGTCTTGTCTTCCTTACTAAACTCCAAGATCTTTGAGGGCAAAGATCATGTGTTACATTTCTCTATATGTACCATCTTACACACTGTGGGTCAACATTTGTAGGATAAGTGATTGCAAAGATGAACTTCACCATGAGATAAGCACATGAAAGGTTAAACAAAGAAAGCTAAGTAATTAGATGTACAAATGATGTAATAAGGTGTCCCATGACTAATTGCTCCCTCCCAAAAAAAAAAATATCTAGGCCAGGCATTCTTAACCTGGAATTTCTGAACTTTAAAAAAACATACTTTGCTAATTCTATTTCAAGGTAATTGGTTGACTTTGTAACCCTATGTGTTTTATTTCATGCATTGAAAAACTTTATTCCCAGAACAGGTCTATAGGCTTCACCAGACTGCCAAAGGAGTCTATCACACACAAGCAAAAATTAATAACACCTAGTCTAGACAATGAACATTAGGAGATATCACTGTGAAATGGTCTAGAAAGGTAAACTTGGAGGAGTGACTTGAACTGGACCTTGTAAGACAACTAGGATTTAGCTAGGTGGTATAGTGGATAGAGTGCTAGGCCTAGAGTCAGGAAGACTCCTCTTACTGAGTTCAAATCTGGCCTCAGGCATTTACTAACTGTGTGACCCTAGGCAAGTCACTTAACCCTGGTGGCCTTAGTTTCCTCACCTGTAAAATGAGCTGGAGAAGGAATGGCAAACCACTCCAATATCTTTGCCAAGAAAACCCCAAATAGAGTCACAAAGAGCTGGGCATTACTGAAAGAACTGAACAACAGAGTAGAGATAAAAAGACAAGGCTATACTGTTTTATACTGTTGTGGTATACAACCATTCCGTGAGTGTACGCCTTCTCTCCCTACATGGAGGATGAACCTAGAAAGAAGGTCCTCTGTCTTATTTTCCTTTGGGTTTTTCCCTCACTCTCTGTACCTCCTTGTACAATTTAATTCAACAAGCATTTATTCAGTGGTTATTATATTTAAAGCACTATGCTAAGCAGGGGCTGCAAAGTCAATATTAAAAATAACCCCTGTCCTCAGGGAGTTATGTTCCACTTGGGGGAGGGAGGAGGGAATACAACATTAACAGAAAATTTAAAGTAATATGATTCGAGCAGGGAAAGGACACTAGCAATAGAAAGCCTGCCTGGAGGAGGGGACACTGAGGATTGCTCAGAGATGGAGGCATAGAAAGGATGCCTGTCTGTATGTATGCATATAAGACACTCACCTACAGAAGACTAAAAGTTAAAATGCCATACTGAAACTCAGGAAGATAAGTCTTCCTGACTTTAGGTCCAGTATCCTATCCACCAGCTGCCTACTTATGGGATTCACCCAGGTGGTGCAGTAGATAGAGCACCTGCCCTAGAGTCAGGAAGACCTGAGTTCAAATCTGGCCTCAGATACTTACTAGCTATGTGATCCTGGGCAAGTCACTTAACCCTGGTAGCCTCAGTTCCTCATTTGTAAAATGAGCTGGAGAAGGAAATGGCAAACCACTGCAGTGGTTTTTGCCATCTTTGCCAAGAAAATACCAAAGGGGGTCACAAAGACACTTCAACAACAACAATAACGTGCTTTGGAAAGCCGAAGGATAATACGGTGCTTTTGTAGGGTAATGAATAGAGCATTACACCTAGAATCAGGAAGACCTGAGTTCAAATTGGACCTCAGACACTTGTTAGTTGTGCGATCCTGAACAATTTACTTAACCTATATTTGCATCAGTTTTTTCAACTGTAAAATGGGGATAAGAATAGCATCTACCTCTCAAGATTGTTGTGAGGTTCAAATGAAAAATATTTCTAAAAAGTGCTTATCAGAGTGGCCAGCACATGGTAAGTGCTATATAAATGTAAATAAAATGTTTATATATAAATAGAATAGAATATAGAATATATAAAATTATATAAATTTTTACTTATTCCCCTCTCTTCCCTTCCCTTTTAGCCTCAGTTTCCTCATCTGGGTTGTTACAAGGCTTGATTGAAAGCTTTTTGTAAACCTTAAAGTGCTACATAAATGCCAGCTATTACTGTGACTGCCCAGAGCCCACAGGCTTACTGACCAAATAAAGCTGAGGCTCTGGCTCATCTCTGCTCCACCACTCAGCATTTTCCATTTGTCCGTCTGTTCGTTCCATGGAAACCTAGGAGGATCCTGACTCACTCAGATGAAATAGGCTGCACGACACCACACTGTCTCAACCAGTTTGATGGGGAGGTTCCATTTGCCACCTCGAAACAAAATGTGAACCCATAAAAATTTGCAGCCTCATAAATCTTAGGGTCACTGGACCTTCGTGCTGTAAGGGACCTTAAGGGTCACCTAGTTCAACCCCCTCATTTTACAGATAGAAGAAAGTGTTGGCAGATTTCAGCACTATTTGGTCTGTGGGCAAAGTTTATGAAGAAATAAAACGGAAGAAAGAGAGGTTTACAGCTCACAGAATCACTATATACATATATTGTTTTTAAAGGAGCTCAATCTTTGGTGCCTTTCTTCGAGGAAACAGACAACACTGAGCCAGGAAAGGCATGGCCCCACTTCAAATTGCTGTTTTGATTTTGATTTCTAAAAATAACTCCAGAGAAGTCTCTGGGGCTGGAAAGGGATGGTCTTATACAGCTCTGGGGAAGCAAAAGGAGAGAGCTCCTGATTTGAATTAACAAGGGCTATAATCAAGTGCAAATATCTCCTTGTAGCAAATACTATATAATTAGCCATCATAATGGAATCTTTGCAAGACTGAATTGGCGTAACAAGCCAGTTTAATTGAAAATAAAATTTCCAGACCAAAAATTCTTTTGGGACCACATTAAATAGAACTGGTCTAGTATGGCTGGGATTCCTGGCAATGTAAATATCAGGGTTGGGGAGATGGAATATAGGGTTGTGCACATAGTAGGAGGTTAATAAATATTTGTTGAAAGGGACATTTGTCTAAAGGAGAAAAAATAGTGACAATTTTGCTAGGCTCCATTTTAATTCTGAATGCAGTTTTATAAACGGGAAAATAATTAGATTAAATACTGTTTCAGTCCAGGCCATTACCAGGCCAAGCCTAGCCCACACCACGTAGTGTTGTGGAAATAGGGCAGAATTGATGGAACTAGATTTGAGTCACTACATCTACTAGTCAAATGAAACCAAGGAAGACAGCCTCTCTTTGCCTTTATTTCTTCATCTTTAATGTAGAAATAATATTACGAGGTAAGTATTATTATTATCCCACTTGAGGAAAATGAGGCAGAGATTAAATGACTTCCCAAGGTTACATAGCTACTAAGTGTCTGAGGCTAGATTTGAACTCAGGTCAATTTGACCTAAACATTGATTGAACTCATTGAAATACTATTTTTGAAATGTTTTGTTTTTTTTCTAAGAATCAATGTCAAGCTTACCGGTCTATAATTTGTGGATTCTGTCCTCTTCCTTTTGAAAAGTTGGACAATATTTATCATCAGCTAGGGAGACTTAGGCTAACTAAAGGGGTTTGCCACTGTCATAGAGTATGTGTATCCAAGAATCCAAATAGCAGTGGGATTTCCTATGGGTAACAAAGTCCTCCAGATGCTCCATCGCGATGATGGTATCTAGCTCCAGAGCAGTGCAAAGTCTCCCAAGATCCCCAATCGTTCAAAAGAGGCTAACCTAGGAAAAACCACCCAGGAAAAAACAAGTGCCTAAAAAATGACTGTTGTTCAGATGTTGATATGCAATGGGACAAACAGCCCAGAGAGCTGGTCCATTGATACACATGCCTTAATCAGACACTCCACACGGACAATCAAATTGCCCCAAAATTAAAAGGTGAGAAATGAGTGGGCTGGTTTGCACTGTGGAAGAGGCATGATTCTTTCAGTGACCCAAAGCTTCTTCATGAAACAAAGGCCTATCTTTCAAACAGCAATATTCTGCTGGTGGTACTATATGGCTTACAAAACATGGAATACCAGTCTCTGAAGAATTAGGATTTTAGGTCAGCCAAAGAGACATACTAAAAAGACACATCATGGTTGACAGTTGGCTGAAGCATGTTACCAACAAAATATTTCACAGGAAAAGTGCTGTAAAAATATTATCAGAGAAATATGTGCCTGAAAAAGGAAGATGATCCTGCCAGAGAGATGACAAGTTTAAGTTGCAGAATGAGACATGTTTTTGGACATGGTCAATGTGGGAACACGTTTTGTTTGGTTACACATATTTGTTAGGAGGTCTTTTAATTATTATTATTATTATTGTTTAGTTGAAGAAGTGGGAGAGAGAGAAAATAAATCCTTATTCATCAGAAAAATAAGTAAAATTAAATTGGGGGAATTTTTTAAAAGAAAAGGTAAGTAGCTCTATTATATGAGCAAGAGATAACAGACAGATGATCATTGTGTTTCACATGTATTCACACAAGGTTAAGACATTTCAAGGAAGCATGTTAGGTGGACACATAGAGTATTTAGTGGTAGACATGGACCAGAGTCACACAAGTGAGGTATGGATGAATTTCAGTCTGAATCCCTAGAAAAAGTATCCATATTGTTGAGATCACAGATTCTTGAGAGCATCAAACTATTGAATTTGAATGATAGATTATTTGACTGCTAAGGTCCTTTCCAATTCTATAATTACAACATATATACAAGAGACACACCTGGTAGAGAAGCCACATGTGCAGTATAAACAGCATTAGATTTGGAATCAGAGGCATGGATTGAGGCCTGGATCTACTGCAATGACCCTTGGAAAATGAGAAACATTAAAAGTTGCCCCTTACTGAGAAAATACATTTTAAATGGCCCCCCTGGAGAGTAAACAATTTCCTGGAACCCTGCCCAGCTCCGCAACCTAATTGTTATCATTACATAATTAGCCACTGAGTACTGACATTAACCCTGGCACTTGTACATAGGAGAGGAAAATTTGGTGACTACTCAGCATCTCAGAAATCAATTTTTGGTTTAATATTGCTAGGATGCATCAACTATCATCCTGGAATATTGTAGAGTGTGGTCACTTTAGCAATATTCTCCACCAAGTGGGAATGAGACCACACTCGAGAGCATCTGAATTTAGAGAATGAAAAGATGGAGGGGAAGGGGGGAGGAGAGAGGAAATAAAAAGACCCTAGGAAGGAAAAGTGGCAGGGGAGTGGGGAGGAAGTATAATAAGCCCCCTTGATAAAAAGGCTTAATTACACAAAATTAGCCAGGGAATACCTGGATCTGTAAGCATCATAGATCAAATCATATCCTCTGAAATATCTATCTGCCTACCTAGTGCACTCTCCCTCTCTCTCTCTCTCTTTCTCTCTCTCTCTGCATATATATATATACATACATACATATACACACATATATACATATATGTATATGTGTATATATGCGTGTATATGTATGTATACACAATTATTACATAATGCATATAGTATACATCTAATATAATCTACCACAGAAATTATTCTGCAGCTCAGGTGTCAGTGCTGATCTCTAAGACTGAAGTGCTTTGAGTTCATGGGATCCTGCATGGAGATCTGGTGGTGCCTCAGAAGGGATCAAATCTACCTCTTATTTTACAAAGTTATTTCTCTAGAAATGGCTTGTCTTGGCCATTCTTCCAACTACTGCAAGATGGTGGGTTGAGGTTTGTGATATGATATGTAGTTACAGAAGAGAATAAGGTACAGATTGGAAAAATCACTTGCCTAGGAACACACAGTTAACAAGTGGTAGAACCTGGACTTGAACCCAGGTCTTCTGATTCCCTAATTGCCACCCACCTGCCATTTGTGGCCCTGGGGCAACATATGATTCACAACACAATTTGTGATGTAATCTCACACCTATCAGATTGGCAGAGTCGACAGAAATGGAAAATGCTAAGTCTTCGTTTGGAGGGACTACAGGAAAAGAAGCATAATAATGCATTGTTGGCGGATCTATGAATTGGTCTAGCCATTCTGGAAAGCATTTTGGAACTATACCCAAAAAGTCATTAAATTATACTGACTGTTAGGCCTATGCTCCAAAGAGGTCAAAGAAAGAGGATAAGGAGCATCGGCCCTGAAGTCAGGAGGACCTGAGTACAAATATGGCCTCAGACCAAACACTTGACATTATTAGTTGTGTAACCTTGGGCAAGTCACTTTACCCCAATTGCCTAAAAGAGAGAGAGAGAGAGAGAGAGAGAGAGAGAGAGAGGATATGGACCCATATGAACAAAAAAATATAGCAGCTCTTCGTCAATCAGTCAACAAGTATTTATTAAGCAGTATTTATTATGTGCCACACACCGTGCTGAGTACTGGGGATGCAAAGAAAAGTAAAAGACAGTCCTACTCTCAAGGAGCTCACCATCTAACGGGAAAGACAACATGCTAACAATTATGTATAAACAAGCTACACACAGGAAAAATTGGAGATAATCAACCAAAAGGAAGGCATTAGAATTAAGGGAGATTGAGAAAGGCTTATTATAGAAAGTGGAATTTTAGCTAGGACTTGAAGGAAGCCAGGGAAATGTAAGGGGAAAGATCTGGAAACTAAAGGGTTGCCCATTAATTGGGGAAAGGCAAAACAATTATGCTATATGAATGTAATGAAATATTACTGAATTTTAAGAAATGACAAAAGGGAGAGTTTCAGAGAAATATAGGAAGAACTGTATGAACTGATTGTGAGTGAAGTGAGCAGATAGATCAGATGAACAATTTATGTAATAATAACATTGGAAAGACAAACAACTTTGAAAGATTTAAGAACTCATCAAGGCAATGACCAACCAGGATTCCAGAGGACCAATGAAGATGATGCATGCTATCTACCTCATGACCAAGAGGTAATAGACTCAGGGTCAAGAATGAGATATGTGTTTTTGGACATGGACAATGCTGCATTTTTTTTTTGCTTGACTATGCGTATTGATTACAAGGGTTTGATTTTAATTTTTTTCAACTGGTAGGAATAAAAGATGGGATGGAGAAAAAATAAATGCTTGATAATTATAATAAGATTATAAAATTTTTATATGTAGTATAAAATGGAGGTTTGGCATTTCTGAAAGGGAAGCTCTGGGGAAACTGTTCCTTTTGCATCTATATTAATCTGCTAGGGCTGGCACTAGAGAAGAAGAAATCATCATAACCATAATAAGAGCTGATAACATAATGCTTTGAGGTTTGCAAAATGCTTCACATGCTTTGTCTAATTTGTCCTTCAAAAAATCCTGTGAGATCAGCAATATTATTTTCCTCCCTTTTACAGTTGAGGAAACTGAGGCTTAGAAAGCTAAATAACTTGCCCGTGATCACACCAGTAGTAGACACCTGAGGCAGGACTTTAACTAAGCTCTTCCTAACTCTGAATTTTGTACTCTAACCACACTACTCCAGGCTACCTTTGGAAGGAAGCCAAGGAATAGAACTGGGAAGCCACGTAGACCAATCATCTGAGGAGTGGAGAAATCAAGGTTGGGTGGGCAGGCCTGGGGAGCAGAGTGATGTGCTGCTGAGGAACAGGGACAGAAACAGTGAAACAGAATGATGATCCTGAGATGGTTACTCTGAAGATTTTGTAGAAGCACACTCTTACAAATATGCGATGGGTCCCATAACAGTAGACATGGTAAAATCAATGTGCAAAAAATTGACACACATTCTTGTCCTACTTTACCCACCCTAAGTCTGGTCTTCATTTACCAGGATTTTTGCAAGGCAGCCTAGCATTTTCTATAGGACCTGGAAGTCTTGGAAGACTGAGCAGTCTCTAATGCTGGGTCATACATATGTGTACACAGGCGTATAGATATACAGCTGTTTGCCACAAGTAATCTAGGTTTTGTTAATGAGCACTCTTGTCTCATCAAAGATGAAGTAGATTTTATTTCACTTATATCTGTAGAGACATGCATCCACAATCACATAGACATATATATATTTCAACTTCTTAAAAGATCAGGATCTCAGCCAAACAAGCAAAGTGATCCAGGCTAGAACCACTGAGGTCTTGTTACCCAAGTACTCCCAAGGCAAGCCTAGTAATTCATCTCTGCCCATCTATGAATACAAGCTCAAGACATATACACACAAGCTGGCATAGAGGGGGAGCTGATGAGACAACATTAGATGACATTATAGGATCATAACTTGCTATTTATGCATTTCTTACACAGCTTTTATGTGATTTTTAGATCACACAATTTCAGAAGGGTGCTTAGCCATCATATTATTAAACATGGTTCTAATCTTGGCCTTTTGCTTGGCAGATGGGAAAACTGAGACCCAGAGAAATAATGTGACTTGTCTAAGATCACATGACTAGTTAGTAGCGGAGTTGGAATGAGAATCCAGATTTCTTGATTCTCAGACTAATAAAGTTCTTAGGGAAATTGATCTTTCTAATGAGAATATTTTTATTTCACTGCTTTTTCAAGTTACTGATAAAAAATATTATTTCTTCAGAAATTCCAGTGTTACTTTACCTCCCTGCCTCAAAAATGCATTGATCTAGATATTCCTGCCACCAGCAGAGATCACAACTCATCTACATCTTGTATCTTCTTTGGCTGCTACCTTTCTGGGAATGATCTCTTCCCATTCAGACAAGCTAGTCCTTAGACAATAGACACACATACCATTCCTGGACCTGTATTTGAAGATCAGGCCTTATTAAAATAGCCAGAGAGAGAGAGAGAGAGAGAGAGAGAGAGAGAGCTCTGTGTCATCACAAGGCATCAGAAGATTTGAGTGAAAGCAACTTCTCCCTGAGTTATATATGAGACTTTTCTTCACAGATTAAAAAACAATCTTGAATACCCAATGTATCTTACAGTATTTTTCTATCAGTTTTCCATTGATCCTCTTGGGAACTTCTGAAAACAATCCTTCCATTCAAAGGGCATGTCCAGAGGAGGTGGAGGTCCCAACCAAGCCACTGGTTTCCTCTACACAGATACCCACGAGGCATGCAAATGGGTAATTGGTTTTATACAGCAGAGGGAAGAAAGAAAAAGGAATTTTTTTTTCCAAATGCCAAAAGGAAAAGAAAAAAAACTGCAAATCAACCCCCATACATCCCTTTCCTTCATAAAACCCCATGGATGGAGACTTTCAACCCACCTGCAGGGAGCAGATGTCACAGCTTGTCCCTTCTGTCACCTTTCATGATACCCTTGTTGGGAAAGAGAAAAATAACCTCTTCTTCTCTGCTCCCCTCCAGTGTTAATGAAACTCCCTGCTGAGAGATACTTAATCACTTCAATGAAGATCCTTTCTACAAGTGGCCTGGTCTGCCAGCTATCAAGGCCTCTGTCCACAGGAAAGAGAGAGAGATAAGGGCCCTGGGCAAGCCATTTATTTAATAATCATTTGTTTTCAAAGGCCTAATGGGAAATATTGGTAAAAACCCAAGCTCTTTTAACATCTGTAGATTCAAGGAAAAGAAGAAGAAGAAGGAAAAGAAAACAGCAGTGTAGAAAATGAGTTCCATTCTTCTAGGAGACAAAGATGTGTTTAGTAACATCTTCATTTAATGTTTCCACAGCTCAAGTAAATTACACACAGCCCAAGAGGAAATATCCCAAATAAATATCCCCTGAAATGATGCTTTAGCCTGGAGAGTCACTGTTCTCTTTCAAGCCAGAGAAACTGTAAGCTACCTGTGGGCAGGGCTGGTGACATAATTTCTTGTCATTCTTTTCTATACCCATCTTCATGAAGCTCCCAAAATATGCAATACATACACAAATATATGAAATTAATCAATCAGTAAGCATTTATTAAGCACCTTCTATAATAGCTAACAGCTAATCTTTATATAGGTCTTACTATATGCCAGGTACTATGCTAAGCAACTTACAATTATTATCTCATTTTATCCTTACGACACTGCTGGGAGATCGCTGCTCTTGTTACAATTGAGGAAACTGAGGCAGATAAAAGTTAAATGACTTGTCAAGGGTCACACAGCTAATCAGTTGAGGCTAGATTTGAATTAAAGTCTTCCTGACTCCAGGCCCCTGGCTCTGACTACTTTGCCACCTAGGGTCACCTAAGTGTAAAGTACTCTCCTAGGTGCTGAAGATAAAGTAAAAAAAAAAAAAATGAAAGCATCTGTGCCCTCAAGGAACTTATGTTCTAGAGAAGTGGATGTACAAGCATTAGTAAATATAATAATTAATATTAACATAATAATGAATAATAAGTTAAATATGTATTATATAACAAATATATTTTATGTTCTATATATTTATATGTTATAAATGTATTATAATATAAATATAAAATAATAAATAAAAGTTTTTAAACTGTACACAAATACTAAGACATATCAGAGGTAGGGCAGGCACTCCCAGCTCAGAGGATCAGGAAAGGCCTCAGGCAGGAATCAGTGCTAGAGCTGAACTCTGAAAGAAGCTGAGGATGCTATGAAGTGGGAGTGCTTTACAGGGAATAGCCAGTACCCCCAAAAAAATCACATAGTCAGGAGATGATTCCAGTGTCTTATGTGAAGGACAATAAATGGACCAAAAAGTGGAGGAAAGGAAATAACGTAGAAACAAATCACTGATTCCCAAAGAAGGGAAGTGATTTGCCCAAGTCGCACACACAAGGCAGAGTGGCAGATTCAGGACCCAGGTCTCCTGACTCCAGGTCTAGTATTCTCACCACACCCTGACTGACTTTTAATAGCAGGCCCCTAATATAAAAATTTGATGGACTGGGGTACCCCACCCCCACCAAAGAGACCACAGAAAAATGCATGGTCTATGTGTCTGCTTCTCAGGTTCAGCCAGAGGCATTGTCAAAAGTCCTCAAGGCTCATGATGCCCACGTAAAAGAAAGAACACTGAGGTGGGAGGTGGGAACCCTATTTCCTATTACCAAATCCCTGTCATGTCATTTTTGCCTTACAGGGGTTCAGTTTCCTCATTTCTAAAGTGAGGGAGCTGGTGATACAGTAGATAGAGCTCTGGAGTCAGAAAGATTCACTCACTAGTTATGTGACTCTAAGCAAAATTACTTAAACTCTACCTCAGTTACCTCAACCCTAAAATGGGAATAATAATAGCACCTACCTCCCAGGCTTATAGCAAGAATCAAACAAGATTATATTGTAAAAAGTTCTTAACACAGTGCCTATAGCAGATGCTACATAAATCCTTATTCTCTCCCCATTCCCATCTGTATTGGTCCCTTTTTATCATTGATGTGGGTATTCCCTTCAATGATGGCCCATCCATGTCTTCTCCGTCCATGTAACCCTTACCCATCTCTTTGGTATGATGGAAAGAGCACTGCATTTGGATTCAGAGAACCTGGGTTGGCATCCTAACTCTGCTCTCTATGAGACAGCAGTAGAATGTAGAGCCCCAAAAGTTAACACAATCTTGGGCTGCATTAAGAAAGTCGTAGCCTCCAAGAATAGGGAGGTGATGGCCTTCAGGTACTCTGCCCTCGTCAGATCTCATCTGGAGGGTTGTATGCAGTTGTGAGGGCCATGGTTTAATAACACTAAAGGACTGAGGTGGGGCCTTGACTCCATGAGGGGGTTAAGTTGAAAGAATCAGGCCTGTTTAGCTTGAAGATGGGAAGACTCAGGACAGGGGATGGGGAGTATGATAGCTGTGTTCAAGTATTTTAAATTTTGTCATGTGGGAGAGAGATTGATTATACTTGTTCTGTTTAGTCCCAGAGGGCAACATTGATGGGTAGCAATGGGTGAAACTTATAAAGAAGAAAATTTAGGTTGAATGTCCTAACTTTCTAACAATTTATGATGTCCAAAAGCAACACGGAGAGCTTCCAGTGGTGATAGATTTCCTCCCACCCTCAGAGGTATTCAGGTAGATGTTTAACAGCCCAGTCTCCAGAAATGCACTGCACACTTTTTAATCTGCATTTTGACATTTTCTCCATAAATTTGTGAAGTCTAGACAATCAAAAAACAATATAAATCAAACCCTGACTTGCAAGGTTGTAAGCTTCTTGAAAGCAGGAACTATCCTTTGCCTTTCTTTTTATCCCCAGCACTTGGCATAGTACATGGCACATAGTAGGTGCTTAATAAATGCTTGTTAATGATGATGATCAACTATAGAGAACTGTCTGGATGTCATCTCCTTTATTCTAGATGCTAGTATTGTCAGGTTTCTTCAGGTCAGTCACACTTAACTATATGACAATTAATGACTGATTTCTTCAGTCAGTCAATCAACAAGCATTTATTAAGAAACTACTATGTGCAAGGCATTGTGCTAAATGTTTCTGTTAGTACAGAGACAAGGAAGAGGGAGGTAAAAGTAAAGAGAAACCTACCCCTCTTTTACTTGGCTTCAGCCAGTATAAAAGTGGTTTCTGCACTGAGGATTGAAGGGATGGCTTACTGTTCATGAGTTGAAAAACACCCCTCATTGATTGAAAACTGTGGCCCTAAATCAGTCATGTGGATTGGACCAAGAAGGTAGTTTTCTCTTCCTTAATTGGGAAGGACCCTTTTGATTCAAAATTGATACTTTGGCTAACAGAACTTGGAATGGAGATAAAGTATCTTCACCCTTGAGGATGAGATGAGAATAGTTGTAAGAGCCTAGTAAGAGGCAATGTGACTAGAAGCATGTGGCCTGCCACCACCAGAAGTAGTAGGTGGATAGGCCTTCTGCGGTCTCTCTCTTCCTTTTTGGTTGAAGTCTGAGAGATGTAGTCTCTTGTCTCTACTCCCATCATACTTTTCCCTTGGATTCAACAGAATAACATCTTGGTTCTATGCTCAGGCTCTCTCTCTCATTCTTCTGTCCTAGTTGCCATGGGAGCAGTTGGGAAGGGGAGGAGGAAAAGAAATGATTAAGCACCTACTAGGTTCCAAGCACTGTGTTAAGAGCCTTACAGATATTATCTCATTAGATCCTCCCAACAACCCTACGCTGGAGAATACTGTGTGCATTCTGCAGCACAGACTGACAATCTCTGCTCTCTTCTCCCAGAGGGAAGAGCACTTAGGAGCCTACGGTTTCTCAAATTCTCTCTAGGCAGAAGTGAATAGAAGGTAGGCAGAGGAGCAAAACCAGCATTTTTTTTTTCTTTTCTATTTTTCTTTCCTCCCTCGCTTTAGGGGAAATAAAAAAATCTGTGTGGCCTTGGGTCATGACAGGCACCATTGAACCTACAACTGCTATTGATTATTTATCTATTGACATCCTCTTTCCAGGAATAATTATATGTATCATATTTTAGAGTTTTTAAGAAATCTATGCTCACCACAGAGGGGTTATTTTACATAGGTGGGCATGTTTTTGCTCAGCTCAGAAATTCCTCCTAGCTGTCCATATGCTTAATATGGTTCAAATTACATGGAGTTCAAAAGTGATCTAAGAATCTCCCCTATACCAGAATCATAACATCATGGGATCACAGCTTTAGGGTTCGAAAGAACATTGGAAGTCATCTACTCTGATCCCCTAATTTTATAGAAGAGGAAACTGAGACATACACACGCTTACATGTACATATTCATATAATATATATTTATACATGCATATATATGTATATATACATCTATTAATAAATACATGTTCACATATATACATGTGTATAGAAATAAGTTTTAATGTATGTGTATATGTGCATGAATAACATGCATATGCATGCATAGTATGTTTAATATAGATAAATATGCATGTATATAATATACATTAGATGTGTATTACATAATTTATATATTATATCCAGATATATATTGCATCCACAAGTAATATAAATAAGTGTATATGTATGTAATATATGTATGTTACCTAACTTATATATTACATCCAGGTATATTATATAATTTACATATTTTGCTTATATATGTATACACACATGTTCCAAAATTCTAAGTATAGTTTTAAGCTATTAAAGCTTATTCATATAGAGAGAGTGTGTGTATATGTATATATGTATATGTGTATATGTTATATATCTATGTATAACATATAGTTTAAAGCTATTAAAGCTTACTCATATACATGTAGGAAGAATATATACATATGTGTGTATATATGTACATATACTATATATTTTAAGCTATTAAAGCTTATTCATATATACATATATCTGTGTGCATATATATGTGTGTGTGTATGCCTCATGTTTTTTATATATTTTCATTTGATCCTCACACAACCCTGTGAGGCAAATATTATTATCACTTATTATTATTATTAATTATCATTCAGACTTCACAGTTGAGGAAAGATTAAATAACTTACGCAAGGTCATAGAGTTAACAAAAGGTCTGAGGTAGGATTCAAATCAAGATCTTCCTCACATCAACTCCAGTGTTACTCATTATACCACCCAGCTGCCTTCAAGTAATGGAATAAGTAAGAGAGGTGAAACTTGAACCCAGTTCTTTGGATGACAAATGCTATAATCCAGCTACATTGGGTAACATGTTGCCTCCTTGAATGTCTTATTGTTGTAGGGTATAGAAAGATGCTAAGGGGAAGCTAAGAATACAGGAAAAAAAAGGCTAGGGGCTCAAGACACTGAAAAAATTGGATTGAGAGGCAGAACCAAGATGGCAGAGTATAGGCCAGAATAAGCTGAACTCTCCCGGCATTCCCTTCCAAACAACTTTAAAATGATGCCTCAAATCAAATCTTGGAGAAGCAAAGCCAACAAAAGGTCAGAGAGAGATATTTTTCCAACCTAAGACAACTTAGGAGGTCCACAGGAGAGGTCTGTGACACCAGGGTGGGTGCAGTCCCAGAGCCCAGCAGGAACACTAGCAGTGGTCCTCAAGGTTGCCACAATAGCAGCAGCTTTGAGAACTCTCATCCCAGGGACAGTGAGGGGGTCAGATAACTGGTTAGAAAGAGATTACAAGGGGCTCAGATTGTCACAATCTAGCCAATAGCCTATAGATGCTCAGATTCCTTAAGAGTCTGGCTAATATGGCGAATCTTCAATAAACCTTATTTTTGGCTGCAAAAAAAAAAAAAAGAGAGAGATTACAAGGGACCCTTTTCTAGCACTGAGTGTAACTGGTGCCGATTGGCAACTCTATTGCCCATAAGCAATTCTGGGTCACAGTTACAGGATAGAGAGAAACCCCTGTGATTGGTCAAAAGGGAGCAGGGACCCTGGTCACAGTGTCATGGCCAGTAAGAGTGCTAGAATTTGTGGCTGCAGGGGAGCAGGGATAAAGACCTTCCTGGGTAAAGACCAGAGCCAACAAGGATAGCAGTGACCACACCATTGCCAGGATAACACTCCTTCGGAAGCACGAAAAACCTGCAGACCCCAAGAACAAGCTCTAAAAACAGAAGCATAAAAAAGGCTGAAGCTTGACAGAGTGCTTCCCCATCTCTAGCTGAGCAGAGTCCAACTTTAACATAAAGTTTAAAGTGAAAAAATAAGCCGGGAAAATGAGCAAACAACAATAGCAACAAAAATATTTTGACTATGAAAAGTTACTATTGTGGCAGAAAAGACCAAGACATAAACTCAGAAGACATACATGTGAAAATAGTTACGTAGGAGTTTCTATTTCTATTAGCTCTCGGTCTAAATGTGATAACGTGTTGCTCATAAAAGTAAAACATAAATTTTAAAAAGTAGATCATCTCTGTTTCTCCCCTAACTTCTTCAGTGTCTTACACACATACACACACACACACACACACACATACACAGACAAAGAGAGGGAGAGAGGGAGAGAAAGAGAGAGAGCCAACAGAGCTAAGATAATTTCTTTGGTGAAAGAGGAGAAGGGGAGGAAATGTGGTGCCTCTTTTCAACTGTAATCCTCCTTTTTTAGATAGGTGACAGAAGAGGAAGTTTTGGGGGACTCATTGTCATGATTAAGCACCCCAACCTACTGACAGGAACCTTATATATAGATTTCATCGGCTGGGGCTCCAACTCTCACACACATCTCAGATGGTCTAACACATTAGCATGCAGGTTCATGAGCTTTAATAACCAGAAACCTTCATCATTTTGATGCCAATCTTCTGGGGATTAACCTTTCTGAATTTAGCTAAATTGTGTCTTCTGGTGACAGCCCACCAATGAGACAGCCATACTTAGAGCCTGACCACTTTGGTAGGACTTGTCAAAAGTTGAGCTTCCCTGGCCAGATCTTCAAGAATCATGGGTTCCCATTAAATGCCTGTTCTCCTTCTTCCCTTCTTCCCTTATTCTGCCTGTTTGTCTTTGTCTCTCTGTTCTTGTTTCTCTCTCTCTCTCTTTCTCTCTCTCTCTCTCTCTCATTCCCCCCTCTCTATTTCTCTTTCTCTGTTCTGTCTCATTCTCTATCTCTGTCTCTCATTCTCTCTTTGTTTCACTTTCTCTCTCTGTCTGTCTGTCTCTTTCTCTCATCTTTATTTTGTTGGTTTCAGCTTGTAGGCCCTCTCATGTCCAGATGATTCAGAAAATCCTGACCCCAAAAACATTTGGGGTGGCACCATAACACTTGACTTCCATCAATGAAGCACAACACAACCTCAGTCTGAGTATCACGGAACTCAGCTGAGATTCAGACCAACTCCAGTTTCACTTCTAGCTTTGTTTAGGACGTAGCGTGTGAATACAAGGCAGTTGCCAACCCTATCAGGGCCTCACAGAGATCCAGATAAGGATAGGATGAGGCAGATGAGTTAAGATAAGAATCAGAGCACTTTCTCCCTTCCTTTCCCTGCACATTGTGAGGATAAATTCTATTGTGATAGAATAAATAAATAAATCTGTCCTGTGCTTTGTACTCTTCCTAAACTAAATGGAGCTGCCTTCTATGGTTATCTCTAATTTATTCTGTCAAAATCTTATTTGGACATAGTTGTTTGCATGTTGTCTCCTGCATTAGACTGTGAGCTCCTTGAGGGGAGGGCGGGTTTTTTTTTTCTATTTCCAGTGTTTAGCACAGTGTCAGGCACATAGGAGGCATTGAATAAATGTGGTTGGTTTTTTTTAATGTTTTAAATAATTAGTATTTCTCAGAGAAGACCCAGAGCATATAAGAGCAAAATGGAAGCTAACCCAGTGTTTTCCAATTGACTATGGCAAATTTTCATTTCAAAGATCCATAATTTTGTGAGTGTACCCATTCCTTCCATCCATATGGAGCATTACTCTTACCTTAGAAGAGAGTGTTTATGAGTTGCTATAGATGAAAAAAAAATCTTTACTGTATATCCAATCCTATAAGCCCCTATGAATTTGATTAATCTGGTCCTTGGAAGACTGACACAAAATCTGTCCAAGAACCCACTCTTGAGGCCTTGGTAAGATTTATTGAAGCTGGCATTTTGCTGGCTGAGGCTTCGATCCTTTTTTTCCAGCCTTGAGTTGGGCCTCCTTTCCACTATTCTTAGCATATTATCTTTAGGTATTTCTGTACACTACAAAAGTAAGACTTGGCCACATTCAAGGAGGCAACAAGGTGCATTGAATGGGTTACTGAATGAGATCTCCTCCATGCCAAGGTGAGGCTTTCAAGGAAGGTTTTGGTGAATTAAGCAACCAATCAAGCAGCAGGCATTTATTATGCACCTCCGTACCAGGCTAGTTGTTGGGGGCACAAAGACGAAAATGAAAGCCCCTGACTTCAAAGAGCTTATACTCTAGCCGGTGAAACATGTAGATAGATAGATTAGATTGACACAGATCAATAAATAGACAGAGATGATAAACAGAGATATAGATAGATCATTGACAGCATTTACTAGCACTTACTATGCTCCAGACATGATGCTAAGCACTGGGGATACAGATGGAATCCATCAAAAATAGTCCTTGGCCTCAAGGAGTTTACATTTGAATGGGAGAAGACTTACACATAAGAGGAAGCTGGAAAGAGGCAAGGAGAGAAACATGGGTGCAGAGAGTGGCACGGCATAGAAATGCCCTGAATCAGGCAACATAAACCCACAGCTGGTCTATCAGAGCCCAGGGTGGCTTCAGGCATGGAATCCAAATTTCTGGTATTATATGTATACATATAACGCAAAATATACATGAAATAATTTGAGGGAAGTAGACACTACCAACCGGGGGCATCACGAAAAAATCTCATATAGGGATTAACACAAGCTGAACTTCAAGCGAAACTGGAGATCCTACAAGTTAGAGGTAAGGAGGGGATGAATTTCAGGCAAAGAGGACAGCTAGGGCAGACTCATGGACATGGAATGTGAGAAGACCAGTGTGAATGGCTTGTGAAGTGACAAGTGTGAGGAAGAGACTTCTATGCAATAAGCCTGGAACAGTCAGTCACCTGGAGCCTGCTATGAGGAGCTTTCAAAGCCAAAGACAAGTTTATTTTTCATCCCAGAGATAATGGGATAGCTTAGCGCAGTGTCTGGCACATAGTAGGAGCTTAATAAAACCTTGTTGACTTGTCAATAGGAAGCTGTTAAAACTTTTTTGAGTTTATATTCAAATTTTGACTATTAAAAAGAACATTGTCAAAGATCCCCCTTACTGCTACGATACTTCTTTATTAACATCTAGAAACTTAAAGAAATGATCTTCCTCCTTGCATCTTATTCTCTCGCCCTTTTGCCTTTCCACCAATTCCTCATCCCTATTACTGAAGTCACTATCTTGAGTCTTGGGACTTTGAAATGTAGAAAATTTATATAATTTATAAGTCTGCAAGATAGTTGAATTGTTGTTGTTCAGTTGTTTACAGTAGTGTCTGACTCTTCATGGCCCCACTTGGGATTTTCTTGGCAAAGATGTTGGAGTGGTTTGCCATTTCCTTCTCCAGCTCATTTTACAGATGAGGAAACTGAGACAAACAAAGTTAAGTGACTTGCCCAGGACCATGCGGCTAGGCAATGTCTGAGACTGGATTTGAACTCAGGTCTCCCTGACTCCAGGCCCAGCACTTTATCCACTGCACTACCTAGCTGTCCCAAGTTTGGACTAGGAATGAAAAAAATAATAATAATTCATATTTATATGGCACTTTCAGGTTGCAGGATGTTCTATATACATTATCTCCTTTGATCTGTGAGGTAAGTGATATTTATTTTATCTGTACTTTCCTGATAAGGAAACTGGGACTCTGAAAGTTTAACTAACTTGCCCAGGGTAATACTGTTAGTATGTATCAAAGGTTGGGATTTGAACACAGGTCTTCTTGTGTTCTATTCCAGCTCAAATTTATTATGCAAGACCCTAATAAGAGAATGAAATAGCGGCAACATCATTTCACATTTCACTCTTATCCTTCTACCAGTCTCTGTACCGGTCAAAGATTTTCTTAAATCTGTGTTGAATTACAGGGAAAGAAAGGACTCAAAGAAAAATGGACATATGTGAAAATATAAGTAAACATGAAAAAAATTACATGTGATTTTGAAGGTATCCAGAGAGAATCAGAATAAGAATGACAATATAAACACTGACTACAAGCACATACATAATAAGAATGATAATTAACAGCAACAAAGTCTGAAAAAATGCATGGAAGAGATCAAAAGAGAATACAGATGCAAGCAGGAAGCTTTTATTATTGTTCTGTTAAGAGAGGCAGCATGTGTGGTAGATAGATGACTGGCCTTGGAGCCAACAACAACTGGGTTCCAGTCTTGTATCTTCGAGATACCAACTTGCTGTGTGAGCCTGGGTAAATCACTTCATCCCTCTGTGCTCTAGGCAGCTTTCTAAGACTCTAAGTTATAGACAAGGTGCCAACCTGCATTAGTAGAAGTAATTTCCCCATCTGGAAGTTCCCTGTGCCAATGAAATCCCAGGTCCTTCTCCCTGTTATTGTAGAATAAATACTTTAAAAGAAAGTATAAATGATTTTGAGTTTATGGTTTTAAGCACAACCTCATTTGAAAATTGTTTGAATGGTTTTTTTTTGTTGATGGTCACGATGTTTACAATTAAAAAAAAAACAAAACATCTCTCCAAATGCTGGTGCTGACGGGAGCCTAGAAGGCAGAGCAGCAGAGAGTTCACCGGGAGAAATAAGCCGATAAGTGCTATCCCGTGGTGTGATTACTCTGGGTTCCATGGGGGCACATCAGTGGGGCCTCCCTGCTTCCTCCAGAAGCCTGACAGCCCAGAGAGATCAACACTGGCAGAGAAAATTCAGTATGACCTGGGCGTGACCAGGACTTGAAGAGTACAAACCAAGCCATGACTCTGTCTAAATAGATTTCCTGGAAAGTGGGAAGTGTTCACTCCTGTCAAGCCTTCCCTTCACAGCAGGGAAGCCTAAGGAACCATGAGGTTGCCGGCTATGGATGCAGCCTAAATGCAGTTGTGGTGTAGGGACAAGAACACTAGATCTCAAGTCAGAGGATCTGGGTTTGAATCCTGATCCTTCTATAGTGATTATTTATTATATTTACTATAGTCACCTATATGACCTTGGACAAGTCACTTCATTTATTGGGACCTCATATATAAAATGAAAGGAGGGTTGGCCTCCTCAGTCAATGAACATTTATTAAGCGCCTACTATATGCCAGACACTGTGCTAAGCACTGAGGATACAAAGAAAGGTAAAAGATGGTCCCTGATCTCAAGAAGTTCACTGTCAATAGCAGAGACAACATACATACAAATAGGCTATATACCAGATCAGTTAGAGATCATCAATAGAGGAAAGGCAGCAGCATGGAGAGGGATTAGGAAAGTCTTTCTATAGGAAGTGAGATTTTAATTGGGACTTGAAGGAAGCCAGGAGGCAGAGATGAGGAGAGAGAGCATGCCAGGCATGGGGGCAGCCAGTGACAATGCCCAGGGCCAACAGCAAGGAGGTCGGGGTAACCGCATCGAAGAGCACCTAAGCAAGGAGTTCGAGGGGTGTACAGTGTAAGAAAACTGGAGAAGTAGGAGGGGGCCGGGTTAGGAAAGGCTTTAAACGTCAAGCAGAAGATTTTTTATACAGTTATTCCTTCCACATCACGACTTTCCATATCGCAGTTTTGATATATCACCAGTTGGCATCAAAAAATTAAACAGGAATCTTGGAGGAATTTTGCGGAAGCCGCAGATAACACATGAAGGACAGCAGACGGCACAGAAAAAAAATTTAGAAACTCAGAAATGCATAAAATATATGTATAGTATGGTATAATATCAACACATTTTCTCTTTTAACACTATAATAATTCAGACTTCTTCTCTGGTATGAAAGGAGGACCAAAACATTCTCCGCAGACTTTCTAGATCACAGGAGCGCTGGCGCCCTGACTCCCGCGGTGTGGAAGCCAATAGAATCCAATGTAAAACTCCAGGACCGCGACTCATTGGAGTTCATTGACTGGGGGGAAGGGGGTGGAACGTGACTAGAATGCTAAAATCCCTTCCAGGTTTACATCTGTGTTCTAATGACTCTTAGATTCTCCTCTGCCCTATCCCAGTCTTACTCATTCTCCAGAGATCAGCTTCAACCTCACCTCCTCCAGGAAGCTTTTCTGGATTACTTAGTCTATGCTGAACTCTCCCATCTTTAAACTTCTAAATCATTCCCAGCTGTTACTGCTTCAAATAGCACTTAAATAACATCTTGTCTTTTACCCCTTAATATGCTTTCCAAATTAGATTACAGACTTCTTGAGGGCAGGGACGGTATGTATACTGGATGTTATTTATAGGCTTGGAAATAGGGACTAGTCCAGCCATTTCAGCTCCAGGTGAGCATCCAACAGTACAAGTTGGCACTTTCTCTACAGTATTCTTAGAGAGTTGACTAATGCACAAAGAGATTAAGTGTCTTGCCCAGAGCCATAGCCAGTATGCATCATCATCATCACAGCACTTATTAGACACCTATTATGTGCCTGGCAATGAGCTAGAGCTCTACAGATATTATCTTATTTCATTCTCACAACAACCTTGTGAGGTAGGTGCCATTATTACACCCATTTTATAATTGAGGAAAATGAGGCAGGTAGTGGTTAAGTGACTTTCCCAGGGTCACTCATCTAATAAGTGTCTGAGGCTAGAAATGAACTCAGGTTCTCCTGACTCAAGCCCAGTACTCTATCCACTGTGCTACCTAGCAGCAATATTAACTGCCTAATCACTATAACCTGGATGTCCCTGGATCAGGGGTATGCTGATAAATGATTGACAACTGGCTCACCAAAATTTTAAGTTTAAACTGTATTATTTCCATTTTCTCTATCATTTTCTTGAGTTTAGTTGTTATTCAGTCATTTTTAGTTGTATCCAACTCCTCCTAACTCCATTTGGGGTTTTCTTGGCAAAGATACTGGAGTGGTTTGCTATTTCCTTCCCCAGTTCATTTTACAGATGAGGAAATGGAGACAAACAGGGGTAAGTGACTTGCCCAGGGTCACACAACTAGGAAATGTCTGAGGCCAGATTTGAACTCAGGAAAAGGAGTCTTTCTGACATCTGGCTTGGTGCTCTATCCACTGCACCACCTAGCTGCCTCCTCTTAAGTTTAGACAACCAACCAAATAATAAATCAAGTCCTGATTTGTAGCATTTGCTGATTTCCAATGTGTAAATGCTCACATTGAGAATTCAACCACCAGCACTGGAGAGCCAATTTGAATTGGCTCCAGTATGCCCCTTCCCTGAACTAACTTCTAGCTCTAACATCCTATATTCTAGAATTCAATATTCTAAGATCCCTCCAACATCTCACACTCTATGCTTCCAATCATTTGACTCAAAACTGGAAGAAGAAGAAAAGAACCTCAGACTTCTCTGAACTAGATGGTTTCCCCAGCCCTGTCAAGTCAACAAGCATTTATTAAAAACCTCCTCTATGCCAAGCACAACATTTTGAAATGCAAACAAAGGCAAAACCAGTCCCTGCCCTCAAGCAGTTCACAAGCTAATGAGGAAGATTAAATGCAAGCAGCTATGTATAAACAAGGTACATACAGGATAAATTGGACATAATCATAGAAAGATGGCAAAGCATTGAGTAGGACAAGGCTTCTTGAAGAGAGTGGTATTTTAACTGAGAAGGGAAAGCCAGGGAGGAAGGACTCACTTTATGTTCCACTAAGGTTCTTTTGAGATCTAACACTTTATATTCTGTTTGAAAGTTCCTTCCCACTCAGTGTTCTATATTCTAGCATTCTAACATCTAAGGTCCCTTGCAGTTCTAACAGTCCATGTTTTCCTAAGGTCTTTTATATCTCTTTCATTATATTCAGTTTCTCTGTTTTAATAACATTGCAGAAGGCAAAATAAGGAAGCTCTTTAGCAGTCTCTCTTACAATTGTCATTGTCAAGAACCCAAATCAAGATAGGGAGAGGATATTTGCATGGCTGGACATAGCGAATGATCTTTTCAAGTCTTATCTATCATAGTTCCTCTTAGCCTTGACTAGGAGCCAACAACAATTAACTCCATTTTACAAATAGAAAGGTCCAGAGAGGGTATTCTACTTTTTCTGGGACACACAGTAAATCATTGACCGAATCACAATAAACCCAGGCTTCAGCCTATTAGATATCACCACCCATCACGTTCTGCCCTAACATGCTAGACTGGAATGTGACCTTTATGCTAGCAATTCTCACCTTTTCCCCTCCTCTGAGTACATCCTGCATTCTCCCACCATCTCCTCAATTAAAACAAAACCCAAGGAGGTGAAGGATTATCACTGCTGCGGGGGGATGTTTCCAAATTCCCCAATGAGACAGGTGGTTTCCTTCATGTCTGTATCATTCTGGCCAGGATGTTTGCTTCTCCCTTAAATCCACTATGCATAATAAGATCAGAGGAATCTGTCAAACTAAAGTTAGAAACCAGCAAAGCAAATGGAAACTCCAGCCACCCCCGAGCCAGATTTCCACCACTACCACTCCCCCCTCCCCATCACATAGCAGTCATTAATCCCCGGAAAATCCCCTGTGCTGTGGTAGCTTTTACCAGCTGACACTGAAAACAAATAGGTGGGTTAATTATTATAATTAATAACAATCATCATTATCTTTAAAATAGGTGAGGTCATTTCTGAGTGGCTCATGGAAAAGTACATCTGCTGTTTTATATGGTCATGTGGCCATGGAAAGAATGCTGTATTTAGAGGCAAAGGATAGGTTTGGCTCCTTGGTCTTCTACTTCCTATCTAGATAACCTTTCCCAAGACCTGATGTTTCTTTGAGCCTCAGTTTCCTTATCAGTAAAATAGGGACCCCCCCCCACACTTACAGTGCCTAACATATGTTTGAGTTGAAGCCTATATGGTCAATATTCATGGCAAAAATTCATCAGCTGAGAATGACTGAACAAGTTGTGCAATGTGGATGTAAGAGAATATTATTGTTCCAGAAGAAATCACAATGTTGAGGAATTTGGAGAAACAGGAAGTTTTTATGAAATGATGAAAAAGGAAGGAAACAGAAAAAGGGAGGGAAAGAATAGTCATAATGACTACAACAAAATAAATGGGAAAAATACTTCAGTGAAACAGAGCAATTTTAGTGACCAGTCTGCCTCTCCCACCCACCCTTGCCTCTGTCCTGGAAAGACAAGAAAACATCCCCCTCCTCGAAGTAGAGAGGTGAAAGACCATGGGTGTGAAATGGTGCATACATAGTCACACCAGGTCATTATTTCAGTTGACTTTACTTAACTGTTTTTGTTACAAGGCAGAGCTCATGTGGTTGGATGGACAGAATATATATGTGGAAATTATCATGAGACAGCTAGGTGGATAGGCAGTGGATATAGTACCAGTCCTGGAGTCAGGAAGACCTGAGTTCAAATCCAGTCTTGAATACGTATTAGCTGTGTGACACTGGGTAAGCCATTTAACCTCTGTCTACCTCTGTTTCCTCATCTGTAAAATGAGGATAGTAATATCACCTTACTCCCAGGATTGTTGTGAGGATCAAATGAGATAATAATTGTAAAGCACTGAGCACAGTGCCTGGTACATTTTTGTTGTTGTTCAATCGTTTTAGTCATGTACAACTTTTCATGACCCCATTTGGAGTTTTCTTGGCAAAGATACTGGAGTAGTTTGCCATTTCCTTCTTCAGCTCATTTTACAGATGAAGAAGCTGAGGCAGAGTTAAGTGACTTGCCTAGGGTCACATAGCTAGTAAATGTCTGAGGCAAGATTTGAACTCAGGAAGATGAATCTTCCAGATTCCAGGCCCAGAGTTCTATCTACTGCACACCTGCATAATCAGTGCTATATAAATGTTAGTTATCATCAATACTATTATTCTTATTTAAAAAACCAAAAACAGGAATAAAACTTTTTTTAATGGCAAACAGTTCAAACTGCAAATCTGAGTCAGTGGCACAGAGAACAGAAAATCCAGACAGACAGACAAAGAAAGGCCCCAGAGATTGTGGGAATTATATAGTTTGAGATGAGAACAGGGAAAGAATGAAGTCCCAGAGACAGAAAGGCAACAGGCTCTATCCATTCTAACTACAAATCCAGAATGGGATTCCTTTCTACAGTCTTTGTTTCAGTAACACAGTGTTTAAGAGGAGGAATATTTGCAATATCACCTTCTATGTGTGTTTTCTACTAGAATGGAATAGTGAAAAAAAAGTGCTTTCAAAGGATTCTGCAAAAGGACTCAGGTATAAATCCTTATTCTGCTACTTGCTAGCCATGTGGCATTAGACAAGTCACTTGACTTCTCTCTGTGCCTGTTTCCTTATTTGTAAAATAAGTGAGCAGATCTCAGTCTTTCCCAATCCTAAATCTTATAATGTATATAAAGCACTTCCTAACTGGGAGTGAAATCTACCTTGAATGTGAGCTATTGGTGTTACCTTTAATAAGAAATATCCCCCACAGAGGGGGCTCTGAGTAGTCCTGAAATGGACAAGGGAGAGGAGATTCCACCTAAGTGATGGTGCTGGGGGCAGCCAACACCGCTCTTAAGAGATGTGATGGGCTGGAAGATATTGGGAGAGGCTGGTGATCAAAAATGCAAAACTGAGCTGTTATTCTCATCTGAGAAGACAGGTTATAAAGATGAGGCCTGTGGCCAGAGGAGGCCTAACAACTTTCCAGGGATAATAATGCATGTCACGTCTGTGATCCAGGATGACTCAGTATTCCATCACCCCTTGAGAGTCAATCTATGCCTCCCTCCTCCCCTCTCATCTCCTCTCCTCTCAGGGTCTGATTCACTGTTGGGGTGGGTCATCTAGAACCAGCTGAGCACTTCTGCTCCTCTGACAGCTGGAAAGATTTTTGTCTAGAGGCCAGGAAAAGGGAAGAGGGTGATAAAAAGTTCAGAAAGAAAATGAAAGACAAATCCTTCCTGAGGCATATGCACTTGCCATATGAAAAAGAAGATAGGGATTGAACAAGCAAATAAATGGGGGCTGTGGGTGTAGGGGAGGGTGGTACAGGAGTGAAGACAGAGATTAGGAGCAGGTGCACTAGGGATGGGAGGACAAAGGCAAAAGAATAGCTGAAATGACTGATTATACTTGATCAGTATCTTTCTAGAAAGCAGGACTAGAATGAATGTGTGGAAATTCAAGTCAGCTAGACTTTCAGCTCACTATGTATATAAATGGATTTCTTAACCGTAAGAGCTGTCTAATAACAAAATGGGCTAGTGTCAAAACAGTGAGCTCCCCAGCACTACAACCATTCAATCAGAGGCTGGATGGGTGTCCAGAAGGGATATGATAGAAAATATTCTTGCACTGGGTGGGAAGTTGGACCAGGTGATGTACAAGGCCCCTTCCTATCCCAAGCACAAGTATGGCCATGTCACTTTTCTGCTTAAGAATCTTTAGTGGATTCCTGTAGTCTCTAGGATAAAATACAAAGGCAAACTTTTCTTTATTCTCTGAACTCATCATTCTATCTTCCACCCTGTGCCTTTGTACAGGCTATGCTCCATGCCCAGAAGGTACTCCCTTTTTATATCTGTCTCTTAGAATACATCCCTTCCTTTTTGTGTGTGGTTTGTTTGGGAGTTTTGGGGGGATGAGGGTGGGCAATTGGGGTTAAGCGACTTGCCCAGGGTCACATAGTGTCTGAGGCCAGATTTGAACTCAGGCCCCAGTGACTCAGTGCTCTATCCACTGTACTACCTAGCTGCCCCCCCTTCCTTCTTTTAAGATTCTTTTCACATTCTACCTCCTATGGTAATCTTTTCCTTACCTCCCCAGTTGGTAGCTCTCTCTCTCTTCTCATATTATCATGTACATAATGATATGTTTATATATTGTTATCCCATCAATAAATACACTGTTTTTCTTTCTTAATTCAAATCAATTTGACTTGTATTCCCCATTTCTAGCACAGTGCCTTGTAAATGATTTAGACTGTACATAGCAGGCATTTAGGACAGTTAGGTGGCAAAGTAGATAGAGCACTGGGCTTAGAATCACGAAGATCTAAGCTCAAGTACAGCCACAGGCATTTACTAGCTATGTGGTCCTGGGCAGGTCATTTGACCCTGTTTACCTCAGTTTTCTCGTGTATAAAATGAGCTGGAGAAGGAAAAGGCCAACCACTCCAGTATCTGCCAAGAAAATCCCAAACGCGGTCACAAAAAGTCAGACATGACTGAAAGAACTGAACAATGACAACAAATCGTGGTTAATTAATAAGAGCTTGTTGGATTGGATTAACATCAGTGGTGGAATGGAGTAGCCAGGAAAACAAATGCAGTTTTAGGATTCATTAAGAGAAGCATAACATCCAGGAAAAAGGAAGTGATTGTCCCTCCATATTCTGTCCTAGTTAGACCACACCTAGGACATTGGGCTCCATTGCAAGCACCACAGCTTAGGAAAAACATTGATTGATGCTCTGATAAGTATCTCAAGGAAAGCAATTGAGATAGTGAAGGGTCTTGAGTTCATGCCATGAGAGGATCCATTGAAGGAGCTAGGGATAGTTGACTTAAAAGAAGAGAAGCCAGAGGGAGTATAAAACAGCTGTCTCCAGCTAGGGGAAGGGCTGTGCTTGTCTCCAGAGACCAGTACTAGGAACAATGGGTAGAAGTTGTAAAGATTTAAATTTAGGTATGTAAGAAAAAAAAAAAAACCTAACAATTAGAGTTGTCCAAAAGTGGAACAGGCCACCTTGGGAAGCAGTGGGCCTGGATGACCACTTGTCAACTAATGTTGTTCAGTTGTGTCCAACTCTTCATGACCCTCTTTGGGGTTTTCTTGGCAGAGATAGTGGAGTGGTTTGCCATTTCTTTCTCAAGCTCATTTTACAGATGAGGAAACTGAGGCAAACCAGGCTGTGACTTGCCCTTGGGGTCAGACAGCTAATAAGTGTCTGAGGCCAGATTTGAACTCAGGACTTCCTGGCTCAAGGCCTGGTGCTCTATCCACTCCACCACCTAGCTGCCTCAACTACATTGTAGAGGGAATCTTTTTTTCATGTACAGGCTGGGCTAGACAACATCTCATGGTTTTGTCAAACTCTGATATTCCACGACTGAAAAGAAGTTACTTTCCTTGCTCTCAAGGGACATAGAGAGCAAAAGACAAGACACATATACATAAACATCATAACTAGCATAGGAAGCATATGATACAGTACAAATTAATGCAGCAAATAGTAAGTTCTAGTGGAATTAGCATATGGGAAATTCACTTCCATTTGGGGTAGTCTAGGAAGGCTTCCTGGAAGAGATGAGCTATCAATTAGAACTTGAAAGATGGGAGAATTTAGTTAAACAGAGAGCAAGGGGAAGGCCATTTCAAGTAGAAGAACAATCTAAACAAAGGTAAGAAATAATAATAGCTCACATTTATACAGCTTTCTATGCATCACTTCAGGGGCGGCACAATGGATAGAGCACCATTCCTGAAATCAAGAAGACATCTTCCTGAGCTCAAATCTGGCCTCAGACACTTACTAATTGTGTGACCCTGGGCAAGCCACCCTGTTTGCTTCACTTCCTCATCTGTAAAAAATGAGCTAGAGAAGGAAATGGCAAACCACTCCAGTATCTTTGCCAAGAAAACCCCAAATGGGGTCACAAAGAGTCAGACACGACTGAAACAAGTGAAGAGCAACAAAAATACACGATTTCTGTTAAGCTTCAAGCATTATCCCCATTTAAGAAGAAAAGTAGGATACAGAGAGGTCACCTGAGCTGCCCAAGGTGACAAAATTAGTACAATGATGGTCAGGACTCAACCTTATATCGTTAAAATTCAAGTACAATGCCACCAAACCGAGCTGCTTCTCTTGTCTATAAGGTATATGATGGGCAGTGAGTAGGCCAGCAGGTCAGAAAGAAAATGAGAAAGGGGGTTAATGGGAGATACAACTGGAATGGTAAATACATCAGGGCCTGCCAAAATTGAAGTCTTTGAATAAAAAGTCAAGTCTTCTAAACTCTAATCTGTCAACACTGGGGACCGACTGAATATTTTTGAACAGAAGAATGATATGATCAGAATGATGTATTAGGAAGATTATTTTGGCAGCAACCTGCAGAAGCACAGGAAGAAAAACTTGATGGGTTAGAATAATATTACAATAGCCCAGGTATAAGGTTATGAGGCTCTTGTCTAGGGAAATGGGAATGGAAAGGAAAGGATAAACATTAGAAATATCCAGAAAGAAAACAACCACACGATTTTGTGTTGTCAGATATACTCGATGAAAGAACAGGGAGAGTCGCCTCCTGTCTGATGAGTGCTTTGCTTCCTCAATGGCAGCAAATGTGGGAGTGTTGAAAGAACAGAACTGAGAATTAGAAGACCTTAGTTCAAGGCCCCTCTGCTAGTGATGTAATTTTTGTTGCTGTTGTTGCTACTAGTTCTTGTAACTGGGGGAAAGTCATTTCTGCTCTCTAGGCCTCAGTTTCTTTATCTGCAAAAATAAGAGAATTGGATTCATCACCAAGGTCCCTTTCAATTCCAACCTTCTACAAGCTTATAACTTGAGACAAAGCTGTACAGAGGCTAACCCGCCTGGCAAACAGGTGGAAAGGAAACCTCTGCAGCCTCCCTGAACAAAGATTACAGTTTTCTACCATCAATGAGCAGATCCCTGAAAGACAGGGTGAATTCATCCCTCACCCTTCAGACTAGATTCTTTTCCCTGGGTGCTCCCTAGTAAATTCCCTGGCTCCCTTTAACTCAAAGCCATGGTCCTAGTAACCAAAGAGAGAGAAGGTTGCATGACATTAATTAGTTAAAATATAAGTGCTTCCTATGTGCCAAGCGCTGTGTTTTAAGCGACGGGACTATAAATACAAAAGCAAAGATAGACTCTGCCCTCAATGAGCTTACATTCTGAATGGGAGACAACACACAGAAGGGAGTGGTAGCTAGTCTCATGCTTTCCCAGCTCTCTGGGAACTGCTCTCTGAACTGCTTAGAAAAGCCAACCAGAAAAGCCAACCATGGTGGATAAGAAAGAAGAGGAAAAAAAAACAAGCCCCCGGGGGAGTCAGGGTATGGGCCTCTGTCCTGCTGAGTTCTAAGAACAATCAATCACAAAGGCCTCTATTCTGTGGAGAGATGCTTTAAGGACTCCGGGGAAGCAAGCCCCATTCATGCTTCACTAAGTGGTTCCCAAGTATCGCGCATCTGTCAGTGTTGGGGGCCAAGCTAGATGATCTCTGAAGTCCACTCCAGGTCTAATAGTCAATGAGTCAATCCCATTTTAAGATGG
The DNA here is from genome assembly GCF_900497805.2 of Vombatus ursinus. NCBI lineage: Eukaryota > Metazoa > Chordata > Mammalia > Diprotodontia > Vombatidae > Vombatus > Vombatus ursinus. The sequence continues at coordinate 17,552,993 of NW_020954751.1, read as the reverse complement.
GATTCATGGGCTGCTAGCAGCAGGCGACGCCCCCTCCCCCTCCTTCACTCCCACCCCCACTCCCATCAGAGGTTGGTAGCCAACCCCTCACCCAGCCCCCCTGTAAAAGGAGGGCCTGGCATCCGGTCCAGAGCCACGGCTCCTATCTCTGATTCAGCAGGGCCTTTGATAAGAAATGTCATCCCTTTCTCTGTAATTTACCCCGTCAGATAAGGATCTCTATCAGGCTCAAACATATGGCTGGTTGCAGAACACAGGCCAAGTGAACAGGATAATTTATTTTACTCACACTAAAAGCCTGGGCGTCCCAGAAAAGTGGATTGAATGAAAACAGCAAGGGCCCAATTACACTCTATTTTGACTTGGGGGGTCTTGATCTATTCCCATGCATTACAAGGCAACTGACTTAAGCTAGTGGAGAGGGCGTGATGGGTACTTCCTCCGAATTGCTCCTCTACTGTGTACAATGCAAAGCTAGGCAGGCTGCATCCATGTGTGCCTAAGTAACTCATCTTTCTGAGAAGTCATGCTGTTCCCAAATGCCATAAATCATAGACCAAGAAAATGTTAGGGCCTGAAAAGAACATATCATCTAACCCTTTCATTTTATATAAGAAGAAACTGATGCCCAGAAGGGAGAAGTGATTTGTCAGAGGTCAAAAAAGTAGCATTGAAGGCAGGACCTCGAACTCAGGGTCCCTGAAGACACTGGTACTCCCACCACTACATTTTGGACATGTATAACTTCTAATACTAATGACTAAATGACTAATACTAAAAGTATTCATATTTTAAGGGGCACCTAGAAGATTATTAGACATTATTACATCAAGCCAAGAAAAAAAGCAAGCCTTCAATTTTGTGTGTTATTAGATATGCCGGTGAAGAGGGAAAGGGGGGAGGGGCGGGGCACGGGTCTTCCTTATGAGTCTTTCACTTTCTTGATGGCAACAAATGGTGGTATACTGGAAGAAGCTTGGTACTGTAAATTAGAAGACCTGAGTTTCAAATACTACCTTTGCCTCTCCTATTCACTCTCTTTTTTATAGACCTATTTAGTAGGATTGGGGCAGCAAGGTGGCACAGTAGATAGAGCTACAGGCCTAGAGTCAGGAAGACCTGAGTTCAAATCCAACCTCAGACGCTTACTAACTCTGTGAACCTGGGAGAGTCACTTAATCCTGTTTACCTCAGTTTCCTCATCTGTAAAATGATCTGGAGAAGGAAATGGCAAACCACTCTGGTATCTCTGCCAAGAAAACTCCGAATAGGGTCACAAGAAATTGAACACCGGCTGAAACAACTGAACAACAGCAACAAAAGTAGGATAAGGAACCTTGGAAAGAGCCCTAGAAGGGGCCAGAAGACCTGGGTTTGAGTTTCAATTGCTCTACTTACTAACTGTAGGACCCTGGGTAGGTCCCAGCTTTTCTGAGCCTCAGTATTCTGATATGGAAAATGTCCTCCCATGCCTTGCCTCCACAGGCCTGTACGAGTAGAGAGAATAAGCACCATTTTCCCCACTACCTGCTGAAGGATTTCCAAATGAGTCTTTAAAACATAAAGGAGACCCGTGGCTCCCCACCCCTTTCCCTCTTCACCGGCATATCTAACAACACACAAAATTGAAGGCTTGCTTTTTTTCTTGGCTTGATGTAACAATGTCTAATAATCTTCTAGGTGCCCCTTAAAATATGAATACTTTTAGTATTAGTCACTTAGTCATTAGTATTAGAAGTTATGCATGTCCAAAATGTAGTGGTGAGAGTACCAGTGTTTTCAGGGACCCTGAGTTCAAGGTCTTACCTTTGATGCTACCTTTTTGACCTCTGACAAAGGGAGTAAAGGTAAGATAAAGAAATTTCTTTCTCCAGAGACCTTGAAGTGGGAGAAAATCTTAGTGTTCTGAGACAGACACAATGAATTCCCACCTGAAGACGGTAATCCAGAAATTTCTTCCCTGCGAATCTTTACTTCACAGGAGTGACAATTTAGTAGAGTAGAAAGCCTGCCTACCAGGAAGCAAGAGAGCTGGGTTCTACTCAGTGACGTGGCAGTAAATGTCTAACAACCAGCTTTCCCCACATCCCACCCACCAAAAATGTATACACTACACACTTTGAGCAGGGCAGCTAGGCGATGCAGTAGATAGAGTGCTGGGCCTGGAGTCGGGAAAGCTCGTCTTCCTGAGTTCAGATCTGGCCTCAGACATTTACTGATTGCGTGACCTGGGCAAGTCACTTAACCCTGTTTGCCTCAGTTTCCTCATTTATAAAATGAGCTCGGGAAGGAAATAGCAAACCACTCTAGTATCTTTGCCAAGAAAACCCCAAATGAGGTCATGAAGAGTTGGACATAATGAAACGACTAAACAGCAAGTGGTAGGGCCAGCACTGTATCCGGGTCCCCTACTTTCCATGCCAATGAATTTAAAAAAGAAAACAAAAATGATTGATTTTTTTTAAATCACTGTCATTTGCTAATACTGCTTTCCTCATAGAACCTTCCCTTGTAACAAAGAAGTATATAGTAAGGCAAAACAAACCAACATATTGACATGCCTGGTAGCAGATGCCTCATTCTGTCCCCACACATACAGAGAGAGAGAGAGAGAGAGAGAGAGAGAGAATCCACTCCTCTCTACTGAAAGGTGATAGGTATATGTCATCACCAGTCCTCTAGAGTTGAGGTCGGGTCTTTTGGCTTAGAGTATAATGTCATCCTTCTCACCTCTCCTCCTCTCCGCTCCCTATACACACCAAATTTTTGTTTTACCCTTTACCTTATTAACATCAGCCCCAATGAAGCACAAAACCTCTTTCTTTTCAGAGAAAGTGGTCTTTTCCCAGGAGAAAGAAAGAAAGAAAGAAAGAAAGAAAGAAAGAAAGAAAGAAAGAAAGAAAGAAAGAAAGAAAGAAAGAAAGAAAGAAAGAAAGAAAGAAGGAAAGAAGGAAAGAAGGAAAGAAAAAGAAGGAAGGAAGAAAGAAAGAAAGAAAAAAGAAAGAAAGAAAAAAGCATCATTAAAATATTTTTTAAAAATAGAAAAGAACATAAGGAAATCTAGAGAGGGACATAGAAAAATAGGACAACTTGTGAACTAATGGACTGAATTTTTTATTTACTTTAAAAACAAGCTGGATGTTACAAGGATTCATGTTGTCACATACAATCTTCTCTTTCTGTTTTTCTTTGAATATGAAAATGCTCGTGTTTATTACTGTTTGGGTTTTTTAGTGATGTGTTTATTACTTTTGGTCAAGTTCTGAATAGGAAAAAATAAAAATTAACACCCTGAAAAAAATAAGATTTAAACTGCATTTTATTCCTACGAAGAGCTTTACCACATACATCATCTCATTTGGTTGTCAAAACAAGCCCATAAGAACCTAGTGTGAATATTATTATTCCCATTTTACAGATGAGGAAACTGAGACTCAAAGAGGTTAAGTGACTCATCTCTAGTTGAAAAAGTAAGAAGTGGCAAAAGCCTAGATTTCAACACAGGAGTACTGTGGAAATACTTTGGCTTTGGGATCACAGTATGAATCCTTATTCCCTTATTCCGAGTCCAGCTTTGAACAGGTATGAATTAAGACAAATCCCTTAACCCATCTACAGCCCTGTTGCTTCATCTGTAAATTGGAGTGGTTGAACTAAACGGCCTCCAAGGTATGTTACAGTGCTATAGCGATGACCTAAGACCCATTTCTTTTGCGTCCAAGTGGAAGGGAGAATGATTCCAACCCGCTGCCTTCACCTGAGTGTGAGCAGGTGAAATGAGTTGATTAACAGTCAACACATGGGAGCTGAAAAACTACTGGCTTAATATAAAGTTTCTGGAGTACCTGTGGATTTTGCAGTAATGCTCTCTCCTGGCCCTCTATTACTATGGATAACGCAGAAAGTACCATATTCATAAAAGAAAACTCTAAGGAAAAAAGGCCCAAGCTAAAAGTCAATAGACCTGGGATCTGGTGCAAACGCTTCCCTAAAATGATTATGTACAATGAGGCTCATTTTTGGACATAGCTAATATAGGAATTTGTTTTGCTTAACTATGTATATTTCTTAGAAGGATTTTTTTTTTCTTTTTGGGGGAGGAAGAGAGGATAAAAAATAAATTCTTATTAATAAAAAAATTAAGCTTTTTTAAACTAGCAGCATTTCTTTAGTAAGGAAAATTTTCATGTAGAAGATGGTACCTGAGATATACCTTTTCCGGTCATCTTTCACATCCCTCCTGTCCACATTGTCTATGATCCAGCTACATCGGCACACAAGTTGTTCCCTCTCCAGGCACTCCGACTCCTGCCTCCACGATTTTGCATTCATTGACTGTCCCCCATGCCTGGAAATGCTCTTCCACCTTATATTGACTTCTCAATGTTTCTGACTTACTTCAAGATTCAAATCAAATCCCACCACTTCAACAAAACTCTCTTGGTCCCCACCCCACGTACCGGATGCTAATGCTTTCCTTTCTCAGATTATTTCCCTTTACTCTGTATATATCTTATATGTACCTAATTATTTACATATTGTTTCCTCCGTTAGAATGGGAGCTCCCTGAGGCCAGGGGCTTTCTCTGCCTTCTTTTGTATCCCTAGTGCCTGGCACATAGCAAATAAGCACTTAATAAAAGCTCATTGACTGATTGCCTGGGTTTGAATCCCAGCGATGACAGTAAATAGCTATGTGGTCAAGAGCAAATCACTTCCCTTCTGGGCTGGTTTCCTTTCACTCTGGACCTCAGACAAGGTTGCTGTGAGGATTTTCAGATCATTTATTTAAATCTGGAAAGGACCCCAGAGCTCATTTAGTTCAACTTCATTTTGCAGATGAAGAAATGAGGGAGAGATATGACCTACCCAAAGTGACATAGGTAGTAAGTGGAAGTAGGATTTGAACCTAGGTCTTCTGATTCTGAATTTGCTCTATCTTCCTCTAGACCACAGAAGCAGCGAGGCTTTTGGAACCTAGAAACTACCTCAGCCGAGAAACACTTAGTCTCTTTGCCAAAGGGAGATCTATGCTAGCCAAGGACAGCACCAGTTTCAAATAGAAACTCCTTTATAAAATCTTGCAGAGGACGGCAAAAGAGTATTAGCTGTTTTGCCTCCTAAAAAAAAATAAAATAACATAAAATAAAAGGAGAAATCGAGGAAATACATGTTTACAAACAAACCCAGTGAAGAAAAATCATCCCAACGACTTTTAAAATTGAAACTGAAAGGAGCACCTTTGTAAACCTTCAAGTGTTAACGGGATGTATGTGCATTGTCCTTGTGAAGACAGAAGGGAAATAGATTTGGTCTTGCTTTGAACAATTCAAACTCCTATCCAGTGTAAACCCATGAGGAATGTCAAGAGTGGTGAGGCCTCAGTTCTAGCCACACCTCTGTCATAAGGCTGGACATTACATTCAATTCAGTAAGCATTTTTTAAGTACCAATTGTGTGTAGAGCACTGTAGCAGACACTAGAGAAGATCCATAGCTTAGGTGAGGCATGATCACTGTGATATGCTTCATACAGTCTAGTAAATGGTTATAAGAGAGGCAGCAAGGTGGGGAGACAGGGGCAGAGTGTATAATGGTTATTGGAATGGTATTGGAATAGGGATCCAAACTTAGAGTTAGGAAGATCTGAGTTCAAGCATAGTCTCTGACCCATGTGAGCTGTGTGACCCTGGCCAAATCCTTTACTGTCCCCAAGCAGCTCTAAGACAAGTTGCAGAGACCTTACTGATTTTCATTACTAGAGGGAATTTCCTTACCAGGATTTCTTTGCACCATTGAAATCACAGGTCCAAAAGAAAGGGGGGGGGGGGGGGAGTAGCCATAATGCATATGAAGATGATTAGAGCACAAAACAGAATATTTCTCAACTTGATCTTAATAGCACTGATACTCAATTTCCTCATTTGTAAAATGGGCATAACACCAGCCCCATATACCTCTTAGGCTTGTTGTAAGTATTTAATAAGATAACATACCTGCAAAGTGCTTTGAAAATTACTAAGAATTATACAAGTTATCATAAGTTAATGTTAATTACATGCCCACACCAGTAGAGTCAAATATAAGCTTCTTAAGAGCAAGGACTCATCTCGATTATTGTTTTTCTTTTCTTCCTATCTCTGGCACATAGCATAGAGCCTTCTGCATAGTAGGGTCATAATCCTGTGACCATAGATTTAGAAGAGACTTTATGGGCCATTTAGTCCCACTGCTTCTTTTTTCAGATAAAGAAAATGAGACTCAGAGAGATTAAGTGATTAGCCTGAGGTCACCCAGGGAGAAAGACAAGAGTCGAACCCAAGTCCACAGAGTCCGCACTCATTCTACTTTATACTGTACTTAATAGATGCTTATTGAACTGAACTGAATTACATGCAAAGTGGGAAATCTGGTCTTGGAAATCAGAGGTCATGCCTAAGTTCAAATCCTGATTCTGTTGTTTACCCTAAATCCTTGGGCAAGTGACTTGCTCCCTTTTTGCCTCAGTTTCCTCATTTTTATACTGAGGATTTGGGCTCAGTGAGCTCTAAGGACGCTTTCATCTCTAAATCCTAAGTAAAACACAAGAAAAGCAGAAGGAGAAATGGTACTATAAGCAAGATATCAGGAAGGAAGGAAGGAAAGAGAGAAGGAAGGAAAAAAAGGAGGGAGGGAGAGAGAGAGAAAGAGAGAACAAAGGAACAAAGGGAAATAGTCTACAAGGCAAAGCTGCCACCGAGAAGACAGGAAGGGTCTGAGTGGAGGTCACTGATATGGAAAGGGGGTGAAGCGACAGGGTGTGGCAGGCAGGCACTCCTGGGAGACGTTGTGATAGCAAACGTTATCTGGGAACAATGGGAGTAACGGGTGTCACTGAATATATTAGACCTCAGCCAAACCCATTAAAAAGCTCTAGGAACAGAAGACAAGGAGTTCCAGGAAGCAACTCGCCCCCTCCCCCAATACAGAGCAAGGTCATTTTCCCCCACCTTCCAGCCCTGGGTTTATTAAGTTAGCAAGAAGACACTGTGCTAGGTTCTGGAATTACAAAGGTATCTTTCAAGAGATACATTCCAACAGCAGAATAGAGGTGAAATAGATTTACGTGAAAAGCTAAGATACAAAATAATGTACTGGGATAGAAAAGCATTTATTAAATGCCTACTGTATGCCAAGCTCTAGGGATATAAATAGAAAAGCAAGGCAGTCCCTGCTCTCAAAGAGCAATGCGATAACTGCAAAAGAGATACCAAACAAAATGTTAGGAGGAAACCACTTTCACCTGGGAGAATTCAAACAAGGCTTCATAAAGGATAGGGGCCACTCAGGTGGGCCATCAAGGAAAGGAAAGACTTCAACATGTTGGGAAGGGGGTGGAGCAGATGAGAAGTCTGCTCTAAACATAGGAGTCAGCAAGAGCAGATTGTAATAATAATAATAATAATAATAATGGTGCAGCTAGGTGGCACAGTGGATAGAATGCTAGGTCTGGAATGAGAAAGACTCATCTTCATGAATTCAAATCCAGCCCCAAATACCTCCTAGCTGTGTGACCCTGGGCAAGTCACTTAGTCCTTTCCCTCAGTTCCTCATCTGTGAAATGAGCTGGAGAAGGAAATGGCAAACAGTGCTCCAGTATCTTTGCCAAGAAAACCCCAAATGGGATCACAAAGAGTCAATCGAAAAATGACTGAGCAACAATGACAGCAGCAATAATGTCCAGTTCAGCTGGACATTGAGTATGTGAAGGAGAACAGTAAGATGTAAGGCTAAAAAGGTTAAGTAGCAGCCAGATCATTTCATACCTTTAAATCCTACCACCTAGTACATAGTAAATGCCCAATGATTTTCTTTTTTTTATGATGACAAAAGTCTTCTGGAAAAACAAGGACTTTATTCTTTCCCAAAGAATCATAGAATTTTGAGAAGAAAGGGAATTTACAGTTTGACTCTAAAGTCTTTTCCTGCTATGTCAAGGGTCCTAGCATACCACTGCCTATACTGTGGGCCCTCACTGACACTCCAAAGGTGGTCCCTGGCTCTAACTCTGAGGAATATTGTATAAAGTAAGAGAACCCAACTAGCTTCTTGGGCAAAGATGAGTTGTAGCCACTTCTGAAAGCCTTAGTCTAAATTAAGTACATGAATCATTGAAACTGTAACATGAGAAGTAAAGAGAAGACAGAGGGAACCAGAACACTGTCTTAGACTGTTTAGAAGGGGAAGAAGGATGGCTTAATAATTAGTCTCAATAAAGAGAAACTTCAGGAAGGCAGATTTCAGCTCAATGTGAGAAAGAATTTCCCAACAACTGGAGCTAACAATGAAATGGGCTGCCATTTGAAATAGTAAGTTCCCCATAACTGGTAGTATTCAAGCAGAGGCTTGATTACTATGTGCTAGAGATGCTGGAGGGGGAATGGGTAAAGGGGCTGGTATAAGTGACTGAAAAGGTCCCTTGCAACATGGAGATCCTGTGCTGTTAGCCTTCTACATCCATTTATTTACTGACCATATCAGATTTTTATTAACAAATGTAACACACATTCACACACACACACACACACACACACACATACACGCCAATCACTTCCAAAATCCACACATAAAAAAAAACATTTTGGAGCAAGGGGTGGGGAATGATGGAGAGGACAAGCAGGCCCTGATAATTTACTTCTCAACCACCAAGATTCACACCAACATTTTCCCCCTTGGTATGCCTTTATAAACCTCCTTTTCTTTCTTTCTCTGTATCCCATCTTTTATTTCTTCATTGAGTACCTGTTAAGCGCAAAGGCCGGTTTAGGCACTGAGGGAGATACAAGGACAATTCCTGCCTTCCTTTATGATACAATATAATCAGAAAAGAGAGAGAAGGGAAAGGAAGGAAAGTAGGAAAGGAGAAGACAATACCTACACATATATGTATATATGCCCCACAATATGAAGAAGTAGGATATAGTGGAAATTTTAGAAACAAAAATGTTAGAGCCAGAAGGAATCTTAGAATGTAGGCTGTTACACATAGTAGACCCACAGAAGCTAATGGAAAGAGGTCCTCAAGGAAGGGTCAGGCAAAGAAAAGCAGCAGCGGTTGGTGACTCTCAGCTCAGGGGTTTTGAAGCAGTTGTTTGTTGACCTGATAACAACAACAGAGAGGTCTGTTGTCCTCCTGGGGCTTGTAGCCATGACATAACAGAGAACCTCCCAACTTATCAAAACAGAAGGCCACTACTCATTTCTGGTAATTCACATGGACACAAATGATACTGTCAGTAGGAACCTAGAGAGTATTGCCAAAGATTACGAAGTCTTGTGCAAGAAACTGAAGACCATGGGGAACAGACTGTTTTCCTCACTTCTCCCATTTAATAGAGAAGAGAAAAGTTGATTTGGGAAGTGAACAGCTAGCAAAGAAAGCGGCAGATTTCTTGGTCATGGCTTAAAATATAGGGATGACAGAATCCTGGCCAGAGATAGAGTATACCTACCTAAGCCAGCAAAAGTATATTTACCTTTCATCTTGTAAATCTAATCAAAAGGATAGGGGAAGGAAGAAAACCATTTGTGCCCTATGTATACGCAGCAACAAGGGGCAGCTAGGTGGTGTAGTGGATAAAGTACCAGGCCTGGAGTAAGGAAGATTCATCTTCCTGAGTTCAAATCTGTCCTCATATACTTACTGACTGTGTGATCCTGGGCAAGTCACTTTACCTTGTTTGCCTCAGTTTCCTCATCTGTAAAATGAGCTGAAAAAGGAAATGGCGAACCATTCAAGTCTTCTTGCCAAGAAAACCCCACATGGGGTCATGAAAGGTTGAACACAACTGAAATAGCCAACAAACTAGATACCAAAGAGAATAATTACAATGCAGGAAGAATGAAAGCTGAGAAACCCAGAAGTTTGCAGGAAAAAGAAAAATCAAATAATAAGATCTGTGGCCTTAAATATTTAGGAGCAATTAAGCAAGCGGAACTAACGTCCTACCACAAAAAGGCACATTTGACCTCATAACAGAAACTTGGTGGGATGAAATCCATGGCTCTGAATGATCAAACTTAAGTCAAAAGAAACAAGAAAGGTTAAAGGGCGTTGGAGGTATGTCAGAGGTGTTTAAGGAGAACAATGCACTACATATTAAGAAGGCATACTCATGTGAAGAAATCCAGGGTAGGGGGTTGAAAAGAACAGTGGAAAATATTTAGGAGATGAATGGAGGGAAGAAAAGAACGGATTTTATTATAAGACTACACTATGGATTAACTATGTACTCTAGTGCAGTCCCTTAGCACCTCACACAGGGATTACTGCAATAGCCTGCTGGTGGGTCTGCCTGTCTCAAGCCTGTCCCCACTCCAATTCATCCTCCATTCAGCCATTAAAGTGATTTTCCTAAAACACAAGTCCAATCATGTCACCCCCCCCCCCACTCAATAAACTCCAGTGGTTCATTATTGCCTCCAGGATCAAACATAAAATGCTCTGTTGAGCATCCACAGCTCTTCATAATCTAACCTCCTTCTACCTTTCCAATTTTATAACTCAATCCCTGACATGTACTCTTCAATCCAGTGACACTGGCCTCTTGGCTGTTCCATAAACAAAACACTCCATCTCTTGACTCAGGGCATTTTTTCTGGCTGTCCCCTATGACTGAAATCCTCTTCCTGGTCCACTCTGACTACTGACCTCCCTGGTTTCCTTTAAGTCCCAACTAAAATCCCACCTTCTACAGGAAGCCTTTCCTAACTCTCTTAATTATAGTGCATTTCCTCTGCTGATTTCCCATTTATCCTACATATAACTTGCTTTGTATATATTTGTTTGCATGTTGTCTTCCTGATTAGAGTGTTAGCTCCTTGAGGGCAAGGGACTGTCTTTTGCCTCTTCTTATATCCCCAGCCCTTACAACAGTGCATGGCACATAGTAGGCATTTAATAAATGTTTGTTGATTGATTGATTGATTGATTGATTGATTGGTTAAACTAGACAGAATGAGGAATTGGATTTGGAGTTTGGGGAAAATGCCATAAGCCTGGTACAAATGTATGAAAAAGGATGTTAATTATCCAGACATCAACTAGAGCTCTTTCTCTGCCAAAAAGGGAATAGGTAAAAACTTCTTAACTTACTTCAATGACAAATTTGTCCTCCAAAAGGTGGCAATCTGATCCGTATTAGATGAGAAGATTTGACTATGGGGATAGAATTAGAGAAATATTGAGGGAAAGTGGGCCAATTCTTCCTAAAGCTGGTAATAGAGAAGAGGAAAGTTGAGCATAATCTGACATGCCCCTTAGATTTTGGGAAGCAGATTTCAAAGAGTTCAAAGGAAAGAGAGATACACTATCACAAACTAAGATTTTCTAATGGAAGTCAAGGATGGAAAACTTTCAAAAATTAAATTCTGAAGTCACAAAAGGAAAGTATTCAAATGAAGATGAAAAACAGGAGTTGACTGGAAAGATCATTGTGGATCCACAAGCAATATATGCTTGTTAAATTGAATTAGATAGAATTGAGCTCATTAACCAACTTTGATTTTCAAAAATTCTGTACAAGTGATGCAAAAGAGGACAAGTAATGGAGGATGAATATAAAACCATGTCATGGTCCTATAAAAACAGCATGAGAGGTGTCAAAGCTCAGAGAAATCTGAGGCTATTGAGGGCAGCTAAGGGACAGAAAAAAAGGAAGCTTAAAAGATCAAAATTGAAGGAAAGATGAAAATTAAAAGAAGGAATAAGACTGATGCTTGGAGTGGAAGGGATAATGATAACTGACAAAAGAAAGGCAACCAGGTGGTGCAAGAGATAGTATACTGGACCTGAAGTCAGGAAGACGGTTTCAACTCCAGCCCCAAGTACTTACTAGCTATGTAACCTTGGGTAAGTCACATAACTTTTACATGCTTTAATTTGCTCAGCTGTAAAGTGAGGATAATAATTACCTCCGAGGGTTGTTGTGAGGATCAAATGAGATAATATTCTAAAAAGTCCTGACACATAGTAGGTACTATATAAATGTTATTTTTGTTGTTGTTATTATTATAGAAAAGCCAAAGATGCTAAACCCTAGTTTTTTTTCTATGATGTCCTCCAAGGAGAAAGACTTTTGCAATGGAAAGGATGGAATAAACATGCCCAATAGGGAGTTGATGCCTAAGATAAGTAAGGAGATAATAAGAAATTACCTCATTGCCCTAATTCAAGTCACTTCACCCACATGAATTACATCCTTTGGTACTGAAAGAACTGGCAGATAAGATTGCTAAGTCTCTGTCAATAATATCAGAGAGATGGGGCAGTTAGGTGGTGCAGTGGATAGAGCACCAGCCCAGAAGTCAGGAGGCCCTGAGTTCAAACCCGGCCTCAGGCCAAATATTTGACTCCAACTAGCTGTGCGACCCTGGGCAAGTCACTTAACCCCAATTCCTAAAAAATAAAGAAAATAAAACAATTAATATCAGAGACATGGTAGAGAATAGAAACGGTCCCATAGAACTGGAAAAATGTCCCAGTTTTTGAAAAAGGAATAAAGATGGCATCTGCACAGTGTGCTTTACTGGGTTTTCTGGAGAAAGTCTAGAAAAGATCAGCAGAGATGGGTAGTAACCATCAAGAAAAAGAAGAGGTGATTGTAACAAGACTCTATCAAGAACAGGTCATGCCATACTAAGATCATTTCCTGTCATGACAGGGTAACTAAAATGATGAGAAATGCTGTAAATACAGCTTACCTGAATTTGAGCAAAACATTTAATAAAATATCCTACACTCTTCTTAAGGAAAAGATGGGGAGTTGTGGGTGACATAATAATACGATTAGATGAATACAGAACTTGCTAAGTGTCGAGACCCAAAGAGGTAGTCTTTAATGGTCCAATATCAGGTTGACCAGTGGTATCCAGTGGAACCTCCCAGAGATCTGTGTGTGCTTGGCCCTGTGCTATTTTTAACCAATTAACATTTCTAACCAATAACTAGATAAAACTTTCATCAATTTTCTTAATAATAATTTATTTTTCCTTAATTATATATAAAAACAATTTTTAACATTTTTTTAAAGTTTTGAGTTCCAAATTCTATCCCTCCATCCCTTCTATCCCCCCTTCCTGAGATGGTAAGCAATCCAATATAGGTTATACATGAGTATCAACATAAAACATTTCCATATTAGTCATTTTGTATAGGAAGACTCAAACAAATAAAAAAAGAATGAAATAAAGTGAAACATAGTATTCTTCAGTCTGTATTCAGAAAATATCAGTTCTTTCTCTGCAAGCAAATAGCCTGTTTCACCCTGAGTCCTTTGGGATTTTGAATCATTGTATTTCTGGAAATAGATGTCATTCACAGTTCTTCCTCTTACAATATTGCTGTTCTAATGTACAATACTCTCCTGGTTCTGCTCACTTCACTTTGCATCAGTTCATATAAGTCTTTCTAGGTTTTTCTGAAATCTCTTGCTTGTCATCTCTTATAGCACAATAATATTCAATCACAGTCATATACCATAACTTGTTCAGCCATTCCCCAACAGATGGGCATCCCCTTGATTTCTAATTCTTAGCCACCACAAAAAGAGCTGCGATAAAAATTTTTGTACAAATAAGTTCTTTTCCCTTGGGGGGGGGGGCTCTTTTTTGAGATACAGACCTATGCTAATCAAATTTGAAGCCAACACAGAAAAGGGAGAAATGGCTAACACACTGAACCACCGAGTCAGGATCCAAAAACATTTTGCCAGACTAGAGCACTGGGCTGAATCCAGAAAGATGAAATGCAATAGGGAATAATGGAAAGCCTTATACTTGGGTTCAAAAACTTAGCTTCACAAATAAGGGATGATAGCAAGCATTTATAAAATGCTTTAAATTATGATCTCATTTGATCCTCACAACAACCTTGTGAGGTAGGGGTTATTATTATCCCCATTTTACAGATGAGGAAACTGAGGCAAATAGAGGTTGTCCCTTGACCAAGGTCACACAGCTGGTGAGTTTTTGAGAGAGGATTCAAACTCGCGTCTTCCTGACTCTAGGTCTAATGCTCTATCCACTGTGCCTCCACCTCCACAGGTATTGTTAGATAAAAGATATGAGGGCCTTAGGGAACTGCTAGCTCAATTTGAGTCAGCAGTGTGATGAGGCAACCAAGAAGGCAAATGCAGTCTTGGGCTGTGTAAAGGGGGTATAGCTTCCAAGAATAAGGAGGTGACATTTTCTCTGCACTCTGACCTGGTCAGACCACAACTGGAATAGTGTGTTCTGTTGTAGAGACCATAGCTTCCAAAGGACACTGATAAGCTGGAGACTGTTCAGAGGAGGGTAATGAGGATGGTATAGGACCTTGAGGACCTATCAAATGACGACTGATTAAAGGAATTCAGGGCACTTAGCCTGGAGAGTCGCTAAAGGTCAGGGAGATGTGGCAGATAGCTGTCTTCAAAATTTTGGAGGACCGTCATATGGAAAAGAGATTCAATTTGTACTCTTGGAATCCAAAGGGCAATAGAAGCACCAAGTAGGATCTGTTGAGGAGATGAATTTAGACTTGATATTGGGGGGCAGGAGTGGGGGTGGGAGAATCTTAATAATTAGAGCTATACCAGAGGGAAATGGACTGCTTTAGGAAGAGGTGGGTTCCCCCTTCTTAGAGGTCTTTAAGGAGAGAATGCATGACCACTTGTTGTGTATGTTAAAGACAGAGTCCTTCCATATATGGGTGGCATTAGATGACCATTGAGAATACTTCCAACTCTAAAATTCTGTCCTTCAGAGAGAGATGGGGAGGAGGAGGAGGAGGAGAGAGAGAGAGAGAGAGAGAGAGAGAGAGAGAGGAGAACATTAGAGATCATTAAGTAATTTACTCTAACCGTGATTTTTTTTCACAGGCAAGAAAACTGAGAAACAAAGAAGTAAAAGCAAGGGTGTGCTGGAGCCAGCTCTAACAGCTTGGGAGGGTTCTTTGTTAAATTTACAGTGTGAGCATTTACACTTTAGAAATCAGCAAATGCTACAAATCAGGGCTTGATTTATTGTTTTGTTGATTGTCTAGACTTTAAAAAGTGATGGAGAAAATGTTAATAATGCAGATTAAACTTTAAAGCATGCCAAGTACATTTTTTTTTCTGGAAAGCCTATTGTTAAACACTTATCAACACCCTCCTGGACAAATGTTATTTTCTTTTTCTAGGTCACTATTTAGTTATACAATCTGGCTCCAATTTACCCAGCTAGGTTTTCTCATTCCATTTTCCAGCCAATATGAACTACTACTATCTGTAGTAGTTCGTATTCTATCTCCCCTCTATCTTTATTCTGTATATTCACACAAGCTCTCTCCCACATCCTTCCAGAAATACATTCTTTCTCATCGCTGCACTTCAGAATCCTTATCTTTCTTTAAGACTCAACTGAGAGGTTGTCTTGTTCCTAAAGTGTTCCTTGATCCCATCAATTGGTTGTTTTCTTGGCCTCCTCAAATTATCTTGTATTCATTTATCTGTGTACAAGTCACCCTAATCTCCCTCCGTGGTAAAATGCAAGCTCCTTGAGAACAGGGATTTTTTTCATATTTTTACTTCTGTGTCACTAGTACCTAACTTTGTGTGTAGTAGGCACTTAATGAATGTGTATTGAATTTAACAGAATCTAATAGAGTTGAATTACCTCATCTGTCTTTCACAAAAGGCTCATACAGTAAGACTGATCTTATTATCTCCATGTGACAGATGAGGAAACTGGAGTCCAGAGCAGAGACATAGCTGACCTCAGTTACATAGGAAGTTAGTGGTAGAAGGAGTGCTTGATTCTGTCTTCTGAGTCCTAGTCCAATACTCCTTCCCTCCCCACCACCCCTTCACCCTCAGAAAAAAAAAAAAAACCAAAAACCTTCATTCATCTAACAAATTTTATGACATTCAAACTTACTAGATCCTTTAGCTGGTTAGGAGACAAACCCAAGAGAGTGAGCAAAGGACGTGTTTCTGGATCTCTGGCAATTCAAGTGCCAAGTTCAAACTGAACTCACGTCATTACAAGCTGTCACATAAAATGTCTTGGAAGGGGAACTTGGTTTCTTACACAGAAAGCACTTTCATTCTTCGTAGTTCACTTTCCAAACTCTGCATGAAACGTCTCTGAAGAAATCAATTTCTTTTTCCCTCCCATAGCTTCCTTGACCTCTGTGGCCTTATGCGTATCACATAACATCTTTGGGTCTCAATTTCCTCATCTGTAAAATGAGGGGAGTAGACTAGATGACCTTTATTGTTACTTTGTGCTCTAAATCTATGATGCTGTATTCTTAGGTCCCTCTCTTCAAGTTTTTAACATTCTGTGTGCTAACATTCTAAATTCTAAGGTTCTTCCTAGCTCTAATATTCAATATTCAAAGGTTTTTTCCAGCTCTAACATCCTATGTGTGCTAAACAGACAGATACATACATACATACATGCATGCATGCATACATAAGTAAAGCATTTATTAAATGCAATATATAGACAGATACATACATACATATGCATATATACAGAGGTGAGGCGTTAAGTGCTAGAGAGAGAGAGAGAGAGAGAGAACAGAGAGACAGAGACAGAGAGAGACACAGAGAGAAAGTGCTAACACATTTATAAGCACTTGCCAGGCACTGTGCTAAACTCTAGGGATACAAACTAAGCAAACAAGACAGTTCCTGCCCTGAAGGAGCTTACATTATGATGGAAGAAAAACAAGGCATAAAGAGAAGCTGGGGTAGAGTGAGGAGGAAGTTGGAGAGGTAAAGGTACCTGTAGAGGTCAAGGCTGCTGATGAAGGACAGTAATTATGGTGACAATCATTACTGTGTTTTACCTTTTTATTTTTTTTAACTCATAAGTGGATGTCTATATATAGCCAATCAGATTTTCTTTATTCGCCCTACTATCTGTCACCGTATTAATCCAAAACTTTATCACTTCACATCTAAACCACTGCAGTAATGTCTTCAGCTGATTGCACTATAGTTTTTCTCCTCAAATCCATTGCCTACCCCAGGGTGGGTAACCTGCAGCTTCAAGGCCACATAATGGCCCTCTAGGTTCACAGGTGTAGCCCTTTGACTGAATCTAAATTGGTTTACCCTATGGCCAGAAAAAGCCAATTAGGAAATAGCTTTCCTCACTTTGTTTTTCTTCCTAAACACCTGCAATGACTCCCCATTGCCTGTTGCATTAAGGCTAGACTTCTTTGCCTAGATTTGAAGGATTTCCTTATTCTGGTCCCATACTAGGCAACTTCATTTCCCCTTACCTGAATATAGGTTACAGAGCTTGTTTCCTCCTACCCTCAGATCTTGACCATTTCCTCATTCTTTACTTCCTCCAGTTATAGTCATTCTCTGTTTTGACTTGCTGTCTTCATTCTACTGATCTTTTACAGATCCCATTCTTCATCACACCCAAGAGATCACAGAAGGATGGCAAGATAGAATTGACAGCATGAGGTAGCAGAATGAATACTGGACTGAATCAAGAAAGACATGGATTCAAATCCTAGTTTTGACATTTATTAGATGCTGTGACCATATGGCAAGTCACTCAGTCTCTCTGATCCTCAGTTTCTTCATCTGAAAGATGGCAACAGGGGCAGCTAGGTGGTGCAGTGGATAGAGCACCGGCTCTGGATTCAGGAGGACCTGAGTTCAAATCTGGCCTCAGACACATAGCACCTACTAGCTGTGTGACCCTGGGCAAGTCACTTAACCCCATTGCCTAGCCAAAAAATAAATAAAATTTAAAAAAATAAAATGAAAGATGGCAACAATATTTGTACTATCAACTTTATAAATCTTAAAGCAATAAAATAATGTGAGTTCTACTCCTGGAAAAGAGGAAATTGAGACTAAAAAAGTCAAATAACTTCACTTTCAGTGGTTCCCTATTGCTTCTAGGACAAAATATTAACTGATGTTTAAAAGTCTCATCTAACTTGTCCCCAACTAACCTTTCCTGCCTTCTTCATATTACCTCTCTTCAGGAATGCCTACACTCTAGCCAAACAGCACTACTGATTTTCCCAAACTCACCATTCTGTCTCCTAACTCTGTGTATTAGCCCATGTTATCATGCATGCCTGGATTGCATTCCCTCCCCACCTTCACTTCTCAGAATCCTTGTCTTTCTTTAAGGTTCCTTGCAAGTACTATCTCTGGAAGTCTTCCCTGATCCCATCCCAGGTTAGTACTTCTTAAATTATTTTGTATTTTCTCATTTGTGTATACGTTGTATCTGTCACCAAATCCCACTCGACAATAGAACATTAAGTTTCTCAAGGGCAGGTACTGTTGGGGTATTTACCTTTGCATCCCCAGCCCCTAATGTAACACTTTGTACATATTAAGTGTTTAATAATTACCAGTTAAGGTAATCAAATTGTCAAGGCCAGGACCACTGACTTCTAGTTGAGAACTTTCACCAACATACTTCACTTTCATTCCATTTCTTCAACTTCAAAATCCTCCTTATGGAGTAATGAATAAGAGGAAATCCATTTCAGAGTTAAGGAAGAGGGACATTCTCTTGACCTGGAATGTCTCCTCCCCCCCCTTCTCCCCCTCTTGTAATCCTATCTTCAGAGGCTCCACTCGAAGAGTGTCCTTCAAAAACCCCATCCTGACCCCTCCACCCCTCACTCTGTATCCCCAGAACTCTCTCTGGCGTGTCTGAACTTTCAGAGAACTGTGCCGGTCAGATTTTGACTCACTTCTTTATACTATTACTATTCACAAAAAATGTCTTATCTCCCTTGTTGGACCGTGTCCTCTTCATGAACAAAAACCTCACTGACTACTTTTCTTTGTAACCCTGCCTTAGCACACATCATGGGACCTTGCAGTCTGTGTCCACTTAATGCATGTTTTTTGAATGAATGAATGAAAACACTACAATGGGAGTTCAGAACTGGATTCAAGTTCCAACTCCCAAACCTTGAAGTCAGCAGCATGGTATAGGAGACAGACCTGGGTTTGAACTCAAGTGCTGCATGATCCTAAGCAAGTCATTTAACCTTTTTCGGCCTCAGTTTCCTTATATATATAAAATGAGGATTAGATTTGATCGTCTCTAAGGTTCCTTCCAGCTCTAAATCTATGAAGCAGTAGATCAAGCACTGGACTTACGAGTTAGGGAGTCCTAAGTCCAAATCCTGAATCAGACAGTTTACTGGCTAAGAAACCCGGAGAGAGGCATTTAATCTCTCTGAGCCTGTTACATTATTTTATAAATTACTCCAATTTATAAAATGGAGTAATTATAGCACCTAACTAACAAGGCAAGGTTCTTTTTGGGGGGGGGGGGTGTCAAATAGTAAAACGTCCATAAAGCACTTTACAAACCTTAAAGCTTTATATAGCTGTCAGCTTCTATTATTATTTACCAGTTGAATGACCTTGGACAAACCCCTTGACTTCCCTGATCCTTAATGTCCTCATCTATAAAATTAAAAGGTTGAACTAAATTATCCCTTCCAGCTAAAGTAAAGTCCTTTTCAGTTCAGATATTCTATGACATTTATGAATGA
Organism: Vombatus ursinus; assembly: GCF_900497805.2. Classification (NCBI taxonomy): domain Eukaryota; kingdom Metazoa; phylum Chordata; class Mammalia; order Diprotodontia; family Vombatidae; genus Vombatus; species Vombatus ursinus. The sequence goes on along the minus strand of NW_020954751.1, from coordinate 17,533,434 downwards.
AATGACAGTTCCCAGGCTTGCCCAGGGTCATAGAGTAAAAGCTGGAGTGGTCAGCATTGACATGTGATGTCTGCTTCTTCCTACCTCACTCTGCTGACTATTCAGAACTTGCTGGTGGGTGATGGGTAGATGGGAGAGGGGGCCTATTATTATTACGTAATTGTCCGGTAACACTGAGGCTATAATTAGTGCAGGCAGATGGAGCACCACTGTGACTCTTGCTCGAGTTCATCCTCTATTCATTGTTTCCACACACACACACACACACACACACACACACACACACACACACACGCTACTTCCCTATAAATCACACACTCTTCCATGCAGCTTCCACCAGAGTCTCGAGGTGTTAGGAACATTAATGCAGTTTTCAGAAAGTCTGAGTTTGACACTTAAATTGCAAAAGAAACAGGAGAAACAACGAAGAAGAAAAATTATACCACTGCTGCCTTCTCCAAATGTGTGTCAGAATTCACACTGGGTTTTTTCCCCCTAGGTTTCCAAGTTCAAATGACCCCGTGCCTCAGGCCAGTCAAACCATTTTCCTAGCAGCTGACATTAAGCAGGTTCTAAATATTTTAATAAACAGGATTACTTTAGGCCAAGCCAGTCTTAATGGCTTACATAGGGAAGGGGTGCCACAAGGTAATGCCAGAAAGAAAGAGGTCTTAGTAATCCAACTCATCCCAGGGAGACAGGGAACAATGGTAAGAGGCTGTGGTGGTGGGAGCTAGCAGGGGGAATCACAAAACGTTAGGCTACTAAACAACGAGAAATTCCAACTTGGACCACGTGCTGACCACAAGAGCAAGAATGATGAGGGAAATACAGAGGGAAAAAGAAGAAAACAAGTAGCATGGTACCGAGGAACAAACGAGGCCTGCATTGGGGAGCAAGAGAAGCTCATGTTTGATCTGCCTTTGATGGTGATTGCCAAGTCACTTAATGATTTTGAGGCTCAGTTTTCCTATCTGAAAAATGGAGATAGTAAAGCATTTGGTGCCTGGCTACCTCACAGGGTTCCTGTGAAGACCAAATTAAATGTTTTAAGTGCAATGGAAACTTAAATATGCCATACAGTAATCAGCCATTAATATTATGAGAATAATTCTTAGATGACTAAAATAACAACAGCCTTTGACCCAGATATTCCCTCACTAGGTCCCTCACTAGAAATTTATACAATATAAAAACAAAAATATCAATAAAAGTTATTTTTAAATATTTTTAAAATTAAAATTAATGATGTAAAATTACGTAGGGCAAGCATGCCTCCCCCCCAAAAAAAGCTATATAAAAAAATATCCTCCTACCTCCTTTGCAGAGGTGAGGATTAAAATAGTAAATAGATTTTTAGATTTTTTTACATTAGTTTTGCTGGTTTTTTTCCTTCCTCTCTTTTTTTTATTAAGGGGTTATAAAGGATGGCTCTAGGCTGGGGAGGATGGGATAGAGGGGGAAAAATGGTGACATAAAAGAATGATACCAATAAAAATGTATTTTTTTAAAAGAATAAGACTTAGAGGGCAGACTGGTATAGATGGAGGATCACTGGATTGGGAATCAGAGAACCTGGGTTCAAATCCCACCTCTGCCACCATTGATCCTCCAGAATTACAGAATCTCAAAGCTGAAAAGAACCTCAGAGGCCACTGAGCTGAGCTCATGCCTGAACAATTTCTACAACCTCAGCCCTAAGTGGTCCAGCCTCCACTTGAAAATCTCCTGTCCTGGGGAAGTGATTCCCTATGGCCCACTGCACTTTGGGGCATCTCTTTCTCTTAGGAGGATTTTCCTATTTCAAGATGAAGTCGGCCCCTCTGCCAGGCCTCCTCATGGTTCCTTCTTTTTCCCTGTGAGGCCAATGAGCATAGAATGAGTATAATCCCTCCTCTGCTTGACAGCCTTTCAAATGGTGAAGGTAGCTGCCATGGCCCTAGATACATCATCTCCTCTCCTGGGTGAAAAGTAGAGGGTGAGGGGCTAACGTTTTCTTAAACCTCAAAAATTAAAACCTCAAGACAATGGAGACTGGAAAATACAGCTGCTACTGTAGAGAGTTGGTGTGTAGCTTGGGTAAGTGTAGATATTGTGTGTGTGTGTGTGTGTGTGTGTGTGTGTGTGTGTGTGTGCATGTCTTTATACAGAGAGAGAAGGAGATTTTCCTCTTCATTTCCATTAATGTTAAAGAATATTATATAGAATACACACACACACACACACACACACGGGTATGTGTGTATGTGTGTGTATACATTTAGTTGAGGTGGTATGTAAATGCATGTGTATGTATGTATGTATGTATGTTTGTATGAAGAGAGAGAGTTTACATATATAGTGAATCTCAAAACTCTTAGTGTAGTTTTAAGCTATAGTAGCTTTGAACTGCAATAAGATTTTTGGGATATTCTCTAATATCAGGATTATTAACTGGGGTCTATGAAACTCCAAGGGATACTTGGAAAGATTTCCATGGCTCCATAAATTAGCATAGGAAAAAAATACAACTTGATTTTCACTAACCTCTGAAGTGTAGCATTTCTTTCCATTATTTAAAAACATTATTCTGAGGTCTACAGGCTTTGCTATACTGCCAAAGGGGTCCAGGACGCAAAAAAAGGTTAAGAATTCCAGATAGATAGATAGAATATATACATACATACCTATGTATATGTGTATATGCATACATGTATATGTGTACACATATTCATATATTTGTGTATGCATATGTCTAGGTGGAACAATGAAGAGTTAGACTTGGAGTCAGGAAGACATAAGTTCAAATCCCACCTCAGACACTCATTAGCTATGTGACCCCAGACAAGTCACCAATTTCCATCTGCCCCATTTTCCTCATCTGCAAAATGAGGATCTTAATGACACCTGCCTCCCAGAGTTGTTGTGAGGATCAACTGAAATAATATTTGTAAAGCTTTTTGCAGATCCTAAAACACCATGTAACTGCTAGCTATGATAATGATGATAATGACAAAAATGATAAGAGCCAGTGTTTTGGCTCACTGTGATGAGAGCCGAAGCAGGTATGGGTACAAGTATTTTTACTGTAAGAATCCCGTCTTTGTGTTTGTGTGTGTGTGTGTGTGTGTGTGTGTGTGAACACCAGCCATATCAAGTGGTTCCTCCTTTAGTGGAGCTAAGAGGCCCCAGTGCTATGTATCTATTAATGGTAAAGGATACTTTGCAGACTAAATTAACTGCTTTTTTCCTCAATCAAAGCTCAGATTTATTTAGTTCATACAACCAAGAACAAGTTAACTTCCTTCAACATGCTTTGCAATTATATGTGCCCAGCACATATAAAGCACTTAGAAATTGCTTGTTTCCTTCCTTCCTTCCTACTATGTAGACCTTAGTCTCCTCATCTATAAAATGGTTGGACTACTAGAGGGGGTTTGGAGTCCTTTCTAGCTCTAAATCCCACGATCTTAATATCCAATAAAGCCTGCCTTCAAAGGAGCTTAAAATTTAGTAGGAGTGAAAAGACAACTATACACATAATATATACTCATGATCATAATACAATGTGATTAAGTGAATAAGACAAGTACAAAGTGCTTTACATGTTCAAATGATAGGGATTTCACTGTCAGCTAAGGGATTGAAGAGGGCTTCATGGAAGGGAGTGCATGTAATTGGGGGAGAAGACTTCAGTAGTGAAAGATTGTGAGTAGGTTGGTGATTGGACAGGGAAAGAGAGATACTGGGACTTCTACTCAACCGTAAAAAGTCTGTCTTACCACATTAACAAGCCCGAAGAATTTGACTAGAGGTGAGGAAATAGATACACAATGTGACAAGTAAAGAAGGAGAAAAATAGAGAAAGGCGTCATTCCAGGCTGCTGAAACATCATGAGCAAATATGTAACACAAAAGTGCATGTTTGGGGGAAGAGCCGGTAATTCAGTTTGACTGAAGCCTAGGAGAGTAATTGGAAATGAGGACATAATGCAACCTTGAGGCCGTATCAAACAGTGATTGTATAGAAGGGAGACTTGGAGATGGAGGGACCAATTAGGAAGCAAGAGGTAAAGAGGGTCTGAACTATGGTGGTAGTATGGAAATGTAAAGGAGGAGACAGTAGCCCAAGAAGGTCAAAGATGAATGTAAATGTCACACAAATACTAAAATATTCACATTAAGACTTTTTATAGTAGCAAAAAATCAGAAACAAAATGGGAACCCATCAAATGAGGAATGGCTAAAAAATTATGGTATATAAATGTTATAGCATATTGTTATTTTACCTTTTTTTTTTTTGGAAGCAATCAGGGCTAAGTGACTTGCCCAGGGTCACATAGCTAGTAAGTGTCTAAGGCCAAGTTTGAACTCAGGTTCTTCTGACTTCAAAGTCAGTGCTTTATCCAATACACTACCTAGCTACCCCTATATTATTATTTTAAAAGAAGTGATGGATATATGCAATTCAGAAACACTTTGGAAGACTTGAAGCAGTATGGTGCAATGGAAAGAGTCTTAGATTTGGAGTCAGGGGTCTTGACCTGGTTTCAAATACTGCCCCTGCCACTTTCTCCCTTGGGTAAATTGTCTAACCTCTCTGGGCCTCACTTCCTCATCTGTGAAATGAATGGTTGGTCTTAAAGCTCCCCTCTTGTTCTGAATCTATGATCCTATGAAATAACACAGAGCTAAGAAAGCAGAACCAAGAGAACAATATGTATAATTAACACAATGTAAAGAAAACCAACACCTAAGCACAATTGATTTCAGATTAGTGTAGTAACCAATCTCTATTCCAAAGAACCAATGGTGAAATCTATTTGTCTTTTCTAGATAGACGGGCAGAGGACCAAGCAGAAAGAATGCTTCATACGTTCCCTGAGTTGGTTGATGTGTCATTTGTTTTGCTTAACTAATTTCTCTTTAAAATAGGGAGGGTTCTTTGGGGAAGTTGAGTTATTGGGAAGTGACAGTGATATAAATAGAAAAAAAATTTCAATAATTTTTTTAAAAAGGAAGGTCATGCTAAAGAGCTGTGAAACTGTGTATATCCTTTGATCCAGTAAAGCACTTCTAGGTCTGTATCCCAAAGAGATCATAAAAAATGGAAAAGGACCCACACATACAAAAATATTTATAGCAGCTCTTTTTGTGATGGCAAAGAATTGGAAATTGAGGGGATGTCCATCAGTTGGGGAATGGTTGAACTAGTTGTAGCATATGAATGTACTATTGGTCCACAAGAAATGGTGAGCAGGTAGATTTCAGAAAAATCTGGAAAGACTTTCATGAACTGATGCTGAGTGAAGTGAGCAGAACCAAGAGAACATTGTATACAGTAACAACAACAATGTGTGAGGATCAAGTATGATAGACTGAATGCAGTTGAAGCATACTATTTTCTCTTTTTTGGTTGTTTATTTTTCTTTCTTGGGAGTTTTTTTCCCTTTTTGTTCTGATTCTTCTTTCACAACATAACTAATGTGGAAATATGTTTAATATGATTGTACATGTATAGCCTATATCAGATTCTATGCCATCTTGGGGAAGCGAGAAGGGAGGGAAGGGAGAAAATTTAGAATTCAAAATCTTATAAAAGTGAATGTTGAAAACTAAAAATTAATTAATTTTTTTTAAAAAAGGGAAAGGCATGTATGAGACTTGTTAGATAGGCAGAATCTACTCAATTAAAAACATATTTTATTAAGCACCTATGAGAAAGGTACTGGGGAATTTAAAAAGTCAAGCCAAGACAAGGTCCCAGAAGTTATTATAGTTTAGTGGGATATACAATAACTATAATACAAAAATAAAACATGATAAATACACAAGAGGGATTCAAACAAGATGCAAATTGTATGGCAAGTGCAAAGAAGGAGAAATCAAAAATAACTCAAAGCTTTTGGGCACCAATGACCAGAATAGTGATTCTCTTAACCCAAACAGACAATTCAAGAACAAAGGATGGTTTGGAAAGAGTATGAGAAATAATAAGATAGGTTCTAAACAAACAGGAGTTAAATAGCAATAGAAGAAAACAATATAAGAGATGTAACAAGGTAGTACATGATTAATCAATTAACAAATATTTATTAGTAACCTACTCTGGGCCAGGAACTGGTGTTAGGCAAATGAATAAATAAATAAATGAATAAACAGATAAATGAATGAATGAATGAATGAATGAGTAAATACATAAATGAATAAAGAAATATATAATAGATAGATAAATGAATGAATGAATAAATAAATAAGTAAATGAATGAATGAATGGAGACAGAGAGAGATGAATAAATAAATAAACGATGCCTACCGTCAAGGAGTTTGTAGTCTAACAAAGGGCATGATAAATGCTAAATAATGGGTAGAGATGATAAGTGCCATTAAAATTCAAGGAGAGTTAATGTGGGAAGTTTGATTAATGAAGAAAGAGTTCCTGGAGAAGGGACATCAAGAACAATGAATGAGTAGCAAAAGCAAGTACGATTATGTTTGGATTATGATATATAAGACAGAAGTTGAATGAGCCTGCTGGGTAGAAGCCAGAGATAAGCTAAGTTGAGTCTGAATATAGAGACCTTGAATGTTGGGCTATTAAGTTTTGTGAATGGGGCAGCCATACAGTGAGAGTGGAGAATAACAGATAGGAAGTTTGACTGTTTCATTGGTATCCATGAAACAATAAGAGAAAGAGAAAAAAGCTGCCATAGTATTGGGTGGCTGTTCTGTGGAAAACTTACAGATAATGACTAACAGGGTGGCTGCACACAACAGGGACTTCACAAATATGTGGGATGAGGTATTTAATATAAGACTCATATAAGATGTAAAAACACGGAGTCAGTGTTCTTCTACTGGTGGTGATCAAAATTATGTTAATTATGGTAGGATAATATTCTGACCAGCAGGCATGAAAAATGAAGTGAAGCAGGTACTTTAGGGGGAAATGATATGCCATCAGTATGAATATTCCCTTTACTGGTGTCCATTATAACACAGCAATGGGAACTCATACTGATGAAATCACAAATATACCGACTAACTGAAATAAAGACAATGGATGACCCATTATATACGAGCTTATACTAGTATTAGAGAAATAGTTGTTAAGTTGTAATTATTGGCATTTTCACCTCAGAAATTGGCAAAGGCTACAAATCAAGGCTTGATTTATTGTTGTTTTTGATTGCCTAGCTTTAAAGAGATGAAGAAAATGGTAATAATGTGGATTATAATCACACAGGTGAAGCACATGTACATTTTATTTTCTAAGAATTGGTTATTTTAAAAAATTATCAGCACACCCTTCTCTATGCCTTAATGGGAGCTCATCTTCTTTCCCATGCACTGAAGGAGCTAATGAGGGAGACCACACATCGGGAAGATTTCATCTACAAGGCAGATGGAAAGTCTCATGGTGCCGAGGCTATAGTAGCAAAGCCAAGACTAATGCGTCTACTTTAATTTTATTTCTACTAATAAAACCGTATCAGTTTCTGGTGCTGAGCCATTTTGGGCAGTGCTGAGGACTTTAGTGTTGAGAATGCTTTTTTTGGGGTGTTCATCGCTGTGGCTGCTGAGGGAGCAGGAGTTACAGCACCCACAGAAGCAGGTTCCAGGCCACATACCCACAGCACTTGTTTCTCTTGATGGTGGATATAGGAGCCAAGCTCAGAGATGCCATTTTTCCCCAAAATCTTGGGGATAGGGGATGAAGCCAGGGGTTTTTTTTTTCCTACTATACCACACTGCCTCCCCCACCCCCGATGTATATTTAATATGGATAATGATGTACTGACCTTAGAAACCACAAATTAGGGCTCCAGTGTCATCTCTAGCATTGATGAGCTCTGAGAGCTTAGACAAGTCATGTAATATCTCTTTACCTCAGTTTCCTCTTCTGTATAATAGGATAATAAAACTTGGTAAATAAAACCCTTCACTTGGTAGTTAGAAGCCAAGTTCAGTGTGAACTGAAAGGTACTACATAAATATGAATTATTATTTTAAAATTTCCAGAACCTGTGATCATAGCCTTTGATGATTTGATAGAAGGTCTTTTACAGTTGCTGGAGCCAAAAAAAGATCATCCTGACATCAACCTGGTAATGAGCTTCTCTCAATTTAGCTAAGCTGATTCTCAAACAAAAAACATCCTGCCCATCTCCAGGCCTGCTCCTGAAGCTTTGGCAGTTCTGTAAGATGTGCTGCAGCTTGTGTTCCACTGGCACAGCCTCTGAAAATGCAGGGACACCTCCATACCCAGTATGGAAGGGTTTCTGTGTGTGTTTTCTGAATGTACCCTAAGGACCATGGGGCCTTTCCATCTGACTTGCAGCTGAAAATTCCTGTATGTGCTCTCTTTCCCATTAGAGTATGAGCTGCATGAGAGCAGGGACTGTCTTGCTTTCCTGTTTCTATAATGAGCACTCAGGATACAGAGACTAAAAGGAAATGGATTCTGCTCTTGAGAAGCTTACATTCTATTGACAGGAAAGAACCTGTACTTGTATAAATGCATACAAACAATATACACAAAGTAAATACAGAGCAATGAGAGAAGAGTACTAGCACCAGGAAGGTTCAGTGGTGAGATGGTACCTGAGTTAAGCCTTCTAGAGGAGACCTCGACTAAGATTTAATACACACATTTGCCAAATGTCCTGAATCGTCTTGATTTCAAGAAAATAAAGTGTATTTTTGTAACTAGACTTTGTACGAAGAATATCCTTGGTCATCTTAACAGCAATTCACCCCCAATGGCCTGCCCAAGGTTTGAGCAAGTCCAGACCAACCCAGGCGTGGCAGGGAGGGGTGAAGGTCCACTTGGTCAGGAGGTTTAAAAGATGCCCACCAGAGGTACATGCTTAAAAATAGTCAAATATCAGCATATTATTGACTTAAGAGTGAAGGCCGCTGATGAGTAATGTTTGTTTTTCCTGCCTTGGCACTTTCATGTAACTATCACTGTCTAAATACCAATTCCATTCTTACTCCTTCTGCCAATTTCTGAGGCACTCACAAGTGGGCAGGCTGTGGCACTGACCCTGGAGCCCTGGTGAGCGGCACCTTCTCTGTGCAGTAAGGTAAACAAATGCCACAGATAAGCCAAGGCCATTTGTGCTCGCTGATTAGGGAGCCTCTCCAATTCAACAAGACGTCATGTTACTCCTTTCACAAGAACAACACGAGAAACTTGGTCCCTTGATTTAATAAAATCTAGTTAAACTCTATCAACGGCATTTCCCTGATATGCCAAGTTAGTAATGCTTTCAGAAAAGCAATTTTTTTTAACTCAGCACTTGCCGCTTTATACGTTATTAGTTTGCCTGATGCTTTTATGAAACTTCTATTGAATTCTGTAATTAGTATTAGGAAAGGAAGGAAACAAGCACTCATTAAGTGCCTATTACGTACCAGATATTGTGCTAATTAATATTATTAATTATTATTAGTTAATATTAAATATTAACTCTTTTGAGACTCACTTCAACTCCAGGAGGTAGATGCTAATATTGTCCCCACATTAAAGTTAAGGAAACTGAGTCAGTCAGAGGTTAACTCCAGGGTTACATAGCTAGGTTGTGCAATGGATGTAGCTCTGGATCTGGAGTCAGGAAGATCTAAGTTTAAATATGGCCTCAGACACTTACAAGTTGTATGACCCTGGGCAAGTCATTTAACCCTGTTTACCTCAATTTTCTCATCTGTAAAATGAGCTGGAGAAGGAAACAGCAAACTACTGTTGCCTAGAAAACTCCAAATGGAATCACGAAGAGCTGGACACAACTGAAACAACTGAACAACGAAAGTGTCAGAGGTCAGATTTGAACTCAGATCCTTCTGACTCCAGAACTCTATACTCTACTAAAAAATAGATCAATTTGGTGGCACGGCCTCTAAGTTCCATCCATTTCTGAGATTCTATGATTTAAAAGTATCAGAATTCAGATCAATGCAATAACTAATCCTGACTCCAAAAGACTGATGATGAAACATAGCCAGAGAGGTGGTAGACCACTGCTGAGAAATGAGGTGTACATCGTCAGTCCTAGTCAGGGTGTCAATATGTTTTAATTAGCTGTACTTCTTTGTTACAATAGAGGTTTCAGAAACAACAATAAGACATAAGACAATGAAAATCACTATTAAACCATTTAAATGGGATTAAATAAGATAACACATAGAACATTTTGCAAATTTTAAGGAGCTATGTAAGTGCTAGCTATTAAATAAATAATTCAATTCAATAAATATTTATTAACCACCTACTGTGTGCCAGGTAGGAATTCATGTAGTGGACAGGCCAAAGGGCAGAAAAAAGACTGTTATTGACAATATGAAAGAGGCAAAATGACTAAGTATCAAATGCTAGTAAAAACAAAGGCCACCAATTCCTATATAAGGCCTGCCTATTGACTCAGTTTTAAAATGTAAACTTTGTTGTTGTTCAATTATTTAGGTCATGTCCAACTCTTCATGACCCCATTTGGGATTTTCTTGGCAAAGATACTGGAGTGGTTTGCCATTTCCTTCTCCAGCTCATTTTACAGATGAGAAAACTAAGGCAAATAGGGTTAAGTGACTTGCCCAGGGTCACAAAGCATCTGAGGCTGTGTCACTTAAGTGTAAACTTATCTATGTTTTATTGCATTTTTTTATTTTGTTAAACATTTCCCAATTTCATTTTCATCTGGCTCCTGCCACATTTGGGAATATCCTTGATGCCTCTGGTATAATAAAGAGAGGGCTGACCTCCGAGTCAAGAAGACTTGGGTTTGCCTCTGACACCTACTAGCTGTGTGACTTTAGATATGCCACGTAACTACTCAGTGCTCTATGCAACTCTCTGAAGCTATTGTTACAGAGAAGGTATCAGCCTGCATTGGTAAAGAGAGCTTCTTCATCAAATGCTCCCTTGGACCAATAAAACTATAATTCCATATGTATGCGTATATTCATTTATTTTCATATATGTATATATATGTACATGTACATATGTATATATGTGCTCACATTTCTGTTGAACTTTATGATTTATAAATTGCTTTAATCATGACAAATCCTTCAAGACAAATCAATACAAGTGTTGCTATCCCTATTTCATAGATGAGAAAACTGAGGTTCAGAGACATCCTGTGTTGTGCCTATGATCACAGAGCAAGTAAGCTAAATGTAAGTTATTGGATCATAACAACAATTGTAATAGTTAGCATTTATATACTATCTATTATGTGTCAGGAAATGTGCTAAGCACTTTATAAATATTATCTCATTGGATCCTCACAACAACGTTGGAAAATGGGTAGTATAATTACAGTTATAGTTATAGTTAAGGAAATTGAAGCAGAAAGATATTAAGTGACTTGCCCAGGGTCACATAGCTAGTAAATGCCTGAGGCTGGATTTGAACTCAGGTCTTCCAGACTCCAGTCCCAGCACTCTATCTGGCTGGATACCATGTCCTCTAACTGTGTAGGGTTGGATATAACAAGCTGACTTGGCTTTGCAACAGCCCTGGTAAGAAGGTACATGAGACCCAGTAACCAATACAGATTTATCATTATTTCTGCCCAGGCAAGGGCCTGAATTCTCAAAAGGTGCCCTCTATGAAGTAACTATACAGAAAAATCTTTACCTATGTGAGCAAATAGGAAAATATGAACATCTGGACATGTTATGAAATTTTGCTAGACTTAGAATAAAAAGAACTGGGTTCTAGAATCTTCTACTTAATAGTTTTATGACCTGGGATAAGAGGCTTGCTAAGCCTCAGTTTCCTCACCTGTAAAACAAGAGGGTTGTACTAAGTGACTTTTTGTGGTCCCTTCCTGCTCTAACATTCTTTGATTTTGTGGTAGATCAGCATTTCTAAGGAAATGCTCTCACAGATCTAGGCCAGTGACTTTATTTAGCATATTTATTACTTTGGGCTCCATGCCACTGGTTAACAGAAGCATAGGAAAAGTAAAAATAGCTCCTTGCCCATGCTGCTGAGAGTTATTCACTTTGGAGCTAATTTCAAAATCAGAGCCCCACACTGAGCTTTGATTTGGGATGCTGGAGGCCTACTTTTAATATGGTAAAAGCTCATCTTTCCGAGAAGTTGTTTATTTATGGAAAAAATGTCCTGACTTTTCCATGGGATCAACATTTCTGGAGACTGGAATCAAAGAGCCTTAAGAGGTGAAAGGGACCTCAGAATGCATGTCATCCCAAACACTTCTGAGTAAGAGTCCCCTTCTGCGGCATCCCTGACAAACAAACAGCAGCAGTGATTGTAAATATACCAGCCACAGAGAGAGGCAGCCCATGCCTTTCTGGAATGGCTGAAATGACTAGAAAGGTCTCTCTGAAATGTTACTGTGCTTTAAGAAGCAATGAAAGGCATACTTTCAAAGAAACCTGGGAAGACTTGTGTGAACTGATGCAGAGTGAAGAAAGCAGAACCTAGAGTTTTGCTTGAGTAGTCGATTTGGGAGGGTCCTTGACCCTCTCGTATAATGGATAGAGACTTGACCCCAGAGTAGAGAAGACCTGTTCTGCCTCTGACACAAGGCATGTCAGAAGGCCTGCCAGGGTAAACTTGCAGTTTATCATAAGGAATTTTTTTTTTCATTTTTTTTTCCCCACAATGGAATGAGGCAGATGAGGGGGCAAAGTAATAGATTTTTGTTCATTGAAAAAGATTAAATTTTTTAAAATTAAGACCTTTCTGACACCATGCCTATATGTGTCCCTGCAACTTTCAAGCATTACTCCTAATTCTGTTCTTATCTGTAAAAAACCTCGGTTTCCTCATTTGCAAAATTAGGAAGTGGACTAAGTAACCCCCTGTGACCCTTTCATGCTCTAGTATTCTTTGATTTTGTGCTAGCGCAGCATTTCTAAGGCAATTGTCTGTAAGATCTAGGCCAGTGATTTTATTTAGCATATGTAGGACTTTGAACCAAATAGAATATGTCTAAACTAGGGCTAAGGAGCGATAACCGTTGTAGCAGCATAATTCAGTGAGAAGAACATTTAGATCTGGAGTCTTTCAATATAAAAGAGTCCTTCCAAATTGAACGGTAACTTGTATGATTTAGTGATGGAAGCCTAGAAATCATCCTTCCTCAGACACTTACTAGATGTGTGAAGCTGGGCAAATCAATTAGCCTGTCTGGGCCTCAGGCTTCTCATCTGTAAACTGACACAGTTAGGCTAGATAATGTCTAAGATCTATTCCCCAGCTCTAAGTCCTATGATCCTATGATAGTTATTATTAAGAGAAAACCTTGCTTATTCATTCCAATCAACAGTCTGCTGATTGAACCTTCCTTTCTGAGATTTCCTTCCATCCATGTATGTATTTCGTAGGTGCCTAGTTATTTAAACATTGCCTCTCCCCCTTAGAGTGTGAGTTCCTTGAGGGAAGGAACTTTTCTTTGTATCCCTAGAAGTTAGCATAGTATCTGGCACATTTTTGTTATTATTCAGTCATTTCAGTCATGTTTGACTCTTTGTGACCCCATTGGAGTTTTCTTGGCAAAGATCCTGGAGTGGTTTGCCGTTTCCTTCCCCAGCTCATTTTACAGATGAGGAACTGAGGCAAAAAGGGTTAAGGGACTCACCAGGGTCACAGAGCTAGTAAGTGTCTGAGGTTGGATTTGAACTCAGATCTTCCTGACCCCAGGGCCAGTGCTCTGTCTACTGAGCCACTTAGCTGCCCATATCTGGCATATAGTATGTGTTTAATAAATGCTTGTTGACAGACTGACAATCCAAGGGAATGCTAGCATGGTTTCCTGAGTCCTTGTATATTAATGTTATACCCTTGCTACCAGCCTCAGTCACAAAGAAGAGCATGCAGGACCCTAAGCAAAGGAAAGGGGGACCTAAAGCTGGGACTCGAATACTGAATGAACTTCCTGGTCCTAAATCAAATATGGTTTCCAATATAACTTATGAGCTGGAAAGGTTAGAAGGATGCACTGAAACAAGCATTTATTTAAACATTCACGCATTGGACTAAATGCTTTACAAATACTATCTCATTTGAGACACACAACAACTCTGGGAGGTAAGTGTTATTATTATCCCCATTTTACAGATGAGGAAACTGAGGTAGATAGCAGTTAAGTGACTTGCCCAAGGTCACACAGCTAGTCATTGTCTGAAACCAGATCTAAATTTAGGTCTTCCCAACTCCAGGCCTAACACTCTCTCCACTGCACTATCCAAGACCAGTCTTGAACTCAGAGCTCCCTGACTTCAGGCAGAGGGCTCCATCCACTCAGCCACCTAGTTGCCTCTACAGAAACTTACCTAAAGGACCCCTATTTATAGAGCTATAATTACAGATGAGAATGGTTTCACACAAGAAATATGTCCTCCCTAAAGCTATTGGGTAAAAAAGCCAAATCTATGGAAATCTAATCCTATTTTCCCACTGACTCATATCACTACAAAAATGAGTCTTCTGTTAAAAGAATTCATGCAGAGTGAAGTAAGCAAAACCACAAAAACAACACACACGGTGAGTACAACAATGGAAAAGGAAAGAGTAATGAAAAAGAAACTGAGCACTGTAATTAAAATGACCAAGTTTGGACCCTCCTTCCCTCCACTGCAGAGGTCGGGGACTATGCGGGTGAAATCATTTCTGTGATGTCTGAGGTGGTCATAGGATCACAGATTTAGAGATGAAGGGACTTTAGGGGCCCTCAACTCTAATGCCTTCATGTTCACATATGAAGAACTGAGGCCCAAGGTTAAGGGACTTGTCCAAAGTCATACAGGTAGGAAGAAGCAGAGCCAGAATTTGAACTCAGCCAGCCCCACCCTCACTCCTAACCTCCAGTCTCTCGTCTCCAATTGCCTAATGAACATATCAAACCAAATGTCCTGAAGGCATTTTAAATTCCACATGTCCAAAACTGAACTTGTGATCTGTTCCACCCAACACCTTACCTCTTCCTAACTTTCCTGTTACTGTCAAGGGCATTACCATCTTCCCAGTCACCTAGGCTGGCAACCTAAGTGACATCCTGGACTCTTTCTCTCTCACCCCTCACATCCAATCTGTGGCCAAGGCCTGTTGATTTTACCTTTGTTAACACCTCTTGGATGTGCCCCATTCTGTCCTCTGATAATATCACTCCTCTGGTGCAGGCCCTCATCACCTCATGCCTGTCCTGTTGCGATGGCTTGGTGGGTTGGTCTGCCTGCTACACGTCTCTTTTAGTCCATGCTCCACTTGGCTGTCTTTGGCTGTCTACCTTTTCCTAAAGCACAGGTCTGACCATGTTACCCCCTATTCAATAAACTCCAATGTTTCCCTATTACCTCTAGGATCAAATATAATATCCTCTACTTGGCATTTAAAGTCCTTCATAACATGGACACCCCCACCACCTCTCCTGTCTTCTTATACCTTACTCCTCCCCACACACTCCATGATCCAGTGGCTCAGGCCTTCTTTCTCTTCCTAACACAAGACACTCCATCTTCCATTTTCATTGGCAGGCCCCTGCCGGGAATTCTCTCCCTCTTGGCTTTCCTGGCTTCCTGCAAGGCCTAGCTAACATCCCACATTCCACAGGAAGCCTTTCCTGATCCTCCTTAATTTTAATGCCTTCCCTCTGTTGATTATCTCCAATTTACACTGCATAGATCTTATTTGTACATAGTTGTTTGTATATTGTCTCTCCCATTAGACTGTGAGCTCATTAGGGGCAGGGACTGTCTTTTGCCTTTGTTTGTATCCTTGGCACCTAGCACAATGCTTAATACATAGTAGGTAGGTATTTAATAAGTGCTTGTTCTCTTGACTTGAACCCAGATGCTCTGACTCTGAACCCAATATTTTCTCTACTATTTTACATTGCCTATTGGTTGATGTATCAATGAGTATGATCAAACTGCTTTTCCCCCTCCTTTTAAAAATCACACTTTTAAGGGAAAATTTAGCACAGTACTTGGTATGTAGTAAATGCTTAATAAATACTCTTTCATTCATTCATTTGTTCATTCAAAGCTCCTTGGGTGAAGAAGAAATGAATGTGATACAAAAACAAGAGGCATCAACTAAACAAAAGAGAAGAAATGAGTCATCCATTTATAATTAACTCCAGGAGGACCTGAGTTCAAATCTGGCCTCAGACCAAACACTTGATACTTACTAGCTGTGTGACCCTGGACAAGTCACTTAACCCCAATTGCCTAAAAAAAAAACATTTATAATTGACTGTCGCCCAATAGATCTATGTGATTTTGGAGGAAGCTTGGTATTAAACAAAGCAGCAAACTTGGATTCAGAAGCCCTGGGTTCAAGCTTTAGTCCTATCACTTACTGATTGTATGACCCTGAGCAAGTCACTTGACTACTCTGGGCTCAGTTTCCTCATACGTAGATACTATTAATCTTGGAGGGTGGTGTTAAAGGAAGAGCTTTTGAGTAAATGTGATCCTTATTATTAACAGAGTAGTAGGCTTGGATTTGGGAAACCCAGGCTTTAGCTTCACCACTACTACCAGTATGCTTTGCAAGCTTCAGTGAGCCACCCACATCTACTCAGTCAACAAGCATTTGTGAAGTGCTTAATGGGAACCAGGCCCTGGGGATACAAAGAAAGGTGACAATATGGTCCCTCTCTTAAGGAGCTCACATTCTGATGAGGGAGGCCACGTGCAAATGACTTAGAGTGTAAATGGAAGGTAGTCTCAGAGGGGAAGGCACTAACAGTGGGGAATGGATACACAGGGAAAACCTCATATGGAAGTCCGGGCTTCAAGTTAAGTATTGATGGAAGCCCTGGGAAATCAGGGGCCAGAGCATTCCAAGAATAGGGGACACCCAGTGCAAAGGGAGGCAGGCAGGAGATGGAGGGTTATGTTGAAGGATGAGCAAGTCTTGTTTCCTTCATCTCTTAAATGAGAATGATAATACCATCATTACCCTCTTCCTTTGGGTGATAACAGGGCTCAAATGAGAACATAGATGCAAAACCCCTTTGTAAGCAGAAAGCCTGAAATCAAATGTCATTGTCACTATCAGAAGAAAAGAAAAGAAAACCAGAAGGGGTAAAAGAAGGTACATTTCATATGAGATGCATACCCAACGCTCCTCATATAACCTTAATTCCCTTAACCAGGAAACAGCTGAGGGATCTACAATAAGGAGCTGGAAGTGGGGCACTTTTATTTCATTGTGTTTATATTATTCTTCAATAATCCCTAATAGACAGCCAGAATGAGTATCAAAGGCACTGTGGGCATCTAAGCCAAAGCTGGGCTAATGCCACCAGGCCCTCCTTCCCTGGACCGGCCCAAGAGCCAACAGATTTAGGGAAAGGAAACTTCCTGTAGCATCCCAGGTGTTCCTTAACCCACAGACCAAGAGATCCAGTTGCAGAATGGAAAAGGGAACTGCTGAGATTGGCCGTTTTCTCCAGGTGTAGGAGGAGGGAGCCAAGGTCCAGGCCTCACACACTTGTGACTGATGGGGATAAGCTCTGCTGAGGCATGTGCTTCATCACATGAATTGTATCTAGATCAGGGTTTCTTCACCTTTTCTTATGTCTTCTGGATTCCTTGGCAATCTGGAGAAGGCTATGGACTCCTCAGAATAATGTTTTTAAACACAAAAAATAAAATATATAAGATCACTTAGGAAATCAAAGGTTAGTGAAAATAAAGATGCATTTTTTTCCCAGTCAAGTTCACAGACCCCCTGAAAACTAAGAACTCCTGATTCTAAAGAAGTGAATGGGGAGGAATAAGACAGGCATCAGGAAATCTGCTAAAGTCTGTAGCCAGCTCTGAGCTACTTAGAACACAGTTACCCTAAACAAAAGACTATCTATATACATGCTCATTTTCTTTTTATTATTATTATTATTATGATGTCATGGGTATGGGATAGGAAGGTTCTTTTCAACAACAATGTCTGTCCTGCCGGCATTGTGGCAGATAATGTTTTTCAAATGAAAGGGGTGGTGTTGGGAACTGGAAAGTAGGTAGCACAGTAGATCTGGAGTCAGATAATAATAGCACCTACCTCCCATGGTTGTTGTGAGGATCGTATGAGATTATTGTTTGTAAAATGCTTAACACAGTGCCTAATACATAGTAGCTACTGTATTCATGCTAGCTATTACTACTATCATTATTATTTTGGTGCATCAAAATGAAATCAGAAATTTGGGGACTGAAAAAGTCTAAATACCTATGACTTCACGTTAGTGTTTAGAACACAGTAATTTAATCATGCCATTACTTGCACCCCTGTGAACCCAATAATCTGGTAGAATTTTATCACCAGAAGTATCTGAGGACACAGAGAGATCCAGAGAAAGCAAGGAAGAAAGCCACCACCCTTCTCACCCCTCTCTGTCATGCTGTTTAATTCAAAAGCCGCATCTGACCTTCTCCTTCAGGTCACAGCATCTGCCTGGCAGGAGCCCTGAGACGATTATTTGGGGTTGGATTTGCCACTCTCCCTTCCTTTCTCATCTTCTTTGCTTGTGCCAAGGTGCAAGTGGAGACAGATTAACCTCCCTGGCACCAGCACCACCACCGAGTCTCATCAGAGTAACTGATGCCTCCAAGCCGACGGGTCAATGGGGGCTACTTGAACAGAAGAGGCAGTGGAAGAGGAGGGGCAGCATCCTCCCTTGGCAGAGCACAGTTGGCAACTCCACACTCAGCTGGAGCTCAGATAACTGAAAGATACAAGACACACAGTTGTACACATGCATGCATGAGCCCCCGTAGAGAGTGCATTGCAATTTGCATTCATTTCTTTCATCATCCCTCCAAATGTGAGTTTACGAAAACATCACAGAGGATGATGCTGGCACTCGGGGAGAGTCCTATAAAGGGTCAGCCATGCTCAGATTTTCCATTTGATGTTTTCAGGTGATGGCATTAGACTTGCTGAGTCACACGAAGCCCTTTATCAAGGCATTTCAGTGATGCCCAGAATAAGGGCACTGAGACACATGATCCCTAACTGGGAATGATGTCTCCATAAAACAGTTATCTACTTGAGGGAAGCTGCCTATTTGCTCTCGCTTTTGGGCCAAAGGTGCCCTGCTAGATAAATAGTTGCCCTTCTAGGGAAGGAGTCAAATATCTCTTCTACAAAACTGCAGGCCTGATTATCCAGACCCTGAGCACACTGCCTATCCCCAACACATAGCACAGATCATAGGATGAAGAGTCAAAAAGACTCTTAAAGGATTTGGTCAGATCCTTCCTCATTTTACAGATGAAAAGACAGAGGTCCAGAGAACTGAAGTGATTTATCCAAAGGCATAGAAGTCAGTTAGTGGTGAATTAGGGGTTCAAGGACAGGTCCTCTGACTTCAAATCCTGTGTTCTCTCTGTTCCATAAGTTTAAACCTTTAGTTGAAGATCAGCAAACACCAGAGACCCTGTTCTAGTACAATACAAGCTTCTTGAAGACAGGGGAGATCTCACTTTTGTATTTGTAAACCCCAACACCTACCACACAATATTGGGCTCATAGTTTGCCAGCCTTGGTAAATGCCTGTTGATTGATTGAATTATAGAAGAATGGTGTGACATATACAGTGGGAAAAGCACTTGGACTTCTCAAGTTGCAGTGGCTAGTTGGAAGGTCCTGGGCTATTGACTTCGTCTATGAATCTCAGCTTTGTCATTTGTGACTTGGAGATGAGAATACCTATGATACTGACCTCATACGGTACTATGAAGCCCGAATGAGATAATGCACTTAAATCATTTGGAGACTTTAAAGCACTATACAGCTGCTAATGATTAGAGGATGGGAGAGAGAGCTATCCTTGAAGCCAGGAAGACCTGGGTTCAAGTCTTGCTTCTAACAAATACTGGACGTGTGACCCTAGGTAAATCACCTAAACTTTCAGAGCTCTAGGCAACTCCTTTAGAATATAAGTTATAGAGAAGGTGCTGACCTGCATTGGTAGAGGGACTTTCCTCAACTGGGAGTTCTTCTCACTGCTAATGAAATCCCTATATTTATCTGTGTGGGTGTTTTATCCCCACCCACCCTCTTCCACTAGACTATAGGCAGTATCAGTGGGCAAGCATCAAGGACAAGGGCCAAAATCCAACTCATCAGCACAGATCAAGATACGACTAAGCCAAGTGCCATTTTAAAGCTCTGCAGGACTTGTGACATAATTTAGTCCCCTACCTCAACCCCATTTTTCAGATGAGGAAACAAGCTTGGAGAGGTTTTGTAAGTCAACATATCCTGTGGAATTATTGTGAATGTTAAATGAAATGGGGCAAGAAGGGAACAAGCATTTAGTAAATGCCTACTGTATGCTAGGCTAGGTGGCATGATGGATAGAGCACTGGGCTTGAAATCAGTTCAAATCCGACCTCAAACACTAACTGGCTGTAACACTAACTGTAAAATGGAGACACACTGGAGAAGGAAATGGCAAACCACTCCAGTATCTTTGCCAAGAAAACCTCAAGAACAAGTCCATGCGATCATGAAGAGTCAGACGCAACTGAATGATAACAACAATGGGCTAAGCACCATGCTAAGCTAACAACAATGGGCTAGGCATCATGCTAAGTGTTTTATGAATGCTATCTCACTTCATCACTATATCGACCTGTGAAGTTGGTGCTATTATGACCCTCATTGTGTAGTTGAGGAAACTGAAGCATAGAGAGCTTAAGTCACTTGCTCAGGGTCACTGAACTAGTAAGTGGTTTGAGCTCACTTCTTGATGCCAGGGCCAGAGTTCTCTAGCTGCCTAGATATATGTGTGTGAGAATATGAGAAATATAAGGGATTCATCAACACCACCCATCACCATCATCATTATGTTCACCATCATCGATATGATCATTATAAGTACTTCTACTAGTTTCTGAGCTGCTATTAAATATATATGTACATATACGTATATCTGTGTGTATGTATATATATAGAGGGGGGTGGTTAGTGACATCAAGGAAAAATCAATGGATAGCCCCTGTGTTCCACCAGCATTCTAGAGACATCAAAATAAATCCACAAGTTTCTGAATACATTGGATGGACCCCACCTTGAAAACTTAGGGGAAGATGTAGATAAGATTCATTCAAAGTCCCCAGCCACAGATGGCTTCTGAACTGCATGACTGGAGGTAGTACCCACACTGACAAAATTCTAGATTCACTGGAGTATTTAAATGTCAGAGGAGGGATTAGAACCCAAATCTCTGGACCATTGCTCCATACTTCCTCCTCCATAGTGATAATGCAATGAGAAATGGAACTCTGGAGGCCCAGAGTCAGGCTGCCCTCCCAAACCTGACTCATGTGGTTGTGTCAGCCCACTGGGGATTCAAGGAACAAATCTATGCTCTGCCTCCAAAAACGTAATCATCTTCAATTAGGGAGAAAGGAACTTCCCATGGAGTAAAAAGAAGAACTGGGGAGGGGTGGGGACAGGGTAGGTTTCCCAGGCTGGAATAGGCTTTTAAAAGATTTGGGAGAAAGTCCATTTTCTTAGGTATTGCTCACAGTAGGATTTCCCAGCACCCAGCAGCTAGATTGTCAGATGGGAGGGAGAGATTTGGTTGGGGTGCTGACAGATTCCACTGTGGAGGAATCCACTGTGGACGTGGCTTCTTGCTAGACGGTGGGAGTCCCGCCAGCAGGCAGCCAGCACTCTCTGGCAAGCTTTTTGAGGTTGTAATATGGAAAGATTTTCCCTCCCCACCCCTCATTCCCCCAGTTCAACTTTTTACAAAAATAATAAAAAAAAAATCTTTAAGTATGGTCACACACACACACACACACACACACACACACACACACACACACACCCCATAAGGGGAAAATAAAATCAAAAGGAAAATCTCTAGGAGACGGGAAAAAAGTCCATAGCAGAATTTAGTCTGGAGTTAGCCTAGGAGCTGGGTTTGCATCTTATTTCTGATGCTTAATGCTATATCTTCTAAGACCGTTGAGAACATAATAACATGTTTTCTAAGTCTGGTCTATCAAAACCCTCTCCTTGATAGGATAGCCTTTGCTAATCATGTTTGGATAGGGGAACCAGTTAAATTAGCACCATGAGCAAACCCTCTCCCCATCTCACTGGGAAGAAAAGTGG
The DNA here is from genome assembly GCF_900497805.2 of Vombatus ursinus. Taxonomy (NCBI): domain Eukaryota; kingdom Metazoa; phylum Chordata; class Mammalia; order Diprotodontia; family Vombatidae; genus Vombatus; species Vombatus ursinus. The sequence continues at coordinate 17,511,341 of NW_020954751.1, read as the reverse complement.
AAGTGATGGTCCTGGATAGAAAGAACACTGGACTAGTCTGAAAACAGTAACTCTACTCCTGGCTTTTACTATTTTTGCTGAGAGACTTTGAGCCTCATTTTCATCATCTGTAAAATGGGCTAATTCCTAACAAACTTGCCTCCATATCCTCATGACAGTAAAATGAGAGAATGAATCTGAGCTACACAAAAGTCAGGTGTTAGTGATAACGATAGAGCCTCCTGGGAAAACATCATCCCTACAGTCAGGAGCTTGGAGCTCTCCTGAATTGAACAAGCCTGGCTAGGGATTCCATGCGTAGCAATGAGCCAGGAGAGATGATAAAACCTCATTCACCCTTGGCATTCATTGAAATTTACCTTCTCTGAACAAATTCTTTCCTTATGCCTAAGAAAAAGTAATACTTATATGTATATTTTAAAAAGATTGCTAAAAAGGATGTTTAAAGTGTTTCTGGATGTCTCCAAATACCATGAAGAACTTGAAAGATACCATTTATATGCTAATGACTCAGTTGCTTTAGTTCTTCATTAAGGCCCTCTGAGTCAGGGTTGAAATCAATGACCTTTTTTTAAACCTAGTCTGAATAACTTGGTGTGCTTGACAGGAATGCAAAATAGATTTTTTTTTTTTGTACAGATAATGTGATTTGGAATAGCCCTTCCTTCCTCCATGTGAGGAACAAATTCTCACTCTACAATATGTTGTCATGAGTGAAATCTTAAACTGTACAACTCCCTTTATTTACCCTGTGTTGATGGTGCAATGACTGGAGTAAAGTGAAATATATAGCTTGAAAGTAAGAGGATCTGGGTTTGAATCCCACTTCAGACACTGTCTGGGGGTGACTTAGCCTGGGCCAGTCACTTAAACTTTATGAGGCCATTTCCCCATTAATAGAATAAAAATAAATAAAATAGAGGAATAGCACTTCCTGTGCTATTATTGATGGTGTGCTTTGTCAATTTTAGTGTTATATAAATGGGAGCTGCTATTACTGTTATCATCATTGTCAAGTTATTTGGACAACATTTTAAGCTGGATTAGGATTTAGAAGACCTTCATTTAAAACCCAACTCTGCTGCTTACTAGCTGGGAGAACTCAGGCAAAGCTCTTCCCTTTGTGGACCATAATTCCTTCATCTATAAAATGAAGGGTCAGTTGAGATGATCTCAAAGGTCCTTTCCAAGTCTCTTTATCTGATGAAATGTAATAAATGTTGAACTGAACTAAATGACAGTCTCCTGGGGGACGTTACATGCATGGAAGCAGCTAGATGGCTCAGTGAATAGAAAGCTGGGCAGAGTCAGGAAGACCTGAGTTCAAATCCAGTCTTGGATACTTATTAGCTGTGTGACCCTGGGCAAGTCACTTGACCTCTGTTTGCCCCAATACACCAGAAAAGGAAATGGCAAACTACTCCGGTACCTTTGCCCAGAAAACCGCATGGACAGTATTGCGTGCTATGATCGATGGAGTCATGAAGAGTTGGACATGATTGAACAGCAACAAAACATTTGGAAATCACCACATTTTCTTGACCCTTGTTTTGTGGTGCAGTGGGCCTGGAGTCAGGAAGATCTGAATCCAAATCCAGCTTCTGATACTTACTAGCTTTGTGACCCTGGGCAAGTCACTTAACTTCTGTTTGTCTCAGTTTCCTCATCTGTAAAATGAGGATAATAATAGCACCTGCCTCTTAAGTTATTGTGAGGATCAAATGAGATAATAATTACGAATCAGCCCTCAGTTCAGTGTCTGACAAATAGTAAGCATTATATAGATGTTAAGAGCTATTATTATTGTTATTATTGTTATCTTTGTTTTATCTCCACTGCACAACAGAGAACACCAATCAAAGCAAATTTCTTTCTGTCTTTGGAGCTAATCAGGGTTAAGTGATTTGCCCAGGGTTACACAGCTAGGAAGTGTCTGAGACCAGATTTGAACTCAGGTCCTCCTGACTCCAGCGCCAATGTCCCATCCACTATGCCACCTAGCTGCTCCAATCAAAGCCACTTTGAAGAGAAAAGTAGTACAATCTGGAAGAAGAAGCACTAGATTTTAGTCCTGGTCTCAGCTTCACCATATACCACCTGGGCGAAACCATTCTGCTCACCCCCTCAAGCCCTGATACTTCCCTTTACAATGTCCAGTTCTCAGAGCCAGTGGTCTTTGTTGGAACTCCCTGGGTGGCCATAATAACAAGGCTGCCTGGTTCATCAGCCTTTAGGACACGTCTGTCTCTGACGTGGAAAGCCAGACATGGCACACTGCCCGATGATAAAGGGATGGACAAGTGGTCACCACTAATCGGTGCTGCTCGGAACTGCCCCGCACAGGGCCCTGCCAGACAGATGATCAGCACAGAAATATTCAACTGGGGTTTTCTTAGTTTTTCATTTTTTTTCATTTAATCTGCTTCAGCCTCAGTCATGAGCTGAATTCCTCATTTGCCACAATCAGTATGACTCAGCATTGGAATGATGACTCAAGGGAATCTGTTCTGGTCCTTAACTACTGACTTCCTGGCCGACCTCTCCTGTGACTGGTTCTGCCTGGCCCAAAGCATTTTGATTTATGCTGAACAGAATAACCAAATAAGTCAAGAAGCACCATGACGTCGTGGAAAGAACACTGGATTTGTAACCAGAGGACCTGGATCTGAATCTCAATGCTGCCACTTAGCTCCTCACAAGATCATAGAGACATCACTATACTTTGAGCCTGTTTCCTCTTCTATAATTGAGGTGACTCAGACTAGAATGACCCTCTAGATCAGAGGTTCTTAACGCTTTTTTTAAAATTTTTGCATCATGGAGTCCTTTGGCAGTCTAATGATATCTATAGACCCTTTTTCAGGATAATGTTGTTAAATGTATAAGCTGAAATATATAGGTTTACAAAGGAAACTTATTACAATGAAATACAGTTACATCAAGAGGAGCCCCCCCCTTTACTCCTGACCTCTGTTGTTTCCCCTCTATCCCTCCACAAACAAACACAGACCCTAACAGCTACCACGAGTGACTGAAAATTGAGGGAGTCCACAGGACTTAATACCCAGGTAAGGAATATAAAATCAAAGTCCTCAGTGACACTTCAGAGGGCTGAAGGAGAAATTGGATAAGAGAGGGAAGAAATCACAGGAGTTAAAGATGAATTCAGTAGCTTAAGATATGAAGATGTTGCCCATTGCGCCTAGGGACCCAAGTTAGAACTCTTAAATGGATTTTTCCATAGACTCATCATTATACATGGCAGATAGAGTCTATGAGGAGAGATGTGCATGATGGGAAGAATCCTGAACAAGAACACCTGCTATAATATATACAACAAATGATTATCCAACCTTTGATTGAAGACCTCTTGTGAAGAGGAATTTACTCTTTCCAAAACAATTCATTCCACTTTGGTCTGGCTTTAATGTTTTCAAACTATTTTTTAAAAATAAATTTGTGAGGGTCAGCTAGGTGGTACAGTAGATAGAGTACCAGTCCTGAAGTCAGGAGGATCTGAGTTCAAATCCGGCCTCAGACCAAACACTTGACGCTTACTAGCTGTGTGACCCTGGGCAAGTCACTTAACCCCAATTGCCTAAAAAATAAATAAATTTGTGATATAGTTCGTAGACCCCCTGAAATCTATCCATGGACACCTTGAGGTCTGTGACCTCAGTCTACCAACCCCTGAGCTAGATAATCTCTAATGTTCCTTCCAGATTTTGATCCCAGGCCAAGCTAACTGAATAATTTTTTAGCACATTGCTGAGCTCTACAAATGTCTCACGCCTCTACTAGTCAGATTCAATATAATGGATAGGTTACTATGAGTCTTAGGGTCAGAAAACTTGAGTCAGAGTCTCAGCTCTTACACTTGATAGTGAATGTGACCCCTGAACAAGTTACTCACTGTCCACAATCCAAATGTACAATTAATCTTCAAGTATTTGAGAGGCTGTTAAGTAAAAGTGAGATTAACATCTGATCTGTTGGGTCCCAGAGAACAGAACTAGGCCAAATGGTTGAAGTTGCAAAAGCCAGTTTCAACTTAATATCGGAGGTGGAGATAGGGAGAAAGCTAATTATTCCAAAGTTGAATAAGCTATCTGAGGAGATAATGGGTCCCCCAACCCCAACCCCTGGTGGTACTCAAAAAAAAAGGGTGGTACCCCTCGAGGACCATGTATCAAGCATGTTTTTAGAAGTGGCTCTTGGTTGAGTCTGGCTTACACTAAATGGCTCTTGAGGTCCTTTCCAACTATGAGATTCTGATTCCCTTATTCTCAGTTTCTTCACCTGTAAAATGAGGGCTCACCCTACCTTCTGTGTCACTAGGTGATTGTGAAGAAAGTGCTTTTGTGCTATTACATTGCATTTCAAGGGAAAGTCCATATTATTTGGTTGTATTGTTATACTGTTGTGCTTCTTGTGGCTTGATGGACTCAGCTATGAAAAGAACACTGGACCTGAAACTCAGGAGACCAGAATTCTCATCCTAGCTCTGCTGCTAACTATCTGGCTGTGCTTATCCTCTCTGGGACTCAGTTATCTCCTCTGTAAAACAAAACAGAATGGGGTAGATGACCTCTAAAGTACTCTCTAGTTCTAATGCTGTAATTCTATAAGCAATCAGGGATTTCTTCTCCTTCCTCAAACTTGACCTTGGCCCTCCAGTCTTGCCTCTTTTGTCCCTCTGACAGCCTTCTCCTTGAGTGAGTTTTCTCTGGTGACTTTGGTTTTTTGTTTTTGGTTTGTTTGGTTTTTTGGGGGGTTTTTTTGTTTGTTTGTTTTTTTAAGGCAATTGGGGTTAAGTGACTTGCCCAGGGTCACATAGCTAGTAAGTGTCAAGCGTTTGGTTTGAGTCCAGATTTGAACTCAAGTCCTCTGACTTCAGGGCCAGTGCTCTACCCATTGTGCCATCTAGCTGCCCTGAGCTTTCTCTGCAGTATGTGTTCAGCCAACCCAGCTGGAGTTAAAGGCTGCTATATTGTACTATGAGCAATCTTAAGGATATTAACTGTAGATGGATAGGTACTTACCAGACCTACAGGTTAATCACTGAATCCTGCTTAATTCAGTTTACCACTGAAGTCCCATTCTGAACTATTCTAACCTGAACTCCTCTGTTTTAGGCAGAACTTGCAATAATGGAAGTTTTTTTCTGTTGCGTTTTCTTCAGTGAAGTCTCCCTTCCCTAGTCTGTCTCTGGGTCTGTGTGTATGTAGCTGTCTATCTTTGTCTCTCTGTCTCTGTAGCTGTATGTGTGCGTGTCTTTTTTTCTGTTTCTCTTTTATTTCTCTCTGTCTCTCTTTGTGTCTTTCTCCCTGTCTCTCTTTTCTGTCTCGTCTCTGTTTCCGTCTCTCTGTCTTTGCCTCTCTCCCTCTCTGTTTCTCTGTCTCTGTCTGTGTCTGTCTGTCTATGTCTCTATTTCCTTCTCTCTGTCTCTCCTCCCTTTCTCTCTTTCTCTCCCTCTCCCCTCTTTTCTTCTTCTTCTTGTTTTTCTTCTCTCTCTCTCTCTCTCTCTCTCTCTCTCTCTCTCTCTCTCTCCTACCCCCACCTCTTCCACCAGTACAGTAGGATGAAGCTATTATTGATTCTCCTTCAGGTCCAACAAACAGCCTCCCTTTCTCTCTCTCTCTCACTGGCTGCACACCAGGTACCAGCTCCCACGGATTTCACCCAGTCACCTGTCAGTTGATCAGGAAATGGACATATCTAAAGTTCATCTTCACATTTATAACATCACAGGATTTGGAGCTGGAAGGGACTAGTGATTTCTTAAGACCATCCTTCTCATTTCACAGATGAAAAAACTGAGATTCAGAGAGTTGCAGTGACTTCAACATATGCGAAGTGCTGTTCAAACCTTAAAACATTATATAAATTTTAGCTAATGATAATAACAGTAACTAGGATTTTATGGTTGTAAATTCAGAGCTGGAAGGGACTGTAGGGCTGGTCTAATTTAATTCCATCCCTTGACCAAGGAGAGAAATGAGGAGCAGAGAAGAGATTAGATGACTCCAAATACAGAGCTCATTCTTACTGCATCAATTGGACTGGTTTTTTGATCTACAGGGAAGCCAGAGTTCTAATACAACACACAACATAAATTGGGGGGGGGGGTGCAGTATTTCTTCATAGGCCTATGCTACAGCTTTGGGGTTATAAGGAAGGAAGAGAAGGTTTATTCTGCCCTTGCAAGTGATAAAGTTATCCCCTCCTCCCCAAAAAACAAACAAACAAAAAAAGAATTTTTGTTTTTTCCTGGGAGACCAGATACCAGACCTTGGATCAATTAATCAATCAACAAACATCTATTAAATGCCAATCACTGTGCTGGAAACTTTGTCAGACACTGAACTGAGGGCTGATTCGTAATTATTATCTCATTTGATCCTCACAATAACTTAAGAGGCAGGTGCTATTATTATCCTCATTTTACAGATGAGGAAACTGAGACAAACAGAAGTTAAGTGACTTGCCCAGGGTCACAAAGGAAACAATTGTGTCTCCATGACCCATTTCCAAAATGATAAAAACGGGGAATAGGTATTTACTATACTAAGCACTTTAAAAGTACTGTCTCATTTGATCCTCACTACATCTTCATGAGTTCAAATCCAATCTTAGACACTTACAAGCTGTGTGTCCCTGGGCAAGTCACTTAACTCTGTTTGTCTCAGTTTCCTCAACTGAAAAATGAGCTGAAGAAGGAAATAAGGAACCATTCCAGTATCTTTGCCAAGAAAACTCTAAATTGGGCTATGAAGAATCAGACATGACTAAAATGACTGAATAGCAACAACTCTGGGAGGGAGATACACAGGGTAGGAAATGTCCACATTAGGAGCTCCCCACACTGAGATCATTGCAGGGCCAGACTAAAGGTTGAGGTGAATAATATGAAAATTATTCACAAACATATATATCGAATGTATACACACATTCTATACACATGTAGAGTATACGTATTCTACTTCCCAAACTATATCACAAGCTACTTGATAGTGTTATTATCTATCTCTATATACTCCATTCCTTTATAGATAGTAAGTGTTGAATTAATCAATGATTTAAGGCAGCTAGGTGGAAGAGTGCTCAACCTGGAGTCAGGAAGACCTAAGTTCAAATCTAGCCTCAGATACTTACAAGATGTGTGAGCCTAGGCAAGTCACTTTTTCTCTGTCTGCCTCAGTTGCCTCATCTATAAAATGAGGGTGATAATAATAGCAACGACCTCTCAAAGCAGTTGTGAGGATAAAATGAGATAATATTTGTAAAGCATTTAACACAATGTCTGGCACACAGTAGGCACAATATAAGTGCTTATGCCCCTTTCCTTGTATCTGATAGCAAAAAAAAAAATTTTTAACCAGATTTGTGATTTATTGATACTGGAGACTCTCCCTCTACCAATTCAGATCAACACTTACTCTGCAACTTACAGTCTTAGAGAACTGATTAGAGCATGGGACTTATTCCGGAGCACTTAGTCATGCTATAGCAGAGAAAAAGCTTGAACCCAATCAGGTTGCCTTGACTCTCTGAAACAACTCTCTATCCACTATAACATGTTACATTAAAACTTAAACATAAAATTATTCTCTCTTTTGGATAAAGGGGTTAAAGAAGGAAATGGAAGATAGAGGCCTCTTTTTTTAACATCTTGCAAAAATGAAGGATGTAAAGATTTTTTGATCTGTTTTTCCTATTGCTCTTGGTAAGAACTGTGAATTTACAATGATTTACTAATGCTGTTACAGTCAGTTCTATCCCTGATGTTGTACTCTGTAAATGGAGCAGGCCTAAGGACTGTAAGAACCCTGGCAGACCAAGGCCTCGAACAGAATTGACTGAGGACGTTATATATTAACTGTGTTCTTCCAACACCATGCGTTGGGAATTCAGCCAATATAAATTAGCCAGTTGGCTTCAAAATCCTGTTAGTTTTGCTAAATGTTTAAAGAAGACAAGGATGTCCTCAGTAAGATATCCAAGAAGCACCATCTTTGCAAGAGCATGAGCCTATATATCCTTGTGTGCATTTCCCCCAACTGTTTATTGCCTGTCCACTATATATCTAACTCTGGGACCCTGTTCACTGGCCCCTTGCAGATAGTAAAATGGAATCAAATGTCTTGGAACTGGAAGGGACTCTAAAGAAGTCAGTTAGCCCATTCCCCTAGCATCAAGCAGCATCAATGGCATAGCATGGGAGAGTAAGGATCTGGAGTCCAAAGGCCTTGATTTCAACCCATGTTCTGCTACTTAGAACCCAATGACCTCGGGGAAGTCTCTTTTCTCTTCTGTAAAATGAGAAGATTGAGCTAAATGATGTCCAAGGTCCCATCTCACACAGAAATTTAGTGAACTCTCTCAGAATGATGAGATGCTTTTCCCCCTCTCTCAAGTGAACTTTCACAGAAGATTCCCTATCAGTAAACTCACTCCAATCCTTCATTAACCACTCTTACTGCCAGGAAATTGTTCCTTGCATCGATCTAACCCAAATCTGTCAGGCTGGAGTTTAATCCTATTATTTTCTATCCAGTTCTCGGTGGAGACTGAGAGAAAAGGAAGAAACAGGCACCACATCCTGATGAGAAACTGGATTTCACACATCAATTAACAAATGACAAATATTTGAACACCTTGTCCTATGTGGCAGGCAGTGTGGGGGAATAAGACATGGTCTCGCTGTTTCAAGAGTTTACAGTCTACCTGAGGAGACAAAATGTGCATGTTTACTTGGGAAAGTAAAAGATATTACAATTCATAGAACACAAAATTTACAGCCAGAAAGTGAATTGTTTCAACACCCCTTGCCCATGAGATAATGAGTGTAAATATTATTATTCTCACTTACAGGTGAGGAAACTGAGTCTCAGAGAGATGATGTCCAAGATCACACAGCTACAGAGCCAACATTCTAACCTACACCTTTTGTCTCTCAGGTTCAGTGTTCTTCCTAAGATATCACACCGTTGAGAGGGAAAGAAGGCAGATCTTCATCTGAGAGAAAACAAATATATATATTTATTAAAAGACTATATATGTATTTCTTAAAAGACTAAGAACCTCTGCTCTAGTCAAACCTGTATCTGAAAAATTATCCCTTCTACAACACTCCTGACAAGGAGTCAGGCAGCCTCCAGTGAAAGGGAGCTTACTACCCCCTGAAATGGTCTCTTCTACTTTTGGCCAGGTGTATTAGGTAGGAGGGTAGCTCAGTGGTGCAATGGATACAGAGCATGGAATCAGGAAGACTTAAGTTCAAATCCTGCCTCAGATACCTCCTAGCTATATGACCCTAAGCAAGTCACTTAACACCGTTTACTTCAGTTTCCTCATCTGTAAAGTAAACTGGAGAAAAAAATGGCAGACCACTCCAGTATCTTTGCCAAGAAAACCCCAAACAGGGTCACAAAGAGTCTGGAATGACACAAATAGTTTGGAAGTTTTTCCTTACCCCAAAGTGAAGGCTTCCACTAATTGTTCCTCTTTTTTTCGCTTTAGAGTGAAGAAGAACAAGTCTAAACCCTAATACTACATGGGTTCATATACTGAGAGCTAAAAGGAACCTTAACAGTCATGACCTTAACAAGTCCTTCATTTTGTGGAAAATAATAACTAGCATTTATATGCTTCCTTAAGGTTTGCAAAGTGTTTACAAATATTCAAGTTCAGAATTTAAAAATTAAAAAAAATATAGTATCTCATCAGATTCTCATAACAACCCTAGGAGGTAACTGTTATTATTATCACCATTTTACAGATGAGAAAACTGAGGCAGAAAGAGGTTAAGTGACTTGCTCAGGGTCACATGGCTAAAAAGTATCTGAGGCTGGATTTGAACTCAGTTCTTTCTGATTCTAGGGTCAGTGCTCTCTCCACTGTACCAACTAGCTGCCTCTATAGATTAAGTGGCTGAAAGAGTTTTAAGTGGAGTGTCTAATGTCTCACAAGTCATAAATGGCAGAGCCGGGATCCAAATCAGGTGATCTCACTAGAAATCTAACACTCTTTCCTCTACACTGTGTTGTAGCCTGTCAAGTACGTAGAGACAGATGTTAACTTAACATCACTCAGCCCAGACCCAAAGTTTCCTCTTCTCCAAGTTAAGCTATCAATATCTTTATTTATTTCCATGGGGGCCAGTTACCTCACCATTCTGATGGCTTCTCACTCTCACTCTAGCTCATCCATATCCTCCGTCCAATGTGGCATGCAGAACTAGAATCTGGAACCAAGCCCAATTCTAACTTCTTGGTGAAGGTACTTCAGCTCTTGGTCCTTAGGCCTAACCTAAGTGACTTAAGTGACAATACCTGACTTCTGTGGAAATTCTCTGGAAACTCTTTCCCATAGAAGACTTTAAATAGAGATTAGGCACTTATGTGAAACTACTTGAGCAGCAGTGTGCTGAAGCCAGCTCACACTAGCTCCAAAGAGTTGGTTGTTAAATTTTCAGTTGGTTGTTCAATCCATACCTTGGAAAGCAGGAAATCATATAAAGCAGGTCTGGATTTATTATTCCTTTGATTGTTTAAACTTAAGAAAGTCATGGAGAAAATGTTAATAATGAAGGTTAAACTTAAAGTGTGTCATGCATGCATTTCTTTTTTTCTCAGCATTTTCCAGCACGCCCCTGAATTTAGGCCTCCTTCTTCCAGGGCAACAGACCACAGATGACAACTTATTAATATAGCATTTTAAAGCTACAAAATACTGCCACATACATTATCTTTTGGGATTCGTGTGCTAAGTCTGTGAGACTGTGAGATAAATATTTTTAACTTTGTTTTACAGATGAGGAAACTGAGGATCACATTCAGAGATTATACAGCTAAAAAGTAGAAAAGCTCGGACTAGAACCGAGGCTTCTGACTCCAGGTCCAGTACCCTTTCCATGATCCCAGATTGCCTTTAAAGAAGTCAAAAGGAACAATGGTTTGGAACCCAAAAGGCCGGAGTGTGAATCCCAGTTCTGCTACTCTACTCCCTGAGCAACAGTTGAGCAAATCAATTAAAATGGAAAGGGGAGAGAAGGGCAGAAGGAGGATCTCTAAGTCCTAATATCCTCTGAGGTAAGAAGAGGAACATTTAGGGTTCAAATACATCTTCTTATTCCAAACATTAAGATTCTAGGGTCTCAGGATTTAGAGCTAGAAGAAAGCTTAGAGATCATTTCATTCACTCCTTCAGGGGTGTGTTGCTAAATGTTTAACAACTGACTCTCTGGGGGAAAAGAAGTATTCATGACACATTTTTTTAGTTTAATCTGCATTATTATTAACACTTTTTCTGTCACTTTCTTAAATCTAAACAATCAACAAAACAGTAAATCACACCCTGGTTTGTACTTGTTGATTTCTGAGGTGTAAATGCTTCCAAGGAAAATTCTGAGGTGTAAATGCTTCCATTGAAAACAGCCAACTCTCTTGAGTCAGTTAAGAGCCAGCTCCAAACACCAAACCTTCCCATTTTAAGAGATGAGGAAATTGAGGACCAGAGATGAAGGAAATTGCCCAAGGTCACAGAGTTGGCAAGTAATAAAGCTGATATTTAATTTATCCAATGTTCAAGATTCTTTCTTACCATATAAATTGAAGAGAAGATAGTATCATTTTTAAAAAATCTGCTCAGGTGATTGACTTAGGTTGGAGAATGAGACACATATATTTTTGGACATGGACTAGGTAGAAATTTATTTTGCTTAATTATGCATATTTGTTACCAGAGTTTTGTTTTTGGGTTTTTTTTCACCTTTTTTTTTCAATTACACCCTGCACCCTGCCTTGCTTCTCCCCACCCTCCCACTCCTCAGTGCCACACACACACACACACACTTTCCTGGATTTCATCATCTCCAGAAACTCATTCTGCAAGATATAATCAACTCAAATCACACCTCCTCAAATCATATCCCACCATGACTGCATAACTCCATCATGTTCCAGGTTGACCTCCCCTCCTCCTTCCCTCCCTATTTAAGCTTCATTTTATGTGTTCTCTCCCTTATTAGACTGTGAGCTCCTTGAGATCAGAGATTGTCGCATAAGCCTTTCTTTGGACCCCCAGTGTTTAGCACAGTGCCTCACACATAGTAGGTACTTAATATTTTTTTTCTGCCTCAATGGAGAGGGAGGAGAGAGGGAGAGAAAATAGATATTTGTTCATTGAAAAAACAATTTTAAAAAAATATATTCTGATCACACATCAGTCTGGTATTTGGGGAAAAACCAAACTTCAAATTTTTCAATGCTCCAAAGGATTGCATCTTTAAGAAACAGAGATGGAACTCATCTTCCAGACATTGACAAAGAGCTCTGTGATTGCTTAATTACCAGAGAGCAGTAGAGAAGTCCTCAGGGTGATGAGACTCCAGAGTGCCATTTAAAATCACTATTAACCACGAGTTCCACAGCTACTATATACCCTGCATAATGGTATGATATTATATGATATGATATATGGCATGACATGGCATGAGGTGATGTGACATGATGTGATATGATTACATGATATTCAAATGAGAAATTAGGTATCAGTCTTAAATCATTCACAACTTACCCATCTTTCATGGCCCGGGTCCAATGACACCACCTCCATGAAGTCTTTCTCATTCCCATATCCAGAGAAGAGAGCAAGTAGTTTCCCCTCTCTAGGCCTCAGTTTCTTCACCTGTAATATATAAGAATTGTACTGGATGTTCTCTAAGGATTCTTCTGACTCTAAGATTTTATATTCTGTGTCCTAACATGCTACATCTCAAAGTCACTCTCAGCTCTGTCTATACTTCTTTTTCTACTAGTCTATTTTTATTATAATAATGAAAATATTTATTATCATTTACATCACACTTTAAGGTTACAAAGCATCTGTATATTCTTGTTTCTGTCACTTAACCTCTAATTGCCTCAGTTTACTCAAATGTAAAATAATAATAGTATCTACCTCCCTGAGTTGTTGTGAGGATCCAATGTGATAATTTTTATAAAGCTCTTAGTACAGTGCTGGTCATCTTTAGTAGGAGCTATATAAATGATTTTCCCCTTTCCCTCCCTAGGGAACATGATGAGAGTTTTAAAATATTTGAAGACTTGCCCTGTAGAAGAAGAATTAAGTTTCTTTCATTTGACTCCAGAGGGTAGAATAAAAAGCAAGACAGATATTACAGGGAATCAGATTTCCATTCGACCTAAAGAAAGCTTTCCTGGGACTAACATAATCAGTTACGTATAGAACTCTAACATGCCCTATAGGCAGTAGGAGGAAAGAGGAGAAAGAAAAGGGAGGGGTCTAATAGAAGGGAGGTGGGACTGAGGGAGGGGATGATCAAAAGCAAAACATTAGTGAGGAGGGAAAAGGAGAAAGAAGAAAGAAAAATATAAACCAGAGGGGGAAAGGAAAAGAGAAAGACACAGATAGTCATCATAATTGTGAATGTGATATATGAATGTAATGGAATACTATTGTGCTATAAGAAATGATGAACAGGCAGACTTCAGATAAACCTGAAAAGACTTGTATGGTCTGATGCTGAGTGAAGTGAGCAGAACCAGGAGAATGTTGTACACAGTAACAGCCATATTGAGTGATGACTGACTTTGATAGACTTAACTCCTCTCAGCAATTCAAGGATCTAAGACATCTCCAAAAGCCTCGTGATGGAAAATGCTATCCACATCCAGAGAAAGAACTATGGAGTTTGAATGCAGATCGAAGCATACTATTTGCTATTTTTTCTTCTGTTGTGTTTTGTTTCCTCTTTCTGGTGGTTCCTCCTATTAGTTCTAATTCTTACTTACAACATCACTACTGTGAAAATATGTTTAATAGGAATGTATATGTATAGCCTATATTAGATTGTGCGCCGCGATGGGAAGGAAGGGGGAGAAAAATTTAAAACTCAAAAACTTATGGAAGTGATTATTGATAAATTAAAATAAATTAATAAAAAAAAACTTAAAAAAAATAAAATCCTATCTCCTACAAGAAGTCTTTCCCAATTCCCCTTAATCTTAGTGGCTTTCCTGTTTCCAATTTATCCTTTATATAGCCTGTTTGTACACACACTAGTTATTATGTTGCCTCCATTGTCTAGACAGTGACCCTGCCCCTTCTGAAGCTCTCAGAGCTACAGGAACTCTTCCACACTCTTGCAGAGCAGGTCTTGACCCATTGTTCACTCCCAAGCCCTCTCAACCAACCAAATCATCCCTCTGGCTGCTAACGGCTGGCTGGGCTGGACTTTGCAGAGGATCTCAATCCCCCTTCATTCCAATGGCTTCCACTCTTGGAGGGTGATGGCCCTCCAATTTATTCCATAACCAATTTGTTCTGTATATAGCTTGCCTATAGGTATCTTGTTTGCATATTGCATATTCATACCCCCCCCATTAGACTGTGAGCTCCCTGAGGGCAGAGGCTATCTTTTGCCTTTCTTGTATCCCCAGTGACAAGCACAGAAGGTGCTTAATAAACATCCATCGACTGATTAAAAAAAAAAAAAAAGAATGCTTTCCTAACAATGAGAGTTATCCAGAAGTGGGATGAGCTGCCACAAGAGTTCCTCATTCCTGGAACTCTTGAAGTGGAGGTTGAATGATGACTTGGGGATATCTTAGAGAGGGTTCTTATTATGGTGTGGACTGGATGAAATGATGTATGAGGTCCCTTCCATCTTCAAGATATCAGTTCCTTTATGCAGTGCTTGGTGCTAGGCAATGTAGTTCTAAGAAATAGAAACACAAGACCTGACCTTGAGAAACTTAGCATCTAGCTGCTGCTGCCTCTCCAGTCAAAATTTTCAAATGGGAAAAAAAAACTCTAGATGACTAACATCTGGGGACACATGCTAGCTGTTCATGCAGTATTTGTTTATTCTGATGATAATAAATAATCAAAGTTATTTCCCCAAAGTCTTCTTCCAATATATCATTTTAGTATGGTGGTGACCCTAGTTTCTCCAAGGCTATGGCAGCATAGCATATATTTTTCCCACAAGATTGGAACAGCTTCTATGTTACATGTCTAGTTACATGGTATGTCTTCTTATCTGAAGACCAACCTAGCTAAGTTCAATATGATGAATATGTCGACCTCAGCAACAGCATGGAGGGGCTATGACCTGGAGCAATGAAGGGTATACCCCTCTAAAGACACCGTGGATCCCTAACGTAGTTATACTATTGTTGACCTGTTTGGAGTTCATGATGCTTATACTGCATTTTATATATGCTATCTCATTTGCCCTTCAATTGAGTTGGGTGGTGTATTATTTTACCCATTTCAGAGATGAAAAAACTGATCCATTAACATAATCATAGAATTTTAAAAGTCAACAAGGTTATATCCCACACTCTTGACGATTGAGAAAATCTCTTCTATGATATTCTCAACAGTTAGGGAATAATCTTACAAAGCAGATGATTCCATTTGTGAATAGCTTTAAATATTAAGAAGTTCTCTTACTCTGGGCTGAAATCTGCCTCTCTCTTACTTCAATATAAACCCCTTTGGTTTCAGTTTATCCCTCTAGAGTCATGTTAAACAAGTTCATATGTCATTCCTTCAAATATTTGATAGCAGAGATCATGCTTTCTATCCTTTCATCCTACACACACACACACACACACACACACACACACACACACACACACACACTTATTAGCCTAGGCCTATTTGCCTAGCTTATTATAGAAATCAGAGGAGATAGTAGCCTAAAATCCATGTAACTAAACTAACTACAGCCTGAAAATGACTGACATCTGGGACATTGATCCAAAAAAAATTAAGTAAGACCAACATCATTTGTCAATAAAAGTTTGTACGTGGAAATCAATTCTTTTTATTCAATTTTTAATAAATGAAAGCTTTATTGAGGCTTTTTAAAATATGTACTATCACTTCCCAATAACTACCTTCTCCCTTTCCCCACAAAAGAAAAATCTTCCTTGTAAGAAGAATAAGGAGGGGCAGCTAGGTGGCACAGTGGATAGAGCTCTGGCCTTGGAGTCAGGAGTACCTGAGTTCAAATCTGACCTCAGACACTTGACACTAACTATGTGACCCTGGACAAGTCACTTAACCCCGATTGCCTCACCAAAAAGCAAAAAAAAAAAAAATCTATTACACATATGTAGCAACAGATGCCTCATCTTCTGCCAACAGGAGGGAAATGTATTTCACCTTCAGGTCTCTGTAGTCAAGATTAGGCACTTGATCTGAGTTCTTATGGCTTTCAGTGTTACTTTCCTTTGCATTCTTGTACTTAGCTGCTTTCCTGGTTTTGCTTCCTTTGCTCTGCATTAGTTCATATAAAGCTTCCTAGTTTCTCTGAATTCTTCATATTCTTATACTACAATTTTATTCCATTATATTCATATAACACTATTTGCCAATCAACAAGCATTTATTTAGAAGCAATTATGTTAGTCAGTCAACAAGCATTTATATGTCAACAAGCACTTACTATGTGCCAGGCACTGTGCTAAGCACTGCAGATACAAAAAGAGGCAAAAGACAGTCCCTACCCTCAAGGAGCTTACAATCTAATAGGGGAGACAACATGTAATTATATTTGAAGCAAAGTATATTCATAAGTAGTAGATAATTAACAGAGGGAAGGTACTGGAATTAAGATGAGTTAGAAAAGGCTTCCAGTAAAAGATGTGATTTTGGTTGGGACTTACAGAAAGCCAGAGACGTTAGTAGGCAGAGTGGAGGAAGGAAAGTGTTCGGTTCCGCCCGCTAGAAGCTTGGACTCTCAAAGGGGAAAACAACAGATAAAAAGAATCTGGAAAGCAAGGAGAAGGAATAGTAGAAAGTGTGTATCTTGGAGACATATGAAGACATGACTGACCTGGGTATGGTCCTTAAATGAAGGTTCTGGGAGGAGCTATCTAATCAGAGGAAGTATCTTTTTACCTTAAGTTACTTTGTTTTTCCTTCAAAGTGAGTGCAGTGGATAGAGCACTGGCCCTGAGTCAGGACGACCTGAGTTCAAATCCATCCTCAGACACATAACATTTACTAGCTGTGTGACTCTGGCCAAGTCACTTAACCCCGATTGCCTCACAAAAAAAAAAAAAAGCTAAAGTGAGTGCCCCCTCCTTCCTCCATTTTCATAGATGGGGAACTATAGGTGTGTAACATCACAAACACTCTCAGACTCAGCTGATGTGTTGGTCAGCTTTGCTGAACTGCTTTTTTTCCTTGCTCTCCTTTTTTATTTTTTTTTTGCTTTTGTTACAAGGAATGGCTCTCTGAGTCGGAGGGAGAAAGATAGAGAGGTATATTTGGAAATGAAAATGATGCAGGAAAGTATCAATAATGATAAAAAATTAAAAGAATCAGAAGAAAGTAGGGTGCTAAATGAGCATAAGCAGTCGTTATTACATAATATATTTACATGTGTTATAGAATATATACATATATCATTTATACAATGTATTATTCATATAATGTATATTTATATAATATATAATGTATATGTATATAATAGATTTATATGTTATTTATATAATATATGGTTTATATAATACATATCTATATATTATTTATATAATATATAACTTCTATAACATATATCTGTATAATATATCATTTACATACTATATATTTATATGATATATTCATATAATAAAACTTTCATAAGGGCCATCATTTCCCCTTTAGCTTTTAGTGGCAACAGTATTATACATTGTTGATAGACCAGTTAGTTTGATATTTTTAAAACATTTCCTCACCCCTTTTTTTAATTTATACTAGAGAATCATCAATAATCATGAATATTTCCAGTAACAAGGATATAAAAAGAATATTGAACATGACACCATGAATCTATCACATAAAGATCTATTTATATATTTACATATGTATACATATATATAAAATTTAAAGTGCTACTACCAGTATCGTCCTGCTTTTGTGTGCTACCTTCTGAACTTCCTTATCTTTCCTGTTTTAATGTTTCACTGACCCTCTTTTTCTTCTTTTTCCCTGCATTACTCTCACTCCCCTCACAACTGGCACATAGGTACTTAATAAAGTACCCTTCCTTTCCTGCTAAAGTTCGCTGAGGTGTGATTAAAAAAAAGGGATGCAATATTCTAGGGAATAAGCATTTATTAAGCACCTATGTACTAAGGCACTGTGCTAAGCACTTTTCAGATATGACCTCGTTTCATCCTTTAGGACCTCTGCTTCCAAAGAGAGAGTGAAAAAGCAAACTTGGTTTCCGAGAATCTCGTCATTATCGTGTGGTAGCAGGAGGGAGTCAATAATGTGATACTTGCAAGATGAAATTGATAGTAAAGCATTGTCATTATATCTCCAGCTCTAAGATCTTTCACTGGAAGACAATTACAGAAGACAATCTCATTTGTTGTTGTTCACCATTAGTCACAAACACTCATCCTTGGGAGGAAAGAGGAAATAAGAACACAGAGTTAGAAAAGTTCTTAGAGGTCATGTAACTCAACTACTCCATTTTACAGATGAGGAAACTGAGGCCCAGAGGGAAATGACTTATTGATGAAAGGCCTTGTTTTCGTTATTCAACTGTTCTGTTGTATCTGACTCTTAATGACTCCATGAACCATAGCACTGGCCCTTCGGTCTTTCACTATCTCTCAAAGTCTGTCCAAGCTCATAAATATTGATCATGGGGTTTTCTTGGCAAAGATATGAGAGTGGTTTGCCATTTCCTTCTCCAGTCAATCGCCTTTTGTCTGAACTCTCCACTATGACATGTCTGTCCTGCGTGGCACAGCTCATAGTTTCATTGAACTATTCAGGACCCTCTGCCATGACAAGGCAGTGATCCAGGAGGTGAACTGAGCCAGGATTTTAACCCATTGAAGTTGTTTTACCACTGGACACCTCATGCAGGAGGCCATTACTAATCCCCTCCCCTTTACCCAGATGCTAGTACCTTCCCCCAAGGAAACAACCTTGTATTTATTTTATACAGATATTGTATCTTGTTTTTTTGTGTACATGGTGTCTCCCTTGATGGAATGCAACCTCCTTGAAAGCATACCCAGATGCCATAAGGCATCTTATCTTTGCATCCCCAGGGCCTACCACAATATCCAGCACATTATTAGTCAGTCATTTCAAGTCTAGTCCTACTCTTCATGACCCCACTTAGGGTTGTCTCGACAGAGATATTGGAGTGGTTTGCCATTTCCTTCTCCAGCTCATTCTACAGATTGGGAAAACTGAGGCAAACAGTTAAGTGACTTGCCCAGGATCACTCAGTTGCTAAGTGTCTGAAGCCAGATTTGAATTCAAGGAGATGAGTCTTCCTGACTCCAGGTCCAGCACTCCGGAGATGTCCCACCTGGCACATAGTAGGCACTTACTAAATGCTTAATGATTGATTGGTTGATTGATTGATAGTTAAGCCATGTGTACCTTTTTTCCTCTTAGAGAGATGGTACCTTCATTCCTTGGCCCCTTCTTTCTCATATCAGTCATATCAAATGACCAAGTCTGACAATATGAGGGGGGAAAAGCTTAAGTCTTCAGAATTCGTAAATCTGGAACTCATAATTTTTCTGCTGATTTGGAAACCCTCCTTTGTTTGATGGCTCCTACACAGCAAGTGCTTAGATCTCAACCAGTCAGTTCATAATTAAATTCAACAAGTATTTATTGTTTATTTTATGCAAAGCATTAATGATAACCAAGTGCTTGGGATGCTACATCAAAAACAAAACATTTATCAAGAAGCTCATATTCAACCAGAGAAGACAACATTTACACGCGTAAGTAAATACAAAGTAATTTGAGGAAGGAGACAATTAATTTATCATATTTATATGATGGCAGAGCTTAGGGGTTTGCACTCTATTCTGGGCCCAGACACCAGGAAAGGGGAGGTCCACCCAAATAAGTTCCTCTTGCTGACCAAGAGGACTCTCAGGTATTTCTATGATGTACATATGTTGTTTGTATAAAGGTGTTTGCATGTTATTTCTCCCATTAGAGAGTGAGTTCTTTAGGCCAGGGACCATTTTTTGCCTTTCTTTGTATCCCCAGAGCTTAGCACAGTGCCTGGCAAATAGTAGTCTTTTAATAAATGCTTGTTGATTGACTAACTGATGCTCCAACTAATATTTAAACACCTTAAGATATCAATGTTCAGGGGCAGCTGGGTGGTACAGTGGATAGAGCTCTGGCCTTGGAGTCAAGAGGACCTGAGTTCAAATCCGACCTCAGACACTTGACACTTACTAGCTGTGTGTCTGTGGGCAAGTCACTTAACCCCTATTACCTCACCAAAAAAAAAAAGAAAGAAAGAAAAAAGATATCAATGTTGAATAGAGATGGGGTACCTTTATGTCTAAGTATAGGGGCAGAGCAAGGATGGGAACAGAGCTTTCTCTAGTATCAATCCAAGCCTCTTTCTAAAACAAAGAACATTCCCCCACTTGAAAATTCTAGGTTGAAAAAGACTTCCAGTGAAGTAGGCAGTGTAAATATTGTGATCCCTATGTTATGGATGATGAAATTCACCCTAAAAGAGGTTGAGTGACTTGTGCAATCCGTTCTAGTTCAATGCTTGTTGCGTCATGAAGTCATAAATTTAGAACTGAAAGGGAGCTTAGTGGTCATTGAGTCCAACTCTCTCATTTCAGAAACGAGAAAACTAAAAAAGTGAGTAACTATAAGTGACTTACCCAAGGTCACACAGTAAATATCAGAGGCAGGATTTGATCCTAGGTCTTCCTAAGTGCAAATCCAGTACCCTAGTTGGACTGGGTTGGAACATGTTTTAAAAGGTGATGCAGCTAATAAGAATCAATGGTGGAATTTTAATCCCTTTCTCCTTACACCTAATTCAGTGCTATTTCCAATCAATCATCTTGCTATTATTCCTTGATGCCAAGGATACCACAAAACTAACCAGCTATAATGGCAGATATTCTATTCCAAAGTGAAACAAGGAGGCAAAAATTCCACCCAGCCTCTCTTCTGTTCTTGCTTCTGAGATTCTAATACAGTATTGATGCAGGGTCAGGTTCTCTTGCTGAACTGGTTAACTACTCGGGAAGACGTGCGACCACAGTCTTGGTTTGGCACTATTACCCATTACATTTCTTTGGTCAGCATTTGATTAAAGTTGACTTGGAGCCACCAGAGCTGTAGACAAAGGCAGGGATGAGGACAGCCTGAAGGTTTTCAATACAATACTCAGCTTGATTACAGAAAACATGTCTCTATCCTAAAGGCAAGTGTTTGCTATGCCATTTTTTTCAATCAAAAGTCTTGTCCTCCCAGTTGACAAATGATGATGGTGAGTAGAGGAAGATGTCAGAATAGGAGAAGCTTAAACAAATGTCCCATATTATCACAAATGCCATGACACTCCCTTTACACCCTTCACAATTTAAGCAAATAAATCAGCAAATATTCATTGGATCCCTATACTTACAGATCTGTGCTGAGTGAGATTGGGCTACAAAGGGCAACAAATTAGGAAATTTTAAAAAGAATCATTAGAGAATGCAAGAGAATCAAGCAAACAAGTAAATACAGACACTATCCCTGTCCTTAAGAACCTTACCCATAGTTAGAGAGACAAGACACCCACCGGCGAGAAAAGTTCAGCAACACAAGAATAACATTCATTCAGGGCCAAGACAGTAGCTGAAGACTTCCAGGGAAACCAATTCACTCTTTCCTGAGGCTGCTCATTCCGCTTCAGAGAGTTCTAATTATTAGAAAGTGTTTCCTTTTATCATGCCTAAATTTTCAACCTCTTCTTCTTAGATCAGCCTTCCAAAGTCAAGCAGAATACCTCACATCCACATGAAATCCCTTTAAGCATTTGCAAATCGCTTCTCCCCCAGTTTCTTTAACTGATTCTCCCTTGGCATGCTCTCAGGGCCCTTCACTGTCCTAGTTGCCTTTGACCAAACAATTTCCAGCTTATTGGTGTTTGGTGAAGATGGAGAATATCCTGCACCATGCTGAAATGCTAAGAGCTAAACATCCAGCAGTCTTATTGCTCCTTTCCTTCCATCCCTGATGTAATCTGGAGAAAAGTAGGTAGGAAAGTCCCATTCCAGAATGAAAGCTTCTTGAAGGTAGAAATTGTCTAGGTTGCTCATTTAAGAATCCACAGGAAAAAAAAAAAGAAAAAAAGAATCCATGGAAGTTAATATAATGTCTGATACATAGGAAGTTCTTAATAAATACATTATTTATCTATATTTATCATACATATATTTATCCACTTGTCTGTATCCATCTATCCATCCATTCATCCATTGGTACAGGGGATAGAGTACTGGCTCTGGAGTCAGAAGCCCTGGGTTCATAATACTATTTCTGATTTTATCACCTTTGTAACCTTGGACAAGTCATAGTTAGCCCCTGTGGTCTTCAGTTTCTTCATCTATAAAATGAGGGAGTTGGGTTAAGTGGCATCTGAGGCAGCCTTCCAGATTTAGAACTACGATTCTGTGTCCCATTCAAGGGCCGTATAACATTCTCAGGATGAGAAGTTTAAAAAACCAGCCTTAAATGAACTTATATTAACAAATCATACTTTCTATAAGCCTCAGTTTCCTTTTCTGTAAAATGTATATGTGGAGAAGATGGAAGAAGAGGAAAGACATTATTTAGTAATACTTGTCACATTTAGAAAATGTTTCGTATACATTATAATATTTGATCTTTAAAAAAAAAACAGCCCTTGTAGTATTACAAGTATCATTACTCCAACTGTAAGAAAATGAGGCTCACAAGATGAAGTGACTTGGGCATCATCACACAGTTGTTAAGTGGTAAAAGCAGAATTTGAACCCATATCTTCTTTCTACTCCATGCTGCCTTTCTCGATGTGAGCTCCAAGATATCCCCCAGCTATTAACGTCCTATGGTTCTTGATGACCATTTCCTGGTCCTAAAATTCAGGATAGTATTTCACAGTTAACCATTTGACTCCCAGTCCAGCCATACAGGTACAGATAGGGTTACACAGTTGCCTGTAAAAGAAAAGGTTAACCCATGTACCTGTGACCTAGAATTTGACTTAGCTGGGGTGTTAAAGAGAAAAACCTTACAGGGTAAACTGGATTAATTCTGGTCCCTTTGTACTCACTGACTGACTCCAAAAATAGTTGTTAGTAAGACAGATATAATTCATAGCTTTGGTCCTCCCACCCAGGACATGAGCCATATGAACTGTTAAAAGAACATCTGGTAACATTTCAGCTTCAGCATTTTAATGACCACTGAACAGCAGGCACTGGGGTAGAAGGAGGAAATTCCCCCCAAGGGCTCCCCCACCCTACCTTTATTCCTCAGGGGGACCACACTTCCTCTTGTCAGATCTGCCACTGTTTTATTTTTAAAGATAGATTTCCAATACATACTCACACCCCATCAGAGAGGATATCCCCAATCTGTCTGGGCACCTTTTTTCCAGTGTTGGAAAACTCAAGACGTCACCTTGCTCTGTGAACTGCTTGGGAACCAACCAGCATAGAGAACTAGGAATTCCCAAACAGCCTGAAGGGGGAAAGTAGGGCTTCCTAGCATGAGAACAGGGAAACAATCAGCCCAGGAGGTTAAGGCAGGCTATAGCATAACACTAAACCCCATCAAATGGTGCCCAAACCAAGTGGTTTCTAAAAGTAAGAAAACAAAAAACAATTTAAATTTTGACTCAATGAGGGATTTTAGGTCATCATTTTAACCCTTAAGACTGTCAGCAAAAGTAAAAGTAGAATGTTCCCAAGTAACTAAAGCAAAGACTCTAAACTTTTTTCTTAACATTTCAATACATCTGGTTTCTTTTGTAATTCTACATATTTCATTGTATGCATTTAAAAACATTATTCTGAGGAGGACTCCACAGACTTCACTAGACTGCCAGAGGGGTCCATGACACAAAAGAGGTTAGGACACTCAATCTGAAAGAACTAAAAAGGAAATCAGTTTAAATCTAAAGGGTGAAAAAAAACATTAGGTATAAAACAAATTAATTAGAGGAGCAAAGGACCAAATTTGCCAAGGACCAAATTCTGTGATATCTTTAGTACTGTACAAGTTTCTGCTTTTGTCACTCGTGGTATATAAACTTTGTCCACCATGGCTCACCACTGCCTGCAGGATAAATTTCTTAACTCAAAAGCAAACTCAAAAGCTTCAGCCTATCCCCAATATACTTCTGCAAAGACATTTCCCATTGTTCCCCTACATGAACCTTCCAAACAGGGCCGGGGCAGGGGGAGAGGGGAGGAGATGGGATGAGGAGAAACGGAAGGAAGTGGTAAATTATATTAGTAAAATGAAATGTCAGGTAAAATTTCCCTAGAAGATTTCTCTGAATTGATTTATGAAGCTGCCTTCCATGAAGACAAATAGCCTATTACTCTGATAGTTAAATAGATGTGGGTATTCCCTCCCTGGAGCAAACCACAACTCATGCACATACCTTCCCCAGTATGACTCTTGCCTATGTCTTCCATTTAAGTCTTCTACACAAGGTCCACCCAACCTGTTGGGGGCCTTTCCCTAGGCCTTTTAATGTTACATGGGTACCAATGTCATTCATCAATTATCTCTTGATCTTAGTGCATACTAGATCTTTCAAAGAATCTGATATAATTGCATTACATGTTTGGGAGCTACCTTGTTAGAGATTCTTTGCTTGGCCAAATGAAATGCTTTACCAGTCAACAAACAATAGCCCTGGAAGATCTTATATTCTCCCTACTTTTCAATCAATTGTGTGATTATAAAGACTTGGTTTCCTGTAAAATACAATCCTTGAAAAATTTGGATGTTTTTTCCCTTCTCCAACTTTCAAGGTTTCACTCTGTGTTGTGTGTAGATCAATGGCATTAAACTCAAATAGAAACAAGGACCATTAAACCATATATGAGGATCCCTGCAGGCTATATATTGACTTAGAAAACTGCATGTGTTCACATATATATTTTCATTATTAGATCAATACATTAAAATCATATAGAAAGCACATTTTAACCTAGTGCAGGTCTCACTCAGGAATGCTGTAGGCTGCATGTGGCCCACAGGCCATGGGTTTGACATCCCAGATGTAGATTATTCTCATAAAAATTTTGTAGAGATAGGCAAGTAGGCTTCTGGGGCAGTAGGTATTGATATTTCTCTTTTGATAGTCATAAGGTCCAGGATGTATTCCAAGCCTTTGTTTTTCTTCCCTCTTTCAGATATCTTGTTAGCTTCAATTCCTTCAACCCCAGACTTCTTCTGTGTATAGTGGATCTAGTCCAGCTTCTCTTCTCGTATCTGCTTTCTTTAGTGTCACTTCCACTTTTTCATTCAGCACATTGAGAATTCTGATGTTAGCCTCCAAATATTGTGGCTCCACTGTCACTGATTAAGAAAAAAGTTTTTTGTAAAAACTAACAAACCAAAAACAGGTTTTTTCATTGTCTTTTCATTTTCCTCTCTTTAATTTATTCTTAATTGTCCTTGGAACAATTTTGATTAGTCAAACATATCACCAAACTTAATGTAAACTTTTTTCGTTTTGTTTTCCTTCCATTGGCTCTTGCTGTTTTATGAGACAATTCTACTCAAGGTCTTCCACTATACTCCGGTATAAGATTTTACAATGGAGTGATATTCTAAACCAGTGCTGCCCTTGGCTGATGTACCTCTTTGTTTAGAAAAGACATCAAATGTTTGCTGAGTAAGTTGGCTATGGTGCTCTTTTGGTCTCCTCATGGTTGCAAATAATTTGCATCAGCTAAACTGCCTTAAGAAGTGGCAACATTCTGTGTCAATGTCTGTTCTTTTATGCACTTCTCTTTTGGCATCAACTGCTAGTTTAAATAGGCCAGGCTGCAGCTGACTTAGGTGCATGCAATATTTTATACTTGCTTATATTTTCTTCTATTTTAGCATTGATTTTTTAAAATCTTTTCCCAGATACATTCTTCTGATTGTACACAGCATATTGATTTGGAAATGACCCCCAACTCTATAGCAAGTTGTTTCTTATCTAGGGGAACATAATCAGTTTTAATTTTTCAGTAATGTTATCTGATGCTTCAACACGCATTATACCTTCTCTTTTCTTGAATTAAGTATTCTTACTATATAATCAGGAGAGTTCTACAAGACTCTGG
Source organism: Vombatus ursinus (assembly GCF_900497805.2). NCBI lineage: Eukaryota > Metazoa > Chordata > Mammalia > Diprotodontia > Vombatidae > Vombatus > Vombatus ursinus. Next base: position 17,485,191 of record NW_020954751.1, on the reverse strand, counting down.
ACTCTCTTGTTTCTTCCCCTCAAACTCTAATTTCCAACATGTTTTTGCTATCTTTCTAAGTGCCCACTTTCAAAATTAAGTCTTCAAGTATTGAAGTATATATTGATTTAATTGGGACAGTCTTATCAGGTTCTTTGTAGACTTTCTCTGCCTTCCCATTCACTATGACAGATGCTGATGCTTAAGTTACAATAATTTTCAGCACAGTGTTTTTATAAATTCTTATCAGGAGCACTGCAATATGAAATTATCCATGTAAAATACAATGTTTCTTGTTGCTTTTGGATGCATGATAAAATAAAGCTTCTCAATTCCTTTATTTGATTCTTCAAGGAGAACCTATGAGTCATCCACTTTCATTTCGGGGCACCTTCCATTTGTCTTCTGGTTTCATTTGTTGGTTGGTTGTTGTCCTCTGTTCTGGAAGAGGACCAAAATGACGTCACTATGCTAGAGTCAAGTTTCAATGTGTCCAACTGTGGTTGATCAGACCAATACGAGCTTGGGATGTTCTACCATAGGTTGGGCACAAAGAGTTCATGCAAACATTTGGGGTGGATTCTCTAAATTTGTGCATCCTGCATTTCCTTTGAGCTGTTTCAATTCTGCTTTGCTCACAGAGCACAGCACCTCCTCTGATGTGGGCATGCCACGCTGAGAGGTCCTGTACCAGTGTCTCCCATGTCACACAATCAATTCCAAAGTTCTTAGGAGAGACCTTGAGAGTGTCCTTGTATTGCTTCTTCTGACCACCATGTGAATGCTTGCCCTATGTAAGTTCTCCACAAAACAGTCTTTTTGGAAAGTGTACATTTTGCATTCAAACAACATGGCCAGCCCATCAGAGTTGAACTCTCTGAAGCAGAGTTTGAATGCTTGGCAGTTTAGTTGGAAAAAGGACCTCAGTGTCTGGTATCTTACTCTGCTAGATAATCTTCAGAATCTTCCTAAGACAACTCAAATGGAAGTGATTCAGTTTCCTGACATGGCACTGATCTACTATCCAGGTTTCACAAGCATACAACAATGAGGTCAGCACAACAGCTCTATAAAACCTTAGTTTGGTAGGCAGTCTAATACCTCTTCTCTCCCATACTTTCCTTCAGAGCCTCTCAAACACTGAGCTAGCTCTGGCAATATGTGCCACAACCTTATCATCAATGTATACGTCCCTGGAAAGCACACTACCAAGGTAAGTGAACTTAGCCACAGCATTCAAAACTTCTCCATTTGCTGTAACCAGTGGTTCCATGTATGGATGGTGTGGTAGTGGCTGATGTTTGATGATTTGTAGCAAGAATGTCAAGACTGATATGACTCGTTTCCTAAAGTAGCATATCCATTCAGTTACTGAACAAGAATCTCATATTCAGAATGCCAGTAGATAAATTAATATTCATAATCAGCATAAAAAACTGTGTGGGTTTTAGAACCTTCTTTGCATCTTTGCAAAGTCTAACAACTAGACTTGTAGTCAGGAAGACCTGAGTTTAAACCCTGCCGCAGATACTTGCTAGCTGTACAACCAAGCAAGTCATCTTGCTTCTCATTGTTTCATTTTCTTCATGTATGGGGCGCAATGGTCTCCAAGGCACCTTCTAGCTCTAAATCTATGGCTACTAAGACACCTCATCCTGGCATGGAAGTGACTCTGAGTTCGTGACGGCTATCCCAGCAAAGCACACCTTCTGATAGTTTCCACCATCTCGTCTTGGAAAGGCTTCTCGTATGATCTCAGAAGTAGCCTGAAACCTAGCCAAACAAGGAGAAGTTCATCACCAGGAATTTGGACATTGGGTAACCAATGAAACAAGGCAAAATGCAAAATTGTCATCAGTCCTGGGCAGCTCCCTCCTATGTCTGAAGAAGTGACCCAAGAAGGGGGAGAGAGAACATTAAGCAAACTAATAACTCTTATAAAAATTCTCTGAGCCTGAAAAGACATGAGACAGAAATTTACAAGAATTTAATTAAGCTCAAATTCAGCAAAAAAAATAAGTAAAAATAATACAGTCCCTGTCTCCAAAGAAGTTGCAGTCTAGTAAGAGGCAAAAACATGTACACTAGGGACTATAATACAACTTACAGAATTCTCATGCGCATAAGAGGAGTCAAAAAGAGTGGACTAAGAAATTCAAGGGAGGAAAAAATTACTTCCAACTGCAGGTATTAAGGAAAATTTCAAATGAGAGTTCGCACCTGAGCTAGCCTCAAAGGAGGTGGATAGGAATGGTATGTACAAAGGCCCACAGTGGAGAGACAGCAGCACAAGATTGGGAAGCAGTAGATAGTAAAGCCTGTCTGCAGGGTAGTGTTAGTGAAGGGACCACCATGAAGTGAAGCTGTACAAACAGGTTAGAGCCTCGTAGACTGTGATGGCCTTGAATGCCAAGCTAATGAATTTGTACTTTAAGGGGCAGCCAGGTGGTGCAGTGGACAGAGCACTGGCATCAGGAGGACCTGAGTTCAAATCTGGCTTCAGACACATAACACTCACTAGCTGTGTGACTCTGGGCAAGTCACTTAACCCCAATTGCCTCAACAAAAAGAAAAAAAAAAGAATTTGTACTTTATTCATTAGGCAATGGGAAACAACTGATGATTTTTGAGACAGGAAGTGATATGTTCATATAGGCATTAGAAATATTCCTTTGACAGTGATATGAAGGATGGGCTGTTTAGTGGAGGGAGCCCTGAAAGGATCCTCAAAAAAATCATTCGGTCTAACCATTTCCTTTGACAGATGAGGAAACTGAGGTTCCCTAGCAGCTTTTAATTCAGCCCATCCAAAGAACAAACTCCTTTTACAAAACATCTGCTCTTTGCAAATGATCATCTAGCCTACTGAAACACTTTCAGTGATAGGCAAGTGGGCCCATGAAGTAGCCTATCTCATGTTGGATAGCACTAATTTTTAAGACATTCTTCCCTATAGAGTTGAAATTTGCCACCCTGTAATTTCTATGCTTCCATTTCAGTCCAAACCTCTGAAGCCACAAAGAAGTCTAGTCCCTCTTTCATGTCAGAACTCTTAAAATATTTGAAGATAGTCATTGTTACCCACTTTAGTCCCCTCTTTTCCAGTCTAAACATCCCCTGCTGCTCCAACTGATCTTTGTAAGATGTGTTCTATTATCATCCTTGAGCAATCCACTGGGCACGCTCCAATTTGTCAATGTAGCTGGTAAAATAATCCTTGTACTAGAGCTAACCCTAGTACTCCAAAAATGGTCTGGCTTGGACAGAAAACAATGGGAGTAGTATGGTTGCTCCCTTGTTCTAAATACTCGATATTGAAATAATGATGATTTTGATGACTTTGAGTTTCTTGGCCACGTCCTTCCAGAAATTCTCTTTGGAGTAGCAATTCTCCAAGTGTGGTCTGGGGACTCCTGACCCTTTCAAAGAGTCTGCAAAGTCAAAACTCTTTAACTAATATCACTAAATTATTTTAATTTCTAGCTATAGGTTAGTTAGATTAGGTTATATCCTAACCAAACAAAAGCTCTTTGGTGGAGGGGAGTATCTATCTTAAGAGTATGAAAAGGTCCTGAGCCCAAAAACATTGAGAATCACTGCTCTAGGGGACCTAACCAAAACACTGTAGGCCTTCTGCTTCTCTTCATATTTCTTGGGTACCAGAATAGCACTCAAGTTGTCCAACTATTTTCCCTCACTCTTCACTATATGACTGGACCACCTCCTTTTCCGGTCACATATATTCATGATAATGTCTTTTGCAGCCCAAAACTGCATTAGCTTTATTTTTTTGGCAACCACATCACACTGCTACTGACTCATATTGAGCTTATAGGCAACAAAAACCCCTAAGTCCTTTTCACATGAACTGCTATGAAGCCACATATTTCTCATTCTGTACTCATATAGCTGATGCCTTTAACTTAACTGTAGGATTTTACATTTATGCCGATTTGGTTTCATGTTAGATTTGGCTCATCTTTCTAGCCTGAGATCTCTTAAAATGCTAAATCGGTCTTAAAATGAGTAGGTGATTCTTCCTGGTCAGACAGCTAAACTGGAAGAGGATGGATTAAATGTTCTAATGATGTTCACTGCTCTTTCTTGCTGGAACTACTGTTGTTGACTCTCCAAATAACACGTCTTCATACTGGAAATAAAGTATGGTCAGCAAAGCTTATATGTTCATAGTAGGTACTCAATAAACAATCTTATTAATATACAAGATACAGGAGCATTGGGAGACTCAGTTGAGATGTTTTTCAGTCGTGTCCAACTCTTCATGATCCCATTTGGTATTTTCTTGGCAGAGATACTGGATTGATTTGTCATTTCCTTCTCTAGCTCATTTTACCGATGAGGAAACTGAGGCAAACAGGGTTAAGTGACTTGCCCAGGGTCACACAGCTAGTGTCTGAGGTTGGATTTGAATTCAAGTCTATCCTGACTTGAGGCCCAGCAATCTATCCACTGTGCCAATCTAGCTGTCCCTAGCTGTCTGAGGGACCCAGAGGAGGCTTTAAAAATCAGTCAGTTCAGTAACAGGAACAGCTTTCACTGGGGTATAGCAAGGCCAGGGCCGAGTAATTCGGACAGAGGAAAAAGTAGAAAAAAAGAAAAGATGTAAGCTTTTGTCTTCACTTACCTTTACTGAATCTCACTCAGGAATCTCTTGGATTCCTGGAAACCTGGTATATTCGTGGAACTACCCTGAGTGACTCTGCGTGCCAGAGGAGAGAAAAAGCAATAATGATGACAGTTTAATAACAAATTTGGTTTGATAAGAACGAGAACTGGATTTGAAGTCATAAGATGGGGTTTCAAATCCTGATTCTCCTCATTACTAGCGTGCAAATCACTTCCCTTCTCTCAGACTTAGTTTTCTCCTCTATCAAAAATGGGGGTTGGGTTCAATGACCTCTAAAGTGTCTTCCAGCTCTAAATAAATGAGCCTATGATCCTAAACAATTTAATCTCTCTAGACCTCAGTTTCTTCATCTATAAAATGAGGGGGTTCAGCTAGATGACCACAAAAGTTCCTTCCAGCTCTAAATCTAAGAACTGGTGAACATAAATGTTTTTCAAGTAGGCCCAGGGATCCTGAGGGACAGCTATATGTTCTGGAAATACTAAGATGTCTGGATTCATGGAAACCCAGAATCAATGATTCTATACCATATTTTTTGTATAAGAAGATACAAAGCATTTTAATTTTTATTTATTTTGAGATATCAGTTTACATAAAAGTACTGCTTGAGACTTTCAAAGACCTTTGTGTAATGTAGGAAGTGGTAGAAAGAGTCCTGGTTCTGGATTCAAATGGACCTGGGTTCAAATGTTGATTCTGATGCTTACTTTGTAATCTTGAGCAAATCAAAGCCTCTCTAGGACTTAGTTTCCACATCTGAAAAATAAAAAGGTTGAGTAAGATGACCTTTGAGAATCCTTCTAGTTATAGTTCTAGATCTGTGATCCTAAGATCTTACTTGATCCTCATAATGACCGAGTGGTCTTGGAAATGCAAGCACTATCCATATCCTGTGGAGGAGGAAAACAAGCCAACAGAATGAGTTTCCTTATCAGCAGCTCACAGGGCCAGCAACTCAAGTCTCATGTCTTGAAACTCAAAGAACACAATGCTTTTTCCAGTGCCCTACATATAATATGGTGATGATAACAAAGACAGCGACAATATGAAAAGTACAGATCTGAACCACAAGGATCACCTGTTCATAAACAATTTCTTAGTCTTAACCAATTCATATCCTCCCTAACCTTCTTTTCAAGTCCTTGGAGAAGCATTCATCAGCCCACAGTGATTGCTCTTTTCTCTTTGGATTTTCTTTTTGGTCATTTGGGGGTTTGTGTTTTTTTTGGTTTTTTGGGTTTTTTTTTTTGCCACTACTGTCTGAATCACATAATCATCAAATCAACAGAATGTTTTCTTCTCTAAATGTCTCAACATTCACATGTCTCTTTCCTCGGCTAGATTATACATTCCTTTTAGTCAAGTGCTGTATTGCATAATTTTCCCGCTCCACACATAGTGCCTAGCAACATGCTAGGCATATAAGAAGTTCCAATGAGAAGGCTAAAAAAAGTTTTCTGACTAATCATATACAAATGGGCTCAGCAAGAGGTCACAGAACTCTATGACAAGAAGGATCTTAAGGTCAAAGGAAGAGTGAAAGGTGAAGGTGATAGTAGGTGGGTGATTCAAATATCAGGATAGAACAAGGAGGACATTTCAGATTGTGGGTAAAAATATGATAGGCTCATGCAGAGAGAGGAAAGCAGAACCAGGAAACCAACCAGAACAATGACTACATCACGAAACGGCAATCAAATTCATATTGAATGCAATGATTGATGTTGGCTGGAAAGGACTAATGTTGGAACATGTTTCCTTCCTCTCAGCAAAGACAGGGGTCTACAGAGGTAGAATGTTCTGTTTGGCACTAGAGAGAAGAATCAGAGAAATGCGTGGAAGTAGCAAAGCGGAAAATTTAAGCTCGATGTCAGGTACACTTATTTATGCACACACACACACACACACACACACACGCACACACACATACATACTTTGAAAAGTATTTTACATGTTATCTCTTTTTATAATGTATGGAAAAGATCCAGTTTGCCGGTGTCCCACTTAAAGTCTTTGCCCTCAATGAATTCACCATCAAAGATAGATTATGATGAAAGAGATGTCAAGGATATCCATCAAATACATACATAAATATGCAAGAAATGAGACAAATGCATTCATTAAGTTACTGAGGGAGGCTCAGTCATCCTAGGAAGCCAATGCTTTGACAGATCAACAATGTCATTCATATGGGTGTGCCCTCCATGGGTATGTATATCATAAGCTGTGCACAAACCAGCCTTCTCATGTTGGGCCAGTCTTGACTATGCTCATCCACAAAGGTTCTTCCTAGCATTCTGGAGGTGTTCCTCCAGGTGTTTTTGTTTGTTTGCTGTCATTGTTGTGGGGTTTTTTGTCTTTGTTTTGTTTTTATATTGCACAGGTAAGAAAGAGTAAAGCATCTGGATTGTCTATCTGTTATGCCTCATTCTCACACATGGCCAGCCCACCCATTTTTCTAATCCCATGTTTTCTCAATGACATATTTTATGCCACTTAATAAGAGCTAATATTCATGTAGCACTATACATAGGTTATTTCATCTGGTCTTAACAACAAGGTAGGTGATATTATTATCCCCATTTTACAGATGAGGAAACAGAGAAGTTAAATGACTTGCCCAGAGTCATAGAGCTAAGTAAGGGACTGAAACAGAATTTGAATTCACATCTTCCTTATTCAAAATCCAGTACTCAGTCTATTCTACCACCTAGCTGCTTCTTGTTTAGCTTAAACTGCCATCTCTTTAGCATAGGATATCTATGGAAACATGCTACAGTCTGTTCTTAGACTCCATTAGCCTTTGAATCACCTGCTCCTTGGAATCTTTGGAGATGGTGGTATTCCAGAATTTTCAGTCACACAGTATTATTAGAGGAATGTTTGTTCTGGGGAGGAAATGGTTCTTTGCACAGAGAAATAACTTGTAGTGGTTAAAGGACTATACAGCTTCCCAAGCAATTTATTCCACTGTTTTCTTCCTATCCAAATCCGGGTCCAAGTCATTGTCTAGATACACTGTCCATTCCTAATATCTATCTATCTATCTATCTATCTGTATATGTATATATACATATATGTATGTATATGCTGATTGACATACTAACTCAATGAACTAGCTAGCCAAATGCTTGTCTGGACATCAAGTAGTTTTCATTCACTTAGTTTTTCCCGTATGGATTGTTAAACTGATTTAGCTTGAGTAATCAGACATCTCACTGAGAAGATCCTATCAAATGGCCAGGAAGAAAACTTCTCAAAGGACACAAGGGGATCTTTTAACTGCTTCCTACTATGAAATAAACCACCGATAACTAAGCAAACACAAATACTTCACAGTTACCAGGTAACATTAATTTTGGAGTCAGGAAGACCTGGATTTCAATGCGGTCTCAGACATTTACTAATTGTGTGACTCTGGACAGGTCAATTAAGGCCTCTGCACCCTTATATACTCATTTCCAAAATAAAAGGACATAAGCTCAATGACATCTCAGATTCTTTCCATCTTTAAATCTATGAACCTACAAATACCCGAGCTGGGATTTGAACTCAGGTCTCTTATTTCCAGTATTCTTTCCACTGTGCCCTGATGTTTCTAGATAAGCGCTGTGCTAAACACGGTTGCTGCTGCTGCTGCTGTTGTTTGTCCTTTGTTTTCAAAGAGGATCATTGACGTCACAAGCGATGTCTTGATTTCAGCATGAATTGCATTTAAGTGAGGCAGAGTTGCACAAAGTTATCAGCCTCACTCTCTCTTCCAGAGTCATCAAAGTTCAGGACAAAAGTCAACTTTTATTCCATAAATTAAAAATGAAATTAAAAAAAAAAAAAGATAACTGGAGATCACTCAGGGTGCAGTAGATGACCTTAGTGTCTTCCTCGTCTGGCCAAGTTCTAAGTGCTCCGCAGTGCCTGCTTCGGCTGCCTTCATGACCATTGGTACAAATTGTTCTCATACAGCCATTCCAGGGCTGAGAGGGAGGGGAAGAATTCTCACATGCTTGGGGTAGACATCCCCCTAACCACTGGAAATACAAAGAAAGGCAGAAATAGTCCCTGCCTTCAAGGAGCTTATAGTCTAATGGGGAAGACAATATGCAACTAACAAGGTGCATGTAACGTATATTCTGAAAATGGGAAGCCCAGTGAGGGAGACTAGGAAAAGCCTGCTTCTTGATGGTGATGATGAGTCCCTCAGAATTTCAAGTTGAGGGATGACTAGAATATGATGTTCCAAAGCTGGCCTTCATTATGTTATGTACAGTAAGCAACTCCAGTTTTATCACTTAGATACAATCCCTTAGTATATCCTTGCAATTCAAAGTGCTCCAATGTTCATGCCATTTACTGTTCCATTGAACCTTGTCCTACAAGTGAGAACATACCAATAGGAAGTCTGCCTACAACAGCAAGGAATACTAGTAGAATCAGCCTGTCAGTTTTGACATTTTTCAAGATCAAGGGGATTTCTAGGCCCATGTTTTCAGTAAAGGATTCAGCCTGTGAAATGTGACCTACTTCACTCACATCTTGACTTATAAAATGGGAAATTTTGAAGGATACACACATGGGTTTAAAAAACAACAACAACCATATTTGACAAAATTTCTACAACAACATACCAGACAATAATGCTAATGCTAATGACTCTTACCAACAATAAAGACGACAGCTCACATTTAAAAACTGATGTTTTATAAAGCCTATTACATACATTTTCATTTTTGATCTTCAATGAATTAGAGATATTGAACAAATGTGGTGGTCATTTCTGAATTGGTGAATAACCACATGTACTTTTCTTATAAGGTACTACAGACATCTGCATTGTCATATGCATTTGTGGTTTGACATTGAACTTTGACATTTATGACGAAAGTTCAAATACATCACCAAAGTTCAAATATATCACCCTTAAAACCTCAACACGAAACCACAAGGGAATAGTAAAAAGCAATTCAATTAAAAACCCCAAAAAGAGCTACTTTAAGAAGAGCTCTATGTAAAGGAAAGGTTTTCTCCTAGGCAGGAAGTTCTTAATGATGTCACTGACAATGGCACTGACAATGAGTTGGTGAAAGAAAGCAGTTTTTAAATAGTTCCACGCTGTGGCTACAGACCAACAGTAGTTCATGTTTGCTGCAGGGCAGAACAACCAGCAAATCTGTACTTTTGGCTGTACTTTTGTGCACACTTATATTTCCAGAATCAATTGCTTTTCTTTTCTCTTTTTTTTTAAATGGAAGGCTTCCAACCTTAATGAGAAATGTTGCTATATTAAAGTATTTAACAAGCCTGGTTTCCTTGACTAAACAGAAAGACTGGTAAAATTCACACATACTTACAACAAACAGCTGGTTTTTGTAGACTGCAAGTTTGAAATAAGTCAATAGTGTGGCATGGAAACCAGACAAATTAATGTTATATTAGGTTGTAGTATGAAAAACATTTTTCTAGTCCCACTAAATACCGTATGGTCTTGAGATTCAAGTAAAGGAAGTTACCACAATCATAGAAGGTATGGAGTTTTTAAAATTATTTTTAAAATGTTTTATTGAAGGTTTTTTATTTGTTCTACATTGCTGTCACTTCCCAAGAGAATCTTCTCTCAGAACAAAGAAATACAGTACAGTAAAACAAACCAATGTAGCTGGGTCCCAATAAATGCAAATTCAGTGACCCTGGGCAAGTTGCTTAACCCCGATTGCCTCACCAAAAAGCAAAAAAAAATAAAATAAAATTTTTAAAAAAGCAAAAAATAAAATAAAATTTTAAAATAAATGCAAATTCAAATAACGCAAAAATTGAGTGAAAATTATAAAATGATACCAATCTATACGTAAGGTAAGCCAAAATTCAATTAGTGTGACACATTTGAGCTAATTGAGAGTTTTTACATACCAGTAGTCCATCAAGTTGCACTTGCTTATTGTCAAGGGTGGATATAATGTGCTACTGTGTACCATACTACCTACAGTTTTGCTAATTTTTTTCTAATTAAGAACCCTTACCAACATGGACAAAAGGAAGAATACTTTAGATGTAAACACTGCTAGCACACACAAAAGAAGAGGTTTGTTATTACATTAGAACAAAAATATGGTACAATTAAGTGAACATGGTCATAATAAGTCTAAAACAGGACAAGATGCCAGAAGGCTTGACTCTACAATATGGGATATAATAACAAACAAAATAAAAGAAAGATGCAAAATTGCATCAGCTTTTTATAGTTTGCAAACAACTATGAGGAGTAGAAGTGTTACAGTAATAAAAATGAAGCATCTTTTAACCCTATGGATTGAGAATTGCCATCAAAAATGCATTTCTCTTGGCAAAATAGCCATTCAGACAAAACTTCAAGTCCATTTAAGGTAGTGAAAGAAAATGGAAACAAACTGGAGAATGAAGGAACTTTTACTGCAAATTTTGGTTGGGTACTATACCCAACTATACCCAATTGAACCAAGTTCAATTGCTCAGAGTTAAAATTATGAGAGAGCTGGCTAGTGCAGATGAGGACAAGGCAGCTAAATGGCCTGATATTTTGAAGAAAATAATCCAAGAAGGTGGATATACCAATTAACAAAATTTTAATGTGGATGAAATAGGCTTAACACTAGAAAAGAATGCCTTCCAGGACTTAATTTCCAGGGAAAATAAAACTCAATCTGGATTTAAAGTATCTAAGAATCATCTAATACTTTTATTTGGAGGTAATGAAGAAGACGATTTTAAATGAAAACCAATGATTGTTTATCATTCTCAAAATCCTTGGACTCTGACAGGCTTACAATCACTGATCGCTTCCAATTCTTTGTTGGTCAAATGAGAAAGCATGGGGTGACTAAAGCTGTTTTTGAAGACTGGTTTTCAAGTTATTATAGCCCAGCTGTTGAAATATACTGTGAGGACAAAAATATCACATTTAAAGCATTACTGATTTTACATAAAGCCAAGTCACCCAACTACACTTGGCTCATTGTGTGAGGATGTGAAAACGCAAATTCTCTGAGATTTGGATAAAGCTCAATGTACCTACCAGCATATATAAGGAAATTTAAAGAATGACAGCTCAGTTCACGCTACCGAAACATTTTAAATGATGAGAATGATGTTTTCATCATTAATCAACGTAGGCTTTTCTTTTGGTATTTTAGTAATGTTTCCTAAATTTTTTTTTAAATTTTGCTTTCTATAACAATGAGACTTCTTTATAATAAGCTTGAATCAGAAATATATTTTTCTTATCTTTTACTATTATATTATGTTAATAAACAGATTTTTAGAAACTTACTTCAATATTTTTCTTTGCTTATTTCCATTGGATTGTAACCAGTTACTAGGTGGTGCAGTGGATAGAGCACTAACCTCGGAGTCAGAAAGACCTGCGTTCAAATCTGACCACAGATACTTTCTAGCTGTGGAAATCTAAGCAAATCACTTAACCTATGATTGCCACAGTTCCTTATCTGTAAAATGGGAATAATAATAGCACTTACCTCCCAGGGTTGTTTTGAGGTTGAAATGATAGAATAATTGTAAAGCACCTGGTACATAGTAAGTGCTAAATAAATCTTAGCTATTATTCATTATTATTATCTTATATGTAATCATAACTTTGAATAGAATATGAAAAATAAAACCAATTCTTGGGATTAATTATTCACACTAATCTAGTCGAACCCCCTCACTTTACAGATGAGGAAACTGAGGCCCAAAGAGGTTAAAGGACTCCCTTAGGATTGCTAGATGACCACCAGTTTAGGGTGTGGCAGAAAAGATTCTTATTTAGATAAAAATTGGAACAGATGACCTCTGATGGAGACTCCTTCCAACTGTGATTCAGTGAGTGCCAAAGCACAATATTGGGCTCTCATAATCAGTGTTTATTGAATTGAGTGGAAAAGGACTGTACATTCTGTTAACAGAATACATAGCAGGTGCTCAATTAATCGAATGCTGCTCATCCTTTGTCCTCAAAGTGAACCAATGACATCACAGTGTTGGGGTCAAGATACAAAGTGTTCAGCTGTGGCTGATCAATCCAACGTGAGTTCAGAAGGCTCAGTTTCAGATCAAGCACAAATTGTCCATTTGAACGTTTGGGATAGAAATGTCTCTAGGTTTGCACAACTCATGTTTCCTTCGTGCTGCTGCAATTCTGCTTTGCTCATTGCACACAGTGCCTTTTTTGATTCGGGCTCACCACGCTGGGCGGTCCCATGCCAGTATCTCCCATGTCTCACAATTGATACTAAAGACAAGCTTGCTGACTAGATCACATCTGATCGCAAAACCTACACCACCTTTACAGAGCCCCTCATCGTAGTGGCCACTCCAGAAAAGCTTGTATCCAACTTCAACTTCAGTAAGCTGGCCTTCATTTGCCAGCTTTGTCTGCTCTTTGGAGTAAAATAATAAAATAATGGAGGATGGGTCTTGACTTGCAAGTGAATTGGATTGAGGTGAGGCGGAGTTGTACCAAGTCAGCCTTACTATCTCTTCTGAGCCATCTAACTCCAGTGGCAAGACAAAAGTCAAGACAACTGGTGGTGGTCCAGGAGGCAATGGATGACCTTGGCATCTTCCATGTCTGACCGAGCTCCAACCCCGCCACAGTGCCTGTTTCTGAGGGCTTCGTGGCCGTTGGAACAAATTGCTCTCCTCCACACATTCTGATGGGGAAGTATTCACAAGCTTAAGACATCCCTCTAACTCACTGACAGGTTTGAGGCCCATCAGTTCCCCTCTATCTGGTTTAGCCCATCTTCCCAGACAGTTTTACTGGGTGGCTGCTACATATGCTACAGCTTCTTGGAGCCACAGGTAAGAGTCGGGAGACAGGTAGACACCAAATGTGGACGAGCAGCCCTGGAAAGGGTTCAGCAGTCAGCACGCCAGAGGCACTACTCCTTCCTGAATACCCCAATTAATTGAATAAAACAAGCATCAAGGAGGATGCAGAGCCTCGAGGAAAAGGTAGTCCAGTTAGGTTTAGGAGATAAGGTGTGGGGGCAGCTAGATGGCACAGTGAACAGAGCTCCAGCCTTGGAGTCAGGAGGACCTGAGTTCAAATCCAGCCTCAGACACTTAACACTTACTAGCTGCGTGACCCTAGGCAAGTCACTTAATCACAAGTCACGACTGCCTCACCAAAAAGCAAAAAAAAAAAAAAAAGGAAATAAAGCATGAGTGTGTGCAAAACTAAACAACAAAATGGGCAGTGGACAATTATCAGCTGAGTAACATAAACATTAAGTCCTGCAAAAATACTCAAGAAATTTGCTGCTCAATTGTCATGAGTATTTTTATTACAAGAGACAGCTGGTTCTAAAGGACCTAAGATCTATTTCCTCCATTACTCTGGACAGCTATGTATTTCCTCTACAAAAAAGAAATGTTAAATCACATGCAGTGAGGATTCTGCCCTGATTCTGTAAGAGTTTGAAGGGATGGGGGTGTTGCTCCCAGCCACATGTGACTCCTTGCACTTGAAAATGATAAAGAATCTCACTGGTCAGAAGCACCCATCCCCCTACCCAAGCCTCCACATGATTGACTATAACCAGAAAAGAAGCCCCTATACACACACAAGACTCACACTTACACATGAACATAGAAAACTTAAATAAGGAGCAGCAAGAGCATAACTGTTGTTCTGCTGTCCCAGGAGGTTGCTACATAAACCATCAAAACATGATCCAGGTGCTGACCTGGCATTTTACATTTTTCCTCACCTCTGCACTGTCCAAAAAAATCCCCTCCAGGTTTGTGTTTTCTGACAAGGGTTTGAACTCATTCTCCTTTCTATGATAGCTATCTCCTCCAATGACTACCACTACCACCGTCATCATCATCATCATAGTTAGCATTTATATAGCATCTACTATGTGCCAGGCACTGTGCTGTGTTTTACAAATATTAGCTCATTTGATCCTCACTACTCTAGGAAGTAGGTGTATTGTTATCCCCACTTTCCAGTTGATAAAACTAAGGCAAATAGAAGCTAAATGGCTTGCCCAGGGTCACACAGCTAGCAAGTGTCTGAGACAGTATTTGAACTCAGGTCTTCCTGATTCCAGGTCTGGTGCTCTATCTACTGTGCCCCTGACCTGCCCCTGTCCAGGAATCACTGTAATTGATGAGGACACCTATCATTGTGCAGCCTTCCCCAATTTCTTATATATTTCATGAATCTATAACTTGTCAAAATGAGTATTCCCACTCCCCACAAAGACTCACACTTTAAGCAGATTGTTCTTAAGAGTTGCTCTGGCAACAAATTTTACCATCCTACCATTAAACTGAAAAGGAGCCCGCCTGGACTTGACGAGGCTTGTCTTTGGACCCTAGACATGGAATCCATCACTGGACTAGTATCTGGAAGGCCTTTCATCTTAGTGAGATTGGGCCTTGTGTGATTGGAGGGCAGAGCTATGGACTTCAGGGCCTCCGTTTAAAGAGGGGGCCCAGCACAATCTTCTCCCATTTTCTACCAGCTACACTGCTTTGAGACCTCTCAAGCATTGCCCCATGCCTGGTACTATCTCCCCCTACCCTCACCCTTCATTCCCCTAGCTTTTCAGCTTCTTTTTGTGAGTTTTCTTTTTCCATTAGATCATAAGCTCCTTGAGTGCAGGCACTGTCTTTTTATTTCTCTTTGTATCTCCTGTGCTTAGCCCAATTCCTGGCTTAAAGTAACAGATGTTTATTTACTGAATGACTAATAAGACACAGCAGAGTTTGTCCTCTAATGTCATGGTCTTCAAGAACACAGAGTCAGCTCCAAAGAGTGATGAAACATCAGAGGAGATCAGTGGAATTCCTCTACACTCAATAGGAGAAAATTCTGTAGCAGAAGGAGCCTAGTATTTCCTTAACAGTTCTGCCCTGTCTAACGGATCCACTGTATATTCAAGTCCCTGTAGATATTAATTCTTTTTTCACATTCACTGGATCTTAATCCTAGTCAGGAGAAGATTTTAGGAATATAGAGAAGAGAGAATCAATAATAATCACTCAGTCAATAACCAACATGGCTTCATGCCTTTTACATTTTTTTTCATACAACTACTGAGGAAATTTGTTTTTCTCAACTAAGCACATTTATTGCAAGGAATCTGTTTTTCTTTTTCTTTTTTTTTCCCCATGAGGTGGGGGGGGGTAGGAGGAGAAGAAAAAAAATTTTTGTTAATATTTCTTAAAATAGATAATGAAAGGTACTACAGATACAGAATGGTACATTCATTTCACTATATTATTCATTTGACTTCATTGTTTTACTTTGTTACAAGATGTCTTTCATGGGGTAGAAGTAAACTATAAAAGTTCATAATGTTAAAAAAAAACACATCAATAAAACTTTTTTTTAATGTGTATCTATCAACAAATTTTATTCATTTCTTTCTTTGTTCCCCAAATAGTGCTCCAACAGAATGCAAGAGAAATAAAATATAATCTCTTCCCTCAGTGACTGTTTGGGGAAACATGACTTAGACACACAAAATTAAGAAAATAATACCACTGATTCTGGTGACTTCAGGCTCTAGGTTAAAAAAAATAAAAAAGATCTCAGTACTTGAATGGATGGCAAATTCAATATGAGTGAGCAATGTGATGTGGGAGCCCAAAAGCTGTATGACCTGGGGCTGCATTAAGAGGGTCATGGTGTTCAGTCATTTTCACGTCCAACTCTTCACGATGCCATTTGGGGTTTTCTTGGCAAAGATCCTGGAGTGACTTGCTATTTCCTTCTCCAGGTCATTTTACAGGTGAGGACACTGAGGCAAACAAGGTTAAGTGACTTGCCCAGGGTCACACAGTTAGTCAGTGTCTGAGGCTGGATTTGAACTCATGTCTTCCTGACTCCAGGCCCAGTCCTCTATAAGGACAGTCCCATTCTACTCTATAAAGCTTCATCTGGAGTGTTGTGTGCAGTTCTGGGAGCCATGGTTTAAGAAGTATAATTGATAAGTTAGAGAGTATTCAAAGGAAGGCTATCAGGATGGTGAAGGGCCTTCAGTAGATGACATATAAGATCAGCTTGAAAGGGACCACCCTGGGAATTGAACCCAGATCTCCTGCCTCCAGTTCAGGGGCTATAGCACTTTGGTCATTGTGTCGATAAATTAACATTCTCCTACAGGAGCTCACCTTTCCTATTCCCAAGGAAGGAAAAGACATTTAAGTGAGCTATGACTGGAATGCCCCCCAACCCCCACAGACACAGAAGACTGAGGGAGGGAGCTTTATCTATGGGTAGGTTTTCAATTTGGTTTTGAATCTTCCCAGATCCAAAAAGGCTATAAATGGTCTTTCTCATCCAAGTAGAAAATCCATGAACTCCTGGAAGACTCCCAGCTGCCTTGTATTTAATTTCATGTATTGATTTGTACTTACTCTATTCATATTCACTCTGTATATACAAATTACATATGTATGTACATATATGTGTATGTGTATATGTATATATAGTATTTGCACTCCTCCAATTATATAGATATGTATACATGTATGTGTGTGTATACATTTAAGTGTATATTATATATGTACTGTATTATGTATATATGTGTGCATGTTTATCCATCACTTATGTATGCATGCATCATTACCTCCTGGTCAGTATAAGCTCTTTAATAATATGAATTGTTTTGTTCTTCATACTTGTGTCCCCTGAGCCTAATACAGAGTTTGGTACATAGTAGGCACTTAACAAATGCTTGTTGATTGATTAAGATCTACACAACATAGGTTGACAGAACTAGTGTCCTCTACAAAGACTGGCCCAGCAGCATTACTGTGCCCTGGTGGCTTAGGAGATCCAGGCGTGGGAACCAGATCTCTGGTATTTTCCTCCCCCACCTAGAAGATGGGAGGCCTGGTAAGGTGATGGGGGTGATTGTGTGACAATGTCCCACACCCTGGGGCTCTGACCTAGATAGACAGGTAACAACCAACAGATCCTCCCAGAACCTCCTGGATGTCTAGCTTTGACCTGTAGCACCAGAGAACGCCAAGTTCACCTGCTCTACAGGGTAAAGAAAATATCCCAGAAATCTCCCTGACTGAAAGAAGGAAGAATGATAGGCTTGTAAAAGGATGCCAACAATACCTCCCTAGTTTCTTGGAGGCAATGAGAGAGAGAAACCTTCCTGTTCCCTTCTCCGTCCTGGACTGGAGAGGTGGAGACAGGGGGGATTCAAACAATAATGACCCTGTCATGCCTGTGGTATGCAGTCTTTCACCGCAGCCACCTCAGACCTGCCAAAGATGAAACTGAGGAAATCACTGACAATCGCCATCCAATGGTAACCAGACAGCCTTGTTCTTTGTTACTATATTATATTGATGGTTTAGGTTTATGCATCAATGTCACTTCTCATAAACACTGTCCCCCACACATACCACCCATAGAATCCTGTCATAACAAAGAAAAAGAGGTGAGCAAAACATCCTGGCAAAGCAGCCAACACTAACAGTATGCAATAATCTATAATCACAGGTCACCGCCTCTAGAATCCTAGGGCCTGTGTTCAAAACCAGCCTCTGTCATTTATTCATCTTAGACATGTCACTTAAATGCTCTGTCCTCAGCTTCCTCACCC